>NW_027663703.1:0-511000 GCF_964034855.1 Anser brachyrhynchus
GACTCACTGCACTGCATCACCATTGGTGCCAGGGCACTCTCCGGACTCACTGCAGTGCATCCGCAGTGGTGCCAGTGCACTCTTTCGAGTCACTGCACTGCATCCCCATTAGTGCCAGTGCATTCTCTGGACTCATTGCAGTGCATCCCCAGTGGTGCCAGTGCACTCTCTGGACTCACTGCACTGCATCCCCAGTGGTGCCAGTGCACTCTCTGGACTCACTGCACTGCATCCCCAGTGCTGACAGTGCACTCTCTGGACTCACTGCACTGCATTCCCCAGTGCTGACAGTGCACTCTCTGGACTCACTGCAGTGCATCCCCAGTGGTGCCAGTGCACTCTCTGGACTCACTGCACTGCATCCCCAGTGGTACCAGTGCACTCTCCGGACTCACAGCAATGCATCCCTAATGGTGCCAGTGCACTCTCTGGACTCACTGCAGTGCATCGCCAGTGGTGCCAGTGCACTCTCTGCACTCACTGCACTGCATCCCCAGTGGTGCCAGTGCACTCTCTGCACTCACTGCACTGCATCCCCGGTGTTGCCAGAGCACTCTCTGGACTCACCGAGGTGCATCCCCAGTGGTGCCAGTGCACTCTCTGGACTCACCGCACTGCATCCCCAGTGGTGCCAGTGCACTCTCTGGACTCACTGCACTGCATCCCCAGTGGTGACAGTGCACTCTCTGGACTCACTGCACTGCATCCCCAGTGGTGCCTGTGCACTCTCTTGAGTCCCTGCACTGCATCCCCAGTGGAGCCAGTGCACTCTATGGACTAACTGCACTGCATCCCCAGTGGTGCCAGTGCACTCTCTGGACTCACTGCACTGCATCCCCAGTGGTGCCAGTGCACTCTCTGGACTCACTGCACTGCATCCCCAGTGGTTCCAGTGCACTCTCTGGATCACTGCACTGCATCACCATTGGTGCCAGGGCACTCTCCGGACTCACTGCACTGCATCCCCAGTGGTGCCAGTGCACTCTTTCGAGTCACTGCACTGCATCCCCAGTGGTGCCAGTGCATTCTCTGGACTCACTGCAGTGCATCCCCATTGGTGCCTGTGCAGTCTCTGGAGTCACTGCAGTGCATCCCCAGTGGTGCCAGTGCACTCTCTGGACTCACTGCACTGCATCACCAGTGCTGACAGTGCACTCTCTGGACTCACTGCACTGCATCCCCAGTGGTGCCAGTGTACTCTCTGGACTCAGTGCACTGCATCCCCAGTGGTGCCACTGCACTCTCTGGAATCACTGCAGTGCATCCCCAGTGGTGCCAGTGCACTCTCTGGACTCACTGCAGTGCATCCCCAGTGTTGCCAGTGCACTCTCTGGACTCACTGCAGTGCATCCCCAGTGGTGCCAGTGCACTCTCTGGACTCACTGCAGTGCATCCCCAGTGGTGCCACTGCACTCTCTGGACTCACTGCCGTGCATCCCCAGTGGCGCCAGTGCACTCTCTGGACTCACTGCACTGCATCCCATTGGTGCTAGTGCACTCTCTGGACTCACTGCACTGCATCCCCAGTGCTGCCAGTGCACTCTCTGGACTCACTGCAGTGCATCCCCAGTGGTGCCAGTGCACTCTCTGGACTCACTGCAGTGCTTCCGCACTGGTGCCAGTGCACTCTCTGCACTCACTGCACTGCATCAACAGTGGTGCCTGTGCACTCTCTGGAGTCACTGCACTGCATCCCCAGTGGTGCCAGTGCACTCTCTGGACTCACTGCACTGCATCGCCAGTGGTGTCACTGCACTCTCTGGACTCACTGCACTGCATCATCATTGGTGCCAGGGCACTCTCCGGACTCACTGCAGTGCATCCGCAGTGGTGCCAGTGCACTCTTTCGAGTCACTGCAGTGCATCCCCAGTGGTGCCAGTGCACTCTCTGGACTCACTGCACTGCATCCCCAGTGGTGCCAGTGCACTCTCTGGAATCACTGCAGTGCATCCCCAGTGGTGCCAGTGCACTCTCTGGACTCACTGCACTGCATCCCCAGTGGTGCCAGTGCACTCTCTGGACTCACTGCACTGCATCCCCAGTGGTGCCACTGCACTCTCTGGAATCACTGCACTGCATCACCATTGGTGCCAGTGCACTCTCCGGACTCACTGCAGTGCATCCGCAGTGGTGGCAGTGCACTCTTTTGAGTCACTGCAGTGCATCCGCAGTGGTGCCAGTGCACTCTCTGGACTCACTGCAGTGCATCCCCAGTGGTGCCAGTGCACTCTCTGCACTCACTGCACTGCATCCCCAGTGGTGCCAGTGCACTCTCTGGACTCACTGCAGTGCATCCCCAGTGGTGCCAGTGCACTCTCTGGACTCACTGCACTGCATCCCCAGTGGTGCAAGGGCACTCTCTGGAGTCGCAGCACTGCATCAACAGTGGTGCTAGTGCACTCTCTGGAGTCACTGCACTGCATCCCCAGTGCTGCCAGTGCACTCTCTGGACTCACTGCAGTGCATCCCCAGTGGTGCCAGTGCACTCTCTGGACTCACTGCAGTGCATCCCCAGTGGTGCCAGTGCACTCTCTGGACTCACTGCATTGCATCCCCAGTGGTGCCAGTGCACTCTCTGGACTCACTGCACTGCATCCCCAGTGGTGCCACTGCACTCTCTGGACTCACTGCACTGCATCACCATTGGTGCCAGGGCACTCTCCGGACTCACTGCAGTGCATCCGCAGTGGTGCCAGTGCACTCTTTCGAATCACTGCAGTGCATCCCCAGTGGTGCCAGTGCACTCTCTGGACTCACTGCAGTGCATCCCCAGTGGTGCCAGTGCACTCTCTGCACTCACTGCACTGCATCCCCAGTGGTGCCAGTGCACTCTCTGGACTCACTGCAGTGCATCCCCAGTGGTGCCAGTGCACTCTCTGGACTCACTGCAGTGCATCCCCTCTGGTGCCAGTGCACTCTCTGGACTCACTGCACTGCATCCCCAGTGGTGCCACTGCACTCTCTGGACTCACTGCACTGCATCACCATTGGTGCCAGGGCACTCTCCGGACTCACTGCAGTGCATCCGCAGTGGTGCCAGTGCACTCTTTCGAGTCACTGCACTGCATCCCCATTAGTGCCAGTGCATTCTCTGGACTCATTGCAGTGCATCCGCAGTGGTGCCAGTGCACTCTCTGGACTCACTGCACTGCATCCCCAGTGGTGCCAGTGCACTCTCTGAACTCACTGCACTGCATCCCCAGTGGTGCCACTGCACTCTCTGGACTCACTGCAGTGCATCCCCAGTGGTGCCAGTGCACTCTCTGGACTACTGCAGTGCATCCCCAGTGGTGCCAGTGCACTCTCTGAGCTCTTTGCAGTGCATCCCCAGTGGTGCCAGTGCACTCTCTGGACTCACTGCACTGCATCCCCAGTGGTGCCAGTGCACTCTCTGGACTCACGGCAGTGCATCCCCAGTGGTGCCAGTGCACTCTCTGGACTCACTGCAGTGCATCCCCAGTGGTGCCAGTGCACTCTCTGGACTCACGGCAGTGCATCCCCAGTGGTGCCAGTGCACTCTCTGGACTCACTGCACTGCATCCCCAGTGCAGACAGTGCACTCTCTGGACTCACTGCAGTGCATCACCAGTGGTGCCAGTGCACTCTCTTTACTCACTGCACTGCATCCCCAGTGGTGCCAGTGCACTCTCTGGACTCACTGCACTGCATTCCCAGTGGTGCCAGTGCACTCTCTGGACCCACTGCAGTGCATCCCCAGTGGTGCCAGTGCACTCTCTGGACTCAGTGTACTGCATCCCCAATGGTGCCAGTGCACTCTCTGTAGTCACTGCACTGCGTCCCCAGTGGTGCCAGTGCACTCTCTGGACTCACTGCAGTGTATCCCCTGTGGTGCCAATGTACTCTGTGGACTCACTGCACTGCATCCCAGTGGTGCCAGTGCACTCTCTGGACTCACTGCACTGCATCCCCAAGGTGCCAGTGCACTCTCTGGACTCAACTGCACTGCATCCCCAGTGCTGCCAGTGCACTCTCTGGACTCACTGCAGTGCATCCCCAGTGGTGCCAGTGCACTGTCTGGACTCACTGCAGTGCATCCCCAGTGGTGCCAGTGCACTCTCTGGACTCACTGCACTGCATCCCCAGTGATGCCAGTGCACTCTCTGGACTCACTGCACTTCATCCCCAGTGGTGCCAGTGCACTCTCTGGACTCACTGCATTGCATCCCCAGTGGTGCCAGTGCACTCTCTGGACTCACTGCACTGCATCCCCAGTGGTGTCACTGCACTCTCTGGACTCACTGCACTGCATCACCATTGGTGCCAGGGCACTCTCCGGACTCACTGCAGTGCATCCGCAGTGGTGCCAGTGCACTCTTTCGAGTCACTGCACTGCATCCCCAGTGGTGCCAGTGCACTCTCTGGACTCACTGCACTGCATCCCCAGTGGTGCCAGTGCACTCTCTGGAATCACTGCAGTGCATCCCCAGTGGTGCCAGTGCACTCTCTGGACTCACTGCACTGCATCCCAGTGGTGCCAGTGCACTCTCTGGACTCACTGCATTGCATCCCCAGTGGTGCCAGTGCACTCTCTGGACTCACTGCACTGCATCCCCATTGGTGCCACTGCACTCTCTGGACTCACTGCACTGCATCCCCAGTGGTGCCAGTGCACTCTCTGGACTCACTGCAGTGCATCCGCAGCGGTGCCAGTGCACTCTTTTGAGTCACTGCAGTGCATCCCCAAGGTGCCAGTGCACTCTCTGGACTCACTGCACTGCATCCCTAAAGGTGCCAGTGCACTCTCTGGACTCACTGCAGTGCATCCCCAGTGGTGCCAGTGCACTCTCTGGACTCACTCTACTGCATCCCCAGTGGTGCCAGTGCACTCTATGGAGTCGCAGCACTGCATCCCCAGTGCTGCCACTGCACTCTCTGGACTCACTGCACTGCATCCCCAGTGGTGCCAGTGCACTCTTTCGAGTCACTGCAGTGCATCCCCAGTGGTGCCAGTGTACTCTCTGGACTCACTGCACTGCATCCCCAGTGGTGCCAGTGCACTCCCTGGAATCACTGCAGTGCATCCCCAGTGGTGCCAGTGCACTCTCTGGACTCACTGCAGTGCATCCCCAGTGGTGCCAGTGCACTCTTTTGAGTCACTGCAGTGCATCCCCAGTGGTGCCAGTGCACTCTCTGGACTCACTGCACTGCATCCCCAGTGGTGCCAGTGCACTCTCTGCACTCACTGCACTGCATCACCAGTGGTGCCAGTGCACTCTCTGAACTCACTGCAGTGCATCAACAGTGGTGCCTCTGCACTCTCTGGAGTCACTGCACTGCATCCCCAGTGGTGCCAGTGCACTCTCTGGACTCACTGCAGTGCATCCCCAGTGGTGCCAGTGCACTCTCTGGACTCACTGCAGTGCAACCCCAGTGGTGCCAGTGCACTCTCTGGACTCACTGCACTGCATCCCCAGTGGTGCCAGTGCACTCTCTGGACTCACTGCACTTCATCCCCAGTGGTGCCAGTGCACTCTCTGGACTCACTGCATTGCATCCCCAGTGGTGCCAGTGCACTCTCTGGATTCACTGCACTGCATCCCCAGTGGTGCCACTGCACTCTCTGGACTCACTGCACTGCATCACCATTGGTGCCAGGGCACTCTCCGGAAACACTGCAGTGCATCCGCAGTGGTGCCAGTGCACTCTTTTGAATCACTGCAGTGCATCCCCAGTGGTGCCAGTGCACTCTCTGGACTCACTGCACTGCATCCCCAGTGGTGCCAGTGCACTCTCTGCACTCACTGCACTGCATCCCCAGTGTTCCCAGAGCACTCTCTGGACTCACTGCACTGCATCCCCAGTGGTTCCATTGCACTCTCTGGACTCACTGCATTGGATCCCCAGTGGTGTCAGTGCACTCTCTGGACTCAGTGCAGTGCATCCCCAGTGGTGCCAGTGCACTCTCTGGACTCACTGCAGTGCTTCCCCACTGGTGCCAGTGCACTCTCTGGACTCACTGCACTGCATCCCCAGTGCTGACAGTGCACTCTCTGGACTCACTGCAGTGCATCCCCAGTGGTGCCAGTGCACTCTCTTTACTCACTGCACTGCATCCCCAGTGGTGCCAGTGCACTCTCTGGACTCACTGCACTGCATTCCCAGTGGTGCCAGTGCACTCTCTGGACCCACTGCAGTGCATCCCCAGTGGTGCCAGTGCACTCTCTGGACTCACTGCACTGCGTCCCCAGTGGTGCCAGTGCACTCTCTGGACTCACTGCAGTGCATCCCCAAGGTGCCAGTGCACTCTCTGGACTCAACTGCACTGCATCCCCAGTGCTGCCAGTTCACTCTCTGGACTCACTGCAGTGCATCCCCAGTGGTGCCAGTGCACTCTCTGGACTCACTGCACTTCATCCCCAGTGGTGCCAGTGCACTCTCTGGACTCACTGCATTGCATCCCCAGTGGTGCCAGTGCACTCTCTGGACTCACTGCACTGCATCCCCAGTGGTGTCACTGCACTCTCTGGACTCACTGCAGTGCATCCGCAGAGGTGCCAGTGCACTCTTTCGAGTCACTGCAATGCATCCCCATTAGTGCCAGTGCATTCTCTGGACTCATTGCAGTGCATCCCCAGTGGTGCCAGTGCACTCTCTGGACTCACTGCACTGCATCCCCAGTGGTGCCAGTGCACTCTCTGGAATCACTGCAGTGCATCCCCAGTGCTGACAGTGCACTCTCTGGACTCACTGCACTGCATTACCCAGTGCTGACAGTGCACTCTCTGGACTCACTGCAGTGCATCCCCAGTGGTGCCAGTGCACTCTCTGGACTCACTGCACTGCATCCCTAAAGGTGCCAGTGCACTCTCTGGACTCACTGCAGTGCATCCCCAGTGGTGCCAGTGCACTCTCTGCACTCACTGCACTGCATCCCCGGTGTTCCCAGAGCACTCTCTGGACTCACCGAGGTGCATCCCCAGTGGTGCCAGTGCACTCTCTGGACTCACCGCACTGCATCCCCAGTGGTGCCAGTGCACTCTCTGGACTCACTGCAGTGCAGCCCCTGAGGTGCCAGTGTACTCTCTGGACTCACTGCACTGCATCCCCAGTGGTGCCAGTGCACTCTCTGGACTCACTGCACTGCATCCCCAGTGGTGCCTGTGTACTCTCTTGAGTCACTGCACTGCATTCCCAGTGGTGCCAGTGCACTCTTTCGACTCACTGCAGTGCATCCCCAGTGGTGCCAGTACACTGTCTGGACTCACTGCAGTGTATCGCCATTGGAGCCGGTGCACTCTCTGGACTCACTAAACTGCATCCCCAGTGGTGCCAGAGAACTCTCTGGTCTCACTGCAGTGCATCCCCAGTGGTGCCAGTGCACTGTCTGGACTCACTGCATCCCCAGTGGTGCCAGTGCCCTCTCTGGACTCACTGCACTGCATCCCCTTTGGTGCCAGTGCACTCTCTGGACTCACTGCACTAAAACCCCAGTGGTGCCAGTGCAGTCTCTGGACTCACTGCACTGCATCCCCTGTGGTGCCAGTACACTCTCTGGACTCACTGCAGTGCATCCCCAGTGGTGCCAGTGTACTCTCTGGACTCACTGCACTGCATCACCTGCGGTGCCAGTGCACTCTCTGGACTCGCTGCAGTGCATCCCCAGTGGTGCCAGTGCATTTTCTGGAGTCACTGCAGTGCATCCCCTGTTGTGCCAGTGCACTCTCTGCACTCACTGCACTGCATCCGCAGAAGTGCCAATGCACTCTCTGGACTCACTGCACTGCATCCCCAGTGGTTCCATTGCACTCTCTGGACTCACTGCATTGGATCCCCAGTGGTGTCAGTGCACTCTCTGGACTCAGTGCACTGCATCCCCAGTGGTGCCAGTGCACTCTCTGGACTCACTGCAGTGCTTCCCCACTGGTGCCAGTGCAATCTCTGGACTCACTGCACTGCATTCCCAGTGGTGCCAGTGCACTCTCTGGACCCACTGCAGTGCATCCCCAGTGGTGCCAGTGCACTCTCTGGACTCAGTGAACTGCATCCCCAATGGTGCCAGTGCACTCTCTGTAGTCACTGCACTGCGTCCCCAGTGGTGCCAGTGCACTCTCTGGACTCACTGCAGTGTATCCCCTGTGGTGCCAGTGCACTCTGTGGACTCACTGCACTGCATCCCAGTGGTGCCAGTGCACTCTCTGGACTCACTGCACTGCATCCCCAAGGTGCCAGTGCACTCTCTGGACTCAACAGCACTGCATCCCCAGTGCTGCCAGTGCACTCTCTGGACTCACTGCAGTGCATCGCCAAGGTGCCAGTGCACTCTCTGGACTCACTGCAGTGCATTCCCAGTGGTGCCAGTGCAATCTCTGGACTCACTGCACTGCATTCCCAGTGGTGCCAGAGCACTCTCTGGACTCACTGCACTTCATCCCCAGTGGTGCCAGTGAACTCTCTGGACTCACTGCATTGCATCCCCAGTGGTGCCAGTGCACTCTCTGGACTCACTGCAGTGCATCCCCAGTGGTGTCACTGCACTCTCTGGACTCACTGCACTGCATCACCATTGGTGCCAGGGCACTCTCGGGACTCACTGCAGTGCATCCGCAGTGGTGCCAGTGCACTCTCTGGACTCACTGCACTGCATCCCCAGTGGTGCCAGTGCACTCTCTGGAATCACTGCAGTACATCCCCAGTGGTGCCAGTGGACTCTCTGGACTCACTGCACTGCATCCCCAGTGGTGCCAGTGCACTCTCTGGACTCACTGCATTGCATCCCCAGTGGAGCCAGTGCACTCTCTGGACTCACTGCACTGCATCCCC
Source organism: Anser brachyrhynchus (assembly GCF_964034855.1). Taxonomy (NCBI): domain Eukaryota; kingdom Metazoa; phylum Chordata; class Aves; order Anseriformes; family Anatidae; genus Anser; species Anser brachyrhynchus. Next base: position 8,783 of record NW_027663703.1, read on the forward strand.
AGTGGTGCCACTGCACTCTCTGGACTCACTGCACTGCATCACCATTGGTGCCAGTGCAATCTCCGGACTCACTGCAGTGCATCCGCAGTGGTGCCAGTGCACTCTTTTGAGTCACTGCAGTGCATCCCCAAGGTGCCAGTGCACTCTCTGGACTCACTGCACTGCATCACCAGTGGTGCCAGTGCACTCTCTGGACTCACTGCAGTGCATCCCCAGTGGTGCCAGTGCACTCTCTGGACTCACTCCACTGCATCCCTAGTGGTGCCAGTGGACTCTATGGAGTCGCAGCACTGCATCCCCAGTGGTGCCTGTGCACTCTCTGGACTCACTGCACTGCATCCCCTGTGGTGCCAGTACACTCTCTGGAGTCACTGCAGTGCATCCCCAGTGGTGCCAGTGTACTCTCTGGACTCACGGCACTGCATCACCAGCGGTGCCAGTGCACTCCCTGGACTCACTGCAGTGCATCCCCAGTGGTGCCAGTGCATTTTCTGGAGTCACTGCAGTGCATCCCCTGTTGTGCCAGTGCACTCTCTGGACTCACTGCACTGCATCCCCAGTGGTTCCATTGCACTCTCTGGACTCACTGCATTGGATCCCCAGTGGTGTCAGTGCACTCTCTGGACTCACTGCAGTGCATCCCCAGTGGTGCCAGTGCACTCTCTGGACTCACTGCAGTGCTTCCCCACTGGTGCCAGTGCACTCTCTGGACTCACTGCACTGCATCCCCAGTGCTGACAGTGCACTCTCTGGACTCACTGCAGTGCATCCCCAGTGGTGCCAGTGCACTCTCTTTACTCACTGCACTGCATCCCCAGTGGTGCCAGTGCACTCTCTGGACTCACTGCACTGCATTCCCAGTGGTGCCAGTGCACTCTCTGGACCCACTGCAGTGCATCCCCAGTGGTGCCAGTGCACTCTCTGGACTCACTGCACTGCGTCCCCAGTGGTGCCAGTGCACTCTCTGGACTCACTGCAGTGCATCCCCAAGGTGCCAGTGCACTCTCTGGACTCAACTGCACTGCATCCCCAGTGCTGCCAGTTCACTCTCTGGACTCACTGCAGTGCATCCCCACTGGTGCCAGTGCACTCTCTGGACTCACTGCAGTGCATCCCCAGTGGTGCCAGTGCACTCTCTGGACTCACTGCACTTCATCCCCAGTGGTGCCAGTGCACTCTCTGGACTCACTGCATTGCATCCCCAGTGGTGCCAGTGCACTCTCTGGACTCACTGCACTGCATCCCCAGTGGTGTCACTGCACTCTCTGGACTCACTGCACTGCATCACCATTTGTGCCAGGGCACTCTCCGGACTCACTGCAGTGCATCCGCAGTGGTGCCCGTGCACTCTTTCGAGTCACTGCAGTGCATCCCCAGTGGTGCCAGTGCACTCTCTGGACTCACTGCACTGCATCCCCAGTGGTGCCAGTGCACTCTCTGGACTCACTGCAGTGCATCCCCAGTGGTGCCAGTGCACTCTCTGGACTCACTCCACTGCATCCCCAGTGGTGCCAGTGCACTCTATGGAGTCGCAGCACTGCATCAACAGTGCTGCCTCTGCACTCTCTGGAGTCACTGCACTGCATCCCCAGTGCTGCCACTGCACTCTCTGGACTCACTGCACTGCATCCCCAGTGGTGCCAGTGCACTCTCTGGACTCACTGCAGTGCATTCCCAGTGGTGCCATTGCACTCTCTGGACTCACTGCACTGCATCCCCAGTGGTGCCAGTACACTCTCTGGACTCACTGCACTTCATCCCCAGTGGTGCCAGTGCACTCTCTGGACTCACTGCATTGCATCCCCAGTGGTGCCAGTGCACTCTCTGGACTCACTGCACTGCATCCCCAGTGGTGCCACTGCACTCTCTGGACTCACTGCACTGCATCCCCGGTGGTGCCAGTGCACTCTCTGGACTCACTGCACTGCATCCCCAGTGGTGCCACTGCACTCTCTGGACTCACTGCACTGCATCACCATTGGTGCCAGTGCACTCTCCGGACTCACTGCAGTGCATCCGCAGTGGTGCCAGTGCACTCTTTTGAGTCACTGCAGTGCATCCGCAGTGGTGCCAGTGCACTCTCTGCACTCACAGCACTGCATCCCCAGTGGTGCCAGGGCACTCTCTGCAGACAATGCAGTGCATCCCCAAAGGTGACAGTGCACTCTCTGGACTAACTCTACTGCTCGAGCCGTGGCAGCCGCTCCACTCGGTAGCGGCTTTCGCGGCTGCTGCGGCTGGAGCGGCTGCCGCGGCTGGAGCGGCTGCGGCGGCTGGAGCGTCTTGAGCGTCTGCCGCGGCTGGAGAGGCTACCGCGGCTGGAGCGGCTGAGGCGGCTGGAGCGGATGCCGCGGCTGGAGCAGTGCAGTGAGTCCAGAGAGTCAACTGGCACCACTGAGGATGCAGTACAGTGAGTCCAGAGAGTGCACTGGCACCACAGGGGATGCACTGCAGTTACTCCAGAGAGTGCACTGGAACCACTGGGGATGCAGTTCAGTGAGTCCAGAGAGTGCACTGGCACCACCGGGGATTCAGATACATTCTCACTTCAGTGAGATCCCCAGTAGTGCCAGTGCCCTCTCTGGACTCAGTGCACTGCATACCCACTGTTGCCAGTTCACTCTCTGGACTCACTGCAGTGCATACCCAGAAGTGCCAGTGGCTCTCTGGACTCATTGCACTGCATCCCCATTGGTGCCAATGCACTCTCTGGACTCACTGCACTGCATCCCCAGTTGTGCCACTGCACTCTCTGGACTCACTGCAGTGTATCCCCTGTGGAGCCAGTGCACTCTGTGGACTCAGTGCACTGCATCCCCAGTGGTGCCAGTGCACTCTCTGGAGTAACTGCAGTGCATCCCCAGTGGTGCCAGTCCACTCTCTGGACTCACTGCACTGCATCCCACTGGTGCCAGTGCACTCTCTGGACTCACTGCAGTGCATCCCCAGTGGCGCCAGTGCACTCTCTGGACTCACTGCACTGCATCGCCAGTGGTGCCAGTGCACTCTCTGGACTCACTGCAGTGCATCCGCAGTGGTGCCAGTGCACTCTTTTGATCACTGCACTGCATCCCCAAGGTGCCAGTGCACTCTCTGGACTCACTGCAGTGCATCCCAAGTGGTGCCAGTGCACTCTCTGGACTCACTGCAGCCCATCCCCAGTGGTGCCAGTGCACTCTCTGGACTCACTGCAGTGCGTCCCCAGTGGTGCCAGGGCACTCTCTGCAGACAATGCAGTGCATCCCCAAAGGTGACAGTGCACTCTCTGGACTAACTGTACTGCTCGAGCCGTGGCAGCCGCTCCACTCGGTAGCGGCTTTAGCGGCTGCCGCGGCTGGAGCGCCTGTCGCGGCTGCCGAAGCTGGAGCGGCTGCCGCGGCTGGAGCGACTGCGGCGGCTGGAGCGTCTAGAGCGTCTGCCGCGGCTGGAGGGGCTACCGCGGCTGGAGCGGCTGATCCGGCTGGAGCGGATGCCGCGGCTGGAGCAGTGCAGTGAGTCCAGAGAGTCAACTGGCACCACAGGGGATGCACTGCAGTTACTCCAGAGAGTGCACTGGAACCACTGGGGATGCAGTTCAGTGACTCCAGAGAGTGCACTGGCACTACCGGGGATTCAGATACATTCTCAAGGCAGTGAGATCCCCATTAGTGCCAGTGCACTCTCTGGACTCACAGCAGTGCATCCCCAGTGGTGCCAGTGCACTCTCTGTAGTCACTGTGCTGCATCCCCAGTGGTGACAGTGCACACTCTGGACTCACTGCAGTGTATCCCCTGTGGTGCCAGTGCACTCTGTGGACTCACTGCACTGCATCCCAGTGTGCCAGTGCACTCTGTGGACTCCCTGCAGTGCATCACCAGTGGTGCCAGTGCACTCTCTGCACTCACTGCAGTGCATCCCCAGTGGTTCCAGTGCACTCTCTGGAGTAACTGCACTGCATCCCCTGTGGTGCCAGTGCACTCTCTGGACTCACTGTACTGCATCCCCAGTGGTGCCAGTTGACTCTCTGGGCTCACTGCACTGCTCCAGCCGCGGTAGCCCCTCCAGCCGCGGCAGACGCTCTAGACGCTCCAGCCGCCGCAGCCGCTCCAGCCGCGGCAGCCGCTAAAGAAGCTACCGAGTGGAGCGGCTGCCACGGTTGGAGCGGCTGGAGCGGCTTCCGCGGCTGGAGCGGGTGTAGCGGCTGCCGCGGCTGGAGCGGCTGCCGAGGCTGGAGGGGCTACCGCGGCTGGAGCGGCTGCCGCGGCTCGAGCATTACAGTGAGTCCAGAGAGTGCACTGTCACCTTTGGGGATGCACTGCATTGTCTGCAGAGAGTGCCCTGGCACCACTGGGGATGCACTGCAGTGAGTCCAGAGAGTGCACTGGCACCACTGGGGATGCAGTGCAGTGAGTCCAGAGAGTGCAAAGGCACCAAAAGGGATGCACTGCAGTGAGTCCAGAGAGTGCACTGGCACCAGTGGGGATGCACTGCGGTGAGTAAAGAGAATGCACTGGCACCATTGGGGTTGCACTGCAGTGAGTCCAGAGAGTGCACTGGCACCACTGGGGATGCACTGCAGTGAGTCCAGAGAGTGCACTGGCACCTTGGGCATGCAGTGCAGTGATCAAAAGAGTGCACTGGCACCACTGCGGATGCACTGCAGTGAGTCCAGAGAGTGCACTGGCACCACTGGGATGCAGTGCAGTGAGTCCAGAGAGTGCACTGGCACCACTGGGGATGCACTGCAGTGAGTCCAGAGAGTGCCCTGGCACCACTGGGATGCAGTGCACTGAGTCCACAGAGTGCACTGGCACCACTGGGGATGCACTGCAGTGACTCTAGTAAGTGCACTGGCACCTTCGGGATGAAGTGCAATGACTCCAGAGAGTGCACTGGCACCAGTGGGGATGCACTGCCGTGAGTGCAGAGAATGCACTGGCAACAATGGGTTTGCACCCCGGTGTTTTCAGAGAGTGCAGTGGCACCCTTGGGGATGCAGTGCAATGAGTCCAGAGAGTGCACTGGCACCACTGGGGATGCAGTGCAGTGAGTCCAGAGAGTGCACTGGCACCACTGGGGATGCAGTGCAGTGAGTCCAGAGAGTGCACTGGCACCACTGGGGATGCACTGCAGTGAGTCCAGAGAGTGCACTGGCACCACTGGGGATGCAGTGCAGTGAGTCCAGAGAGTGCACTGGCACCACTGGGGATGCAGTGAAGTGAGTTAAGAGAGTACACTGGCACCACTGGGGATGCACTGCTGTGAGACCAGAGAGTGCACTGTCACCACTGGGGATGCACTGCAGTGAGTCCTGAGAGTGCAATGGCACCACAGGGGATGCACTGCAGTGAGTCCAGAGAGTGCACTGGCACCTCTGGGGATGCAGTGCAGTGAGTCCAGAGAGTGCACTGGCACCACTGGGGATGCAGTGCAGTGAGTGCAGAGAGTGCACTGGCACCAAATGGAGCTGCACTGCTGTGAGTCCTGAGATTGCACTGGCACAACTGGGGATGCACTGCAGTGAGTCCAGAGATTTCACAGGCACCAATGGGGATGCAGTACAGTGAGTCCAGAGAGTACACTGGCACTACTGGGGATTCAGTTCAGTGAGTCCAGAGAGTGAACTGGCACCATTGGGGAAGTAGTGCAGTGAGTCCAGAGTGCACTGGCACCACTGGGGATGCAGTGCAGTGAGTCCAGAGAGTGCACTGGCACCACTGGGGATGCAGTGCAGTGAGTCCAGAGAGTGCACTGGCACCAATGGGGATGCAGTGCAGTGAGTCCAGACAGTGCACTTGGCACCACTGGGGATGCACTGCAGTGAGTCCAGAGAGTGCACTGGCACCACTGGGGATGCAGTGCAGTGAGTCCAGAGAGTGCACTGGCACCTTGGGGATGCAGTGCAGTGAGTCCAGAGAGTGCAGTGGCACCACTGGGGATGCAGTGCAGTGAGTCCAGAGAGTGCACTGGCACCACTGGGGATGCACTGCAGTGAGTCCAGAGAGTGCACTGGCACCACTGGGGATGCACCCCTTCAAGTCCAGAGAGTGCACTGGCACCACTGGGGATGCACTGCAGTGAGTCCAGAGAGTGCTTTGGCACCACTGGGGATGCACTGCAGTGACTCCAGAGAGTGCACTGGCACCTCTGGGGATGCACTGCAGTGAGTCCAGATGTTAGCCTAGCAACCACATAATCACCAAGTGATTATATGAAGGTGCTTTATTCAGCGCTGGAAGCCGGGGCAGGTGCCCAAATCTGGCTTCAAGTCCCGTTACTTCCCAGCCGTTATTTATACATACAATATTGCGTCAGGTATACATATTCTTACAGGTTGCAACAGCAGCCTCGCTTTTCATTCTAATTAGCTCCCCTCCCCTTTGCACATGCGTGGCGCACTCTGGTGGTCGTCCAGGTGGTCGTCCAGATGAAGTAAGGAGTCTTCCTTTCCGCTAAACCTTTCACCTTTCTTACTCGACGCATGCTCCCTCCACTTCTTGGTTCTGCTTCAACTCATTTCATTATTTCCAGGCCCTTATCTAAGGTCAGGTTGTACCTGTTCCCTCCCAAGGTTCCCCTTCAATGACTCTTTTGATTGTTCAATGTACTCCCTAAGTATCCAGTATACATAGATTAATTGATAATGTAAGTACATTTGGCAATGCTTAATTATACTGTAGGTACCATTAACTAAGAGACATTAGTAAAACATCCATTCGATTCTCCCCAACACTAACACAGAGACTGCAGTGGCACCACTGGGGATGCAGTGCAGTGAGTCCAGAGAGGGCACTGGCACCACTGGGGATGCAGTGCAGTGAGTCCAGAGAGTGCACTGGCACCACTGTGGATGCAGTGCAGTGAGTCCAGAGAGTGCACTGGCACCACCTGGGATGCAGTGCAGTGAGTCCAGAGAGTGCACTGGCACCACTGGTGATGTAGTGCAGTGACTCCAGAGAGTGCACTGTCACCACTGGAGTTGCAGTGCAGTGAGTCCAGAGAGTGCACTGGAACCACTGGGGATGCAGCGCAGTGACTCCTGAGAGTGCACTGGCACCACTGGGTATGCAGTGCAGTGAGTCCAGAGAGTGCACTGGCACCACTGGGGATGCAGTGCCGTGAGTCCAGAGAGTGCATTGGCACCACTGGGGATGCAGTGCAGTGAGTCCAGAGAGTGCACTGGCACCACGGGGGATGCAGTGCAGTGAGTCCAGAGAGTGCACTGGCACCACTGGCGATGCACTGCAGTGAGTCCAGAGAGTGCACTGGCACCACCTGGGATGCAGTGCAGTGAGTCCAGAGAATGCACTGGCACCACTGGGGATGCAGTGCAGTGAGTCCAGAGAGTGCACTGGCACCACGGGGGATGCAGTGCAGTGAGTCCAGAGAGTGCACTGGCACCACTGGCGATGCACTGCAGTGAGTCCAGAGAGTGCACTGGCACCACTGGGGATGCAGTGCCGTGAGTCCAGAGAGTGCATTGGCACCACTGGGGATGCAGTGCAGTGAGTCCAGAGAGTGCACTGGCACCACCTGGGATGCACTGCAGTGAGTGCAGAGAGTGCACTGGCACCACTGGGGACGCAGTGCAGTGAGTCCAGAGAGTGCATTGGCACCACCTGGGATGCAGTGCAGTGAGTCCAGAGAGTTCACTGGCACCACTGGGGATGTAGTGCAGTGAGTCCAGAGAGTGCACTGGCACCAATGGGGATGCAGTGCAGTGAGTCCAGAGACTTCACAGGCACCACTGGGGATGCACTGCAGTGAGTCCAGAGAGTGCCCTGGCACCACTGGGAATGCAGTGAGTCCAGACAGTGCACTGGCACCACTGGGGATGCAGTGCAGTGAGTCCAGAGAGTGCACTGGCACCACTGGGGATGCACCCCGGCAAGTCCAGAGAGTGCACTGGCACCACTGGGGATGCAGTGCAGTGAGTCCAGAGAGTGCACTGGCACCACTGGGGATGCACTGCAGTGAGTCCAGAGAGTGCACTGGCACCACTGGGGATGCAGTGCAGTGAGTCCAGAGAGTGCACTGGCACCACTGGGGATGCAGTGCAGTGAGTCCAGAGAGTGCACTGGCACCACTGGGGATGCAGTGCAATGAGTCCAGAGAGCCACTGGCACCACTGGGGATGCACTGCTGTGAGACCAGAGAGTGCACTGGCACCACTGGGGATGCACCCCGGTGAGTCCAGAGAGTGCACTGGCACTACTGGGGATGCAGTGCAGTGAGTCCAGAGAGTGCACTGGCACCACTGGGGATGCAGTGCAATGAGTCCAGAGAGCCACTGGCACCACTGGGGATGCACTGCTGTGAGACCAGAGAGTGCACTGGCACCACTGGGGATGCAGTGCAGTGAGTCCAGAGAGTGCACTGGCACCACTGGGGATGCAGTGCAGTGAGTCCAGAGAGTGCACTGGCACCACTGGGGATGCACTGCAGTGAGTCCAGAGAGTGCACTGGTACCACTGGGGATGCAATGCAGTGAGTCCAGAGAGTGCACTGGCACCACAGGGGATGCAGTGCAGTGAGTCCAGAGAGTGCACTAGCACCACTGGGGATGCACTGCAGTGAGTCCAGAGAGTGCACTGGCACCACTGGGGATGTAGTGCAGTGAGTCCAGAGAGTGCACTGGCACCAATGGGGATGCAGTGCAGTGAGTCCAGAGAGTACAGTGGCACCACTGGGGATGCAGTGCAGTGAGTACAAAGAGTGCACTGGCACCATTGGGGATGCACTGCAGTGAGTCCAGAGACTTCACAGGCACCACTGGGGATGCACTGCAGTGAGTCCAGAGAGTGCCCTGGCACCACTGGGAATGCAGTGAGTCCAGAGAGTGCACTGGCACCACTGGGGATGCAGTGCAGTGAGTCCAGAGAGTGCACTGGCACCACTGGTGATGCACCCCGGCAAATCCAGAGAGTGCACTGGCACCACTGGGGATGCAGTGCAGTGAGTCCAGAGAGTGCACTGGCACCACTGGGGATGCAGTGCAGTGAGTCCAAAGAGTGCACTGGCACCACTGGGGATGCAGTGCAGTGAGTAAAGAGAGTGCACTGGCACCACTGGGGATGCACTGCAGTGAGTAAAGAGAATGCACTGGCACCACTGGGGGTGCAGTGCAGTGAGTCCAGAGAGTGCACTGGCACCACTGGGGATGCAGTGCAGTGAGTCCAGAGAGTGCACTGGCACCACTGGGGATGCACTACAGTGAGTCCAGAGAGTGCACTGGCACCACTGGGGATGCAGTGCAGTGAGTCCAGAGAGTGCACTGGCACCACTGGGATGCAGTGCAGTGAATCCAGGGAGTGCACTGGCACAACTGGGATGCAGTGCACTGAGTCCACAGAGTGCACTGGCACCACAGGGGATACACTGCAGTGAGTCCAGAGAGTGCACTGGCACCGCTGCGGTTGCACCCCAGTGTTTTCAGAGAGGGCACTGGCACCACTGGGGATGCACTGCAGTGAGTCCAGAGACTTCACAGGCACCACTGGGGATGCAGTGCAGTGAGTCCAGAGAGTGCACTGGCACCACTGGGGATGCAGTGCAGTGAGTAAAGAGAGTGCAATGGCACCACAGGGGATGCACTGCAGTGAGTCCAGAGAGTGTACTGGCACCACTGGGGATGCAATGCAGTGAGTCCAGAGAGTGCACTGGCACCAATGGGGATGCACTGCAGTGAGTCCAGAGAGTGCACTGGCACCAACTGGAGCTGCACTGCTGTGAGTCCTGAGATTGCACTGGCACCACTGGGATGCACTGCAGTGAGTCCAGAGACTTCAGAGGCACCACTGGGGATGCAGTACAGTGAGTCCAGAGAGTGCACTGGCACCTCTGGGGATGCACCCCGGTGACTCCAGAGAGTGCACTGGCACCACTGGGGATGCACCCCGGCAAGTCCAGAGAGTGCACAGTCACCTCTGGGGATGCAGTGCAGTGAGTCCAGAGAGTGCACTGGCACCACTGGGGATGCAGTGCAGTGAGTCCAGAGAGTGCACTGGCACCAGTGGGGATGCAGTGCAGTGAGTCCAGAGAGTGCACTGGTACCACTGGGGATGCACTGCAGTGAGTCCAGAGAGTGCACTGGCACCACTGGGGATGCACTGCAGTGAGACCAGAGAGTGCACTGGCACCACTGGGGATGCAGTCCAGTGAGTCCAGAGAGTGCACTGGTACGATTGGGGATGCACTGCAGTGAGTCCAGAGAGTGCACTGGCACCACTGGGGATGCACTGCAGTGAGTCCAGAGAGTGCACGGGCACCACTGCGGATGCAATGCAGTGAGTCCAGAGAGTGCACTGGCACCACTGGGGATGCACTGCAGTGAGTCCAGATGTTAGCCTAGCAACCACATAATCACCAAGTGATTATATGAAGGTGCTTTATTCAGCGCTGGAAGCCGGGGCAGGTGCCAAAATCTGGCTTCAAGTCCCGTTACTTCCCAGCCGTTATTTATACATACAATATTGCGTCAGGTATACATATTCATTACAGGTTGCAACAGCAGCCTCGCTTTTCATTCTAATTAGCTCCCCTCCCCTTTGCACATGCGTGGCGCACTCTCGTGGTCGTCCAGATGAAGTAAGGAGTCTTCCTCTCCGCTAAACTTTTCACCTTTCTTACTCGATGCATGCTCCCTCCGCTTCTTGGTTCTGCTTCAACTCATTTCATCATTTCCAGGCCCTTATCCAAGGTCAGGTTGTACCTGTTCCCTCCCAAGGTTCCCCTTCAATGACTCTTTTGATTGTTCAATGTACTCCCTAAGTATCCAGTATACATAGATTAATTGATAATGTAAGTACATTTGGCAATGCTTAATTATACTGTAGGTCCCATTACGTAAGAGACATTAGTAAAACATCCATTCGATTCTCCCCTACACTAACACAGAGACTGCACTGGCACCACTGGGGATGCAGTGCAGTGAGTCCAGAGAGGGCACTGGCACCACTGGGGATGCACTGCTGTGAGTCCAGAGAGTGCACTGGCACCAATGGCGATGCACTGCAGTGAGTCCAGAGAGTGCACTGGCACCACTGGGGATGCAGTGCAGTGAGTCCAGAGAGTGCACTGGCACCACTGGTGATGTAGTGCAGTGACTCCAGAGAGTGCACTGGCACCACTGGAGTTGCAGTGCAGTGAGTCCAGAGAGTGCTCTGGCACCACTGGGGATGCAGTGCCGTGAGTCCAGAGAGTGCATTGGCACCACTGGGGATGCAGTGCAGTGAGTCCAGAGAGTGCACTGGCACCACGGGGGATGCAGTGCAGTGAGTCCAGAGAGTGCACTGGCACCACGGGGGATGCAGTGCAGTGAGTCCAGAGAGTGCACTGTAACCACTGGGGATGCAGTGCAGTGAGTCCAGAGAGTGCAGTGGCACCACTGGGGATGCAGTGCAGTGAGTCCAGAGAGTGCACTGGCACCTTGGGGATGCAGTTCAGTGAGTCCAGAGAGTGCACTGGCACCACTGGGGATGCAGTGCAGTGAGTCCAGAGACTACACTGGCACCACTGGAAATGCACTGCAGTGAGTCCAGAGAGTGCACTGGCACCACTGGGGATGCAGTGCAGTGAGTCCAGACAGTGCACTGGCACCACTGGGGATGCTGTGCCGTGAGTCCAGAGAGTGCATTGGCACCACTGGGGATGCACTGCAATGAGTCCAGAGAGTGCACTGGCACCAATGGCAACGCAGAGCAGTGAGTCGAGAGAGTGCACTGGCACCACAGGGGATGCAGTGCAATTAGTCCAGAGAGTGCACTAGCACCACTGGGGATGCACTGCAGTGAGTCCAGAGTGTGCACTGGCACCACTGGGGATGCAGTGCAGTGAGTCCAGAGAGTGCACTGGCACCACTGGGGATGTAGTGCAGTGAGTCCACAGAGGGCACTGGCACCACTGGGGATGCATTGTAGTGAGTCCAGAGAGTACAGTGGCACCACTGGGGATGCAGTGCAGTGAGTCCAAAGAGTGCACTGGCACCATTGGGGATGCACTGCAGTGAGTCCAGAGACTTCACAGGCACCACTGGGGATGCAGTGCAGTGAGTCCACAGAGTGCACTGGCACCACTGGGGATGCAGTACAGTGAGTCCAGAGAGTGCAGTGGCACCACTGTGGATGCAGTGCAGTGAGTCCAGAGAGTGCACTGGCACCACTGGGGATGCACCCCGGCAAGTCCAGAGAGTGCACTGGCACCACTGGGGATGCAGTGCAGTGAGTCCAGAGAGTGCACTGGCACCACTGGGGATGCACTGCAGTGAGTCCAGAGAGTGCACTGGCACCACTGGGGATGCAGTACAGTGAGTCCAGAGAGTGCACTGGCACCAATGGGGATGCAGTGCAGTGAGTAAAGAGAGTGCACTGGCACCACTGGGGATGCACTGCAGTGAGTCCAGAGAGTGCACTGGCACCACTGGGGATGCACTGCAGTGAGACCAGAGAGTGCACTGGCACCACTGGGGATGCAGTCCAGTGAGTCCAGAGAGTGCACTGGTACGATTGGGGATGCACTGCAGTGAGTCCAGAGAGTGCACTGGCACCACTGGGGATGCACTGCAGTGAGTCCAGAGAGTGCACGGGCACCACTGCGGATGCAATGCAGTGAGTCCAGAGAGTGCACTGGCACCACTGGGGATGCACTGCAGTGAGTCCAGATGTTAGCCTAGCAACCACATAATCACCAAGTGATTATATGAAGGTGCTTTATTCAGCGCTGGAAGCCGGGGCAGGTGCCAAAATCTGGCTTCAAGTCCCGTTACTTCCCAGCCGTTATTTATACATACAATATTGCGTCAGGTATACATATTCATTACAGGTTGCAACAGCAGCCTCGCTTTTCATTCTAATTAGCTCCCCTCCCCTTTGCACATGCGTGGCGCACTCTCGTGGTCGTCCAGATGAAGTAAGGAGTCTTCCTCTCCGCTAAACTTTTCACCTTTCTTACTCGACGCATGCTCCCTCCGCTTCTTGGTTCTGCTTCAACTCATTTCATCATTTCCAGGCCCTTATCCAAGGTCAGGTTGTACCTGTTCCCTCCCAAGGTTCCCCTTCAATGACTCTTTTGATTGTTCAATGTACTCCCTAAGTATCCAGTATACATAGATTAATTGATAATGTAAGTACATTTGGCAATGCTTAATTATACTGTAGGTCCCATTACGTAAGAGACATTAGTAAAACATCCATTCGATTCTCCCCTACACTAACACAGAGACTGCACTGGCACCACTGGGGATGCAGTGCAGTGAGTCCAGAGAGGGCACTGGCACCACTGGGGATGCACTGCTGTGAGTCCAGAGAGTGCACTGGCACCAATGGCGATGCACTGCAGTGAGTCCAGAGAGTGCACTGGCACCACTGGGGATGCAGTGCAGTGAGTCCAGAGAGTGCACTGGCACCACTGGGGATGTAGTGCAGTGACTCCAGAGAGTGCACTGGCACCACTGGAGTTGCAGTGCAGTGAGTCCAGAGAGTGCTCTGGCACCACTGGGGATGCAGTGCCGTGAGTCCAGAGAGTGCATTGGCACCACTGGGGATGCAGTGCAGTGAGTCCAGAGAGTGCACTGGCACCACGGGGGATGCAGTGCAGTGAGTCCAGAGAGTGCACTGGCACCACGGGGGATGCAGTGCAGTGAGTCCAGAGAGTGCACTGTAACCACTGGGGATGCAGTGCAGTGAGTCCAGAGAGTGCAGTGGCACCACTGGGGATGCAGTGCAGTGAGTCCAGAGAGTGCACTGGCACCTTGGGGATGCAGTTCAGTGAGTCCAGAGAGTGCACTGGCACCACTGGGGATGCAGTGCAGTGAGTCCAGAGACTACACTGGCACCACTGGAAATGCACTGCAGTGAGTCCAGAGAGTGCACTGGCACCACTGGGGATGCAGTGCAGTGAGTCCAGACAGTGCACTGGCACCACTGGGGATGCTGTGCCGTGAGTCCAGAGAGTGCATTGGCACCACTGGGGATGCACTGCAATGAGTCCAGAGAGTGCACTGGCACCAATGGCAACGCAGAGCAGTGAGTCGAGAGAGTGCACTGGCACCACAGGGGATGCAGTGCAATTAGTCCAGAGAGTGCACTAGCACCACTGGGGATGCACTGCAGTGAGTCCAGAGTGTGCACTGGCACCACTGGGGATGCAGTGCAGTGAGTCCAGAGAGTGCACTGGCACCACTGGGGATGTAGTGCAGTGAGTCCACAGAGGGCACTGGCACCACTGGGGATGCATTGTAGTGAGTCCAGAGAGTACAGTGGCACCACTGGGGATGCAGTGCAGTGAGTCCAAAGAGTGCACTGGCACCATTGGGGATGCACTGCAGTGAGTCCAGAGACTTCACAGGCACCACTGGGGATGCAGTGCAGTGAGTCCACAGAGTGCACTGGCACCACTGGGGATGCAGTACAGTGAGTCCAGAGAGTGCAGTGGCACCACTGTGGATGCAGTGCAGTGAGTCCAGAGAGTGCACTGGCACCACTGGGGATGCACCCCGGCAAGTCCAGAGAGTGCACTGGCACCACTGGGGATGCAGTGCAGTGAGTCCAGAGAGTGCACTGGCACCACTGGGGATGCACTGCAGTGAGTCCAGAGAGTGCACTGGCACCACTGGGGATGCAGTACAGTGAGTCCAGAGAGTGCACTGGCACCAATGGGGATGCAGTGCAGTGAGTAAAGAGAGTGCACTGGCACCACTGGGGATGCAGTGCAGTGAGTCCAGAGAGTGCACTGGCACCACTGGGGATGCACCCCGTCAAGTCCAGAGAGTGCACTGTCACCACTGGGGATGCAGTGCAGTGAGTCCAGAGAGTGCACTGGCACCACTGGGGACGCAGTGCAGTGAGTCCACAGAGGGCACTGGCACCACTGGGGATGCAGTGCAGTGAGTCCAGAGAGTGCCCCGGCACCACTGGGGTGCAGTGCAGTGAGTCCAGAGAGTGCATTGGCACCACTGGGGATGCACTGCAGTGACTCCAGAGAGTGCACTGGCACCACTGGGGATGCACTGCAGTGAGTTCAGATGTTAGCCTAGCAACCACATAATCACCAAGTGATTATATGAAGGTGCTTTATTCAGCGCTGGAAGCCGGGGCAGGTGCCCAAATCTGGCTTCAAGTCCCGTTACTTCCCAGCCGTTATTTATACATACAATATTGCGTCAGGTATACATATTCATTACAGGTTGCAACAGCAGCCTCGCTTTTCATTCTAATTAGCTGCCCTCCCCTTTGCACATGCGTGGCGCACTCTGGTGGTCGTCCAGGTGGTCGTCCAGATGAAGTAAGGAGTCTTCCTCTCCGCTAAACTTTTCACCTTTCTTACTCGATGCATGCTCCCTCCGCTTCTTGGTTCTGCTTCAACTCATTTCATCATTTCCAGGCCCTTATCCAAGGTCAGGTTGTACCTGTTCCCTCCCAAGGTTCCCCTTCAATGGCTCTTTTGATTGTTCAATGTACTCCCTAAGTATCCAGTATACATAGATTAATTGATAATGTAAGTACATTTGGCAATGCTTAATTATACTGTAGGTCCCATTACGTAAGAGACATTAGTAAAACATCCATTCGATTCTCCCCAACACTAACACAGAGACTGCACTGGCACCACTGGGGATGCAGTGCAGTGAGTCCAGAGAGGGCACTGGCACCACTGGGGATGCACTGCTGTGAGTCCAGAGAGTGCACTGGCACCAATGGCGATGCACTGCAGTGAGTCCAGAGAGTGCACTGGCACCACTGGGGATGCAGTGCAGTGAGTGCAGAGAGTGCACTGGCACCAGTGGGGATGCACTGCAGTGACTCGAAAGAGTGCACTGGCACCACTGGAGTTGCAGTGCAGTGAGTCCACAGAGTGCTCTGGCACCACTGGGGATGCAGTGCCGTGAGTCCAGAGAGTGCATAGGCACCACTGGGGATGCAGTGCAGTGAGTCCAGAGAGTGCACTGGCACCACGGGGGATGCAGTGCAGTGAGTCCAGAGAGTGCACTGGCACCACGGGTGATGCAGTGCAGTGAGTCCAGAGAGTGCACTGTCACCACTGGGGATGCAGTGCAGTGAGTCCAGAGAGTGCACTGGCACCACTGGGGATGCAGTGCAGTGAGTCCAGAGAGTGCACTGGCACCTTGGGGATGCAGTTCAGTGAGTCCAGAGAGTGCACTGGCACCACTGGGGATGCAGTGCAGTGAGTCCAGAGACTACACTGGCACCACTGGGGAAATGCACTGCAGTGAGTCCAGAGAGTGCACTGGCACCACTGGGGATGCACTGCAGTGAGTCCAGAGACTGCACTGGCACCACTGGGGATGCAGTGCAGTGAGTGCAGAGAGTGCACTGGCACCAGTGGGGATGCACTGCAGTGACTCGAAAGAGTACGCTGGCACCACTGCGGATGCAGTGCAGTGAGTCCAGAGAGTGCACTGGCACCACTGGGGATGCACTGCAGTGAGTCCAGAGAGTGCACTGGCACCACTGGGATGCAGTGCAGTGAGTCCAGAGAGTGCACTGGCACCACTGGGGATGCACTGCAGTGAGTCCAGAGAGTGCACTGGCACCACTGGGATATAGTGCACTGAGTCCACAGAGTGCACTGGCACCACAGGGGATACACTGCAGTGAGTCCAGAGAGTGCACTGGCACCACTGGGGATGCAGTGCCGTGAGTCCAGAGAGTGCACTGGCACCACTGGGGATGCAGTGCAGTGAGTGCAGAGAGTGCACTGTAACCACTGGGGATGCAGTGCACTGAGTCCAGAGAGTGCACTGGCACCACTGGGGATGCAGTGCAGTGAGTCCAGAGAGTGCACTGGCACCACTGGGGATGCAGTTCAGTGAGTCCAGAGAGTGCACTGGCACCACTGGGGATGCAGTGCATTGAGTCCAGAGAGTGCAGTGGCACCATTGGGGATGCAGTGCAGTGAGTCCAGAGAGTGCACTGGCACCACTGGTGATGCAGTGCAGTGAGTTAAGAGAGTACACTGGCGCCACTGTGGATGCACTGCAGTGAGTCCAGAGAGGGCACTGGCACCACTGGTGATGCAGTGCAATGAGTCTAGAGAGCCACTGGCACCACTGGGGATGCAGTGCATTTAGTCCAGAGAGTGAACTGGCACCACTGGGGATGCACTGCAGTGAGTCCAGAGAGTGCACTGGCACCACTGGGGATGCAGTGCAGTACTCCAGAGAGTGCACTGGCACCTCTGGGGATACACTGCAGTGAGTCCAGAGACTGCACTGGCACCACTGGGGATGCAGTGCAGTGAGTGCAGAGAGTGCACTGGCACCAGTGGGGATGCACTGCAGTGACTCGAAAGAGTACGCTGGCACCACTGCGGATGCAGTGCAGTGAGTCCAGAGAGTGCACTGGCACCACTGGGGATGCAGTGCAGTGCCTCCAGAGAGTGCCCTGGCACCACTGGGGATGCAGTGCAGTGCCTCCAGAGAGTGCACTGGCTCCACTGGGGATGCAGTGCAGTGAGTCCAGAGAGTGCACTGGCACCACTGGGAATGCAGTGCAGTGAGTCCAGAGAGTGCACAGGCACCACTGGGGATGCAGTGCAGTGAGTGCAGAGAGTGCACTGGAACCACTGTGGATGCACTGCAGTGAGGCCAGAGAGTGCACTGGCACTACTGGGAATGCAGTTCAGTGACTCAGAGAGTACACTGGAACCACTGGGGATGCAGTGCAGTGAGTCCAGATAGTCCACTAGCAGCACTGGGGATGCAGTGCTGTGAGTCCAGAGAGTGCACTGGCACCACTGGGGATGCACTGCAGTGACTCCAGAGAGTGCACTGGCACCACTTGTGATGGAGTGCAGTGAGTCCAGAGAGTGCACTGGCAGCACTGGGGATGCAGTGCAGTGACTCGAAAGAGTGCACTGGCACCACTGGGGATGCAGTGCAGTGAGTGCAGAGAGTGCACTGGCACAAAAGGGGATGCACTGCAGTGACTCCAGAGAGTGCACTGGCACCACTGGGGATGCAGTGCAGTGAGTCCAGGGAGTGCACTGGCACCACTGGGGATGGACTGCAGTGAGTCCAGAGAGTGCACTGGCACCTCTGCGGATGCAGTGCAGTGAGTCCAGAGACTGCACTGGCACCACTGGAGATGCAGTGCAGTGAGTCCAGAGAGTGCACTGGTACCACTGGGGATGCAGTGCAGTGAGTCCAGAGAGTGCATTGGCACCACTGGGGATGCACTGCAGTGAGTCCAGAGAGTGCACTGGCACCTTGGGGATGCAGTGCATTGAGTCCAGAGAGTGCACTGGCACCACTGGGGATGCAGTGCAGTGAGTCCAGAGAGTGCACAGGCACTACTGGGAATGCAGTGCAGTGACTCAGAGAGTGCACTGGCACCACTCGGGGTGCACATCAGTGAGTCCAGATAGTCCACTGGCACCACTGGGGATGCAGTGCAGTGAGTCCAGAGAGTGCACTGGCACCACTGGGGATGCACTGCAGTGACTCCAGAGAGTGCACTGGCACAACTGGGGATGGAGTGCAGTGAGTCCAGAGACTGCAGTGGCACCACTGGGGATGCAATGCAGTGAGTCCAGAGAGTGCAGTGGCACCACTGGGGATGCAGTGCACTGAGTGCAGAGAGTGCACTGGCACAACAGGGGATGCACTGCAGTGACTCCAGAGAGTGCACTGGCACCACTGGGGATGCAGTGCAGTGAGTCCAGAGTGTGCACTGGCACCACTGGGGATGCACTGCAGTGAGTCCAGAGAGTGCACTGGCACCACTGGGGATGCAGTGCAGTGACTCAGAGACTGCACTGGCACCTTGGGGATGCAGTCCAGTGAGTCCAGATAGTGCACTGGCACCACTGGGGATGCAGTGCAGTGAGTCCAAAGAGTGCACTGGCACCACTGAGGTTGCAGTGCAGTGAGTCCAGAGAGTGCACTGGTACCACTGAGGTTGCAGTGCAGTTAGTCCAGAGAGTGCACTGGAACCACTGGGGATGCAGTGCAGTGACTCCAGAGACTGCACTGGCACCACTGAGGTTGCAGTGCAGTGAGTCCAGAGAGTGCACTGGCACCACTGGGGATGCAGTGCAGTGAGTCTAGGGACTGCAGTGGCACCACTGGGGATGCAGTGCAGTGAGTCCAGAGAGTGCACTGGCACCACTGGGGATGCAGTGCAGTGCCTCCAGAGAGTGCACTGGCTCCACTGGGGATGCAGTGCAGTGAGTCCAGAGAGTGCACTGGCACCACTGGGAATGCAGTGCAGTGAGTCCAGAGAGTGCACAGGCACCACTGGGGATGCAGTGCAGTGAGTGCAGAGAGTGCACTGGAACCACTGTGGATGCACTGCAGTGAGGCCAGAGAGTGCACTGGCACTACTGGGAATGCAGTTCAGTGACTCAGAGAGTACACTGGAACCACTGGGGATGCACTGCAGTGAGTCCAGATAGTCCACTAGCAGCACTGGGGATGCAGTGCTGTGAGTCCAGAGAGTGCACTGGCACCACTGGGGATGCACTGCAGTGACTCCAGAGAGTGCACTGGCACCACTTGTGATGGAGTGCAGTGAGTCCAGAGAGTGCACTGGCAGCACTGGGGATGCAGTGCAGTGACTCGAAAGAGTGCACTGGCACCACTGGGGATGCAGTGCAGTGAGTGCAGAGAGTGCACTGGCACAAAAGGGGATGCACTGCAGTGACTCCAGAGAGTGCACTGGCACCACTGGGGATGCAGTGCAGTGAGTCCAGGGAGTGCACTGGCACCACTGGGGATGGACTGCAGTGAGTCCAGAGAGTGCACTGGCACCTCTGCGGATGCAGTGCAGTGAGTCCAGAGACTGCACTGGCACCACTGGAGATGCAGTGCAGTGAGTCCAGAGAGTGCACTGGTACCACTGGGGATGCAGTGCAGTGAGTCCAGAGAGTGCATTGGCACCACTGGGGATGCACTGCAGTGAGTCCAGAGAGTGCACTGGCACCTTGGGGATGCAGTGCATTGAGTCCAGAGAGTGCACTGGCACCACTGGGGATGCAGTGCAGTGAGTCCAGAGAGTGCACAGGCACTACTGGGAATGCAGTGCAGTGACTCAGAGAGTGCACTGGCACCACTCGGGGTGCACATCAGTGAGTCCAGATAGTCCACTGGCACCACTGGGGATGCACTGCAGTGACTCCAGAGAGTGCACTGGCACAACTGGGGATGGAGTGCAGTGAGTCCAGAGACTGCAGTGGCACCACTGGGGATGCAGTGCAGTGAGTCCAGAGAGTGCAGTGGCACCACTGGGGATGCAGTGCAGTGAGTCCAGAGAGTGCACTGGCACAACAGGGGATGCACTGCAGTGACTCCAGAGAGTGCACTGGCACCACTGGGGATGCAGTGCAGTGAGTCCAGAGAGTGCACTGGCACCACTGGGGATGCACTGCAGTGAGTCCAGAGAGTGCACTGGCACCACTGGGGATGCAGTGCAGTGACTCAGAGACTGCACTGGCACCTTGGGGATGCAGTCCAGTGAGTCCAGATAGTGCACTGGCACCACTGGGGATGCAGTGCAGTGAGTCCAAAGAGTGCACTGGCACCACTGAGGTTGCAGTGCAGTGAGTCCAGAGAGTGCACTGGTACCACTGAGGTTGCAGTGCAGTTAGTCCAGAGAGTGCACTGGAACCACTGGGGATGCAGTGCAGTGACTCCAGAGACTGCACTGGCACCACTGAGGTTGCAGTGCAGTGAGTCCAGAGAGTGCACTGGCACCACTGGGGATGCAGTGCAGTGAGTCTAGGGACTGCAGTGGCACCACTGGGGATGCAGTGCAGTGAGTCCAGAGAGTGCACTGGAACCACTGGGGATGCAGTGCAGTGAGTCCAGAGACTGCACTGGCACCACTGAGGTTGCAGTGCAGTGAGTCCAGAGAGTGCCCTGGCACCACTGGGGATGCAGTGCAGTGAGTCCAGAGAGTGCATTGGCACCACTGGGGATGCACTGCAGTGAGTCCAGAGAGTGCACTGGCACCACTGGGGATGTAGTGCAGTTGAGTCCAGAGAGTGCACTGGCACCTTGGGGATGCAGTGCAGTGAGTCCAGAGAGTGCACTGGCACCACTGGGGATGCAGTGCAGTGAGTCCAGAGAGTGCAATGGCACCACTGGGGATGCACTGTAGTGAGTCCAGAGAGTACACTGGCACTACTGGGAATGCAGTGCAGTGAGTCCAGAGAGTGCACTGGCCCCACTCGGGATGCACTGCAGTGAGTCCAGAGAGTGCACTGGCACCACTGGGGATGCACTGCAGTGAGTCCAGAGAGTGCTCTGGGAACACTGGGGATGCAGTGCAGTGAGTGCAGAGAGTGCACTGGCACCAATGGCAACG
This sequence comes from Anser brachyrhynchus, assembly GCF_964034855.1. NCBI lineage: Eukaryota > Metazoa > Chordata > Aves > Anseriformes > Anatidae > Anser > Anser brachyrhynchus. Next base: position 30,083 of record NW_027663703.1, read on the forward strand.
CAGTGCAGTGAGTCCAGACAGTGCCTTGGCACCACAGGGGATGCAGTGCAGTGAGTCCAGAGAGTGCACTAGCACCACTGGGGATGCACTGCAGTGAGTCCAGAGAGTGCACTGGCACCACTGGGGATGCAGTGCAGTGAGTCCAGAGAGTGCACTGGCACCACTGGGGATGCACCCCGGTGAGTCCAGAGAGTGCACTGGCACTACTGGGGATTCAGTTCAGTGAGTCCAGAGAGTGAACTGGCACCATTGGGGAAGTAGTGCTGTGAGTCCAGAGTGCACTGGCACCACTGGGGATGCAGTGCAGTGAGTCCAGAGAGTGCACTGGCACCAATGGGGATGCAGTGCAGTGAGTCCGGAGAGTGCACTGGTACCACTGGGGATGCAATGCAGTGAGTCCAGAGAGTGCACTGGCACCACTGGGGATGCACTGCAGTGACTTAAAAGAGTGCACTGGCACCACTGGGGATGCACTGCAGTGAGTCCAGAGAGTGCACTGGCACCTTGGGGATGCAGTGCAGTGAGTCCAGAGAGTGCAGTGGCACCACTGGGGATGCAGTGCAGTGAGTCCAGAGAGTGCACTGGCACCACTGGGGATGCACTGCAGTGAGTCCAGAGAGTGCACTGGCACCACTGGGGATGCACTGCAGTGAGTCCAGAGAGTGCTCTGGGAACACTGGGGATGCAGTGCAGTGAGTGCAGAGAGTGCACTGGCACCAATGGCAACGCAGTGCACTGAGTCCAGACAGAGCCTTGGCACCACAGGGGATGCAGTGCAGTGAGTCCAGAGAGTGCACTAGCACCACTGGGGATGCACTGCAGTGAGTCCAGAGAGTGCACTGGCACCACTGGGGATGTAGTGCAGTGAGTCCAGAGAGTGCACTGGCACCAATGGGGATGCAGTGCAGTGAGTCCAGAGAGTACAGTGGCACCACTGGGGATGCAGTGCAGTGAGTACAATGAGTGCACTGGCACCATTGGGGATGCACTGCAGTGAGTCCAGAGACTTCACAGGCACCACTGGGGATGCACTGCAGTGAGTCCAGAGAGTGCCCTGGCACCACTGGGAATGCAGTGAGTCCAGAGAGTGCACTGGCACCACTGGGGATGCAGTGCAGTGAGTCCAGAGAGTGCACTGGCACCACTGGTGATGCACCCCGGCAAATCCAGAGAGTGCACTGGCACCACTGGGGATGCAGTGCAGTGAGTCCAGAGAGTGCACTGGCACCACTGGGGATGCAGTGCAGTGAGTCCAAAGAGTGCACTGGCACCACTGGGGATGCAGTGCAGTGAGTAAAGAGAGTGCACTGGCACCACTGGGGATGCACTGCAGTGAGTAAAGAGAATGCACTGGCACCACTGGGGGTGCAGTGCAGTGAGTCCAGAGAGTGCACTGGCACCACTGGGGATGCAGTGCAGTGAGTCCAGAGAGTGCACTGGCACCACTGGGATGCAGTGCAGTGAATCCAGAGAGTGCACTGGCACCACTGGGATGCAGTGCACTGAGTCCACAGAGTGCACTGGCACCACAGGGGATACACTGCAGTGAGTCCAGAGAGTGCACTGGCACCACTGGGGATGCACTGCCGTGAGCGCAGAGAGTGCACTGGCACCGCTGCGGTTGCACCCCGGTGTTTTCAGAGAGGGCACTGGCACCACTGGGGATGCACTGCAGTGAGTCCAGAGACTTCACAGGCACCACTGGGGATGCAGTGCAGTGAGTCCAGAGAGTGCACTGGCACCACTGGGGATGCAGTGCAGTGAGTAAAGAGAGTGCAATGGCACCACAGGGGATGCACTGCAGTGAGTCCAGAGAGTGTACTGGCACCACTGGGGATGCAATGCAGTGAGTCCAGAGAGTGCACTGGCACCAATGGGGATGCACTGCAGTGAGTCCAGAGAGTGCACTGGCACCAACTGGAGCTGCACTGCTGTGAGTCCTGAGATTGCACTGGCACCACTGGGATGCACTGCAGTGAGTCCAGAGACTTCAGAGGCACCACTGGGGATGCAGTACAGTGAGTCCGGAGAGTGCACTGGCACCTCTGGGGATGCACCCCGGTGACTCCAGAGAGTGCACTGGCACCACTGGGGATGCACCCCGGCAAGTCCAGAGAGTGCACAGTCACCTCTGGGGATGCAGTGCAGTGAGTCCAGAGAGTGCACTGGCACCACTGGGGATGCAGTGCAGTGAGTCCAGAGAGTGCACTGGCACCAGTGGGGATGCAGTGCAGTGAGTCCAGAGAGTGCACTGGTACCACTGGGGATGCACTGCAGTGAGTCCAGAGAGTGCACTGGCACCACTGGGGATGCACTGCAGTGAGACCAGAGAGTGCACTGGCACCACTGGGGATGCAGTCCAGTGAGTCCAGAGAGTGCACTGGTACGATTGGGGATGCACTGCAGTGAGTCCAGAGAGTGCACTGGCACCACTGGGGATGCACTGCAGTGAGTCCAGAGAGTGCACGGGCACCACTGCGGATGCAATGCAGTGAGTCCAGAGAGTGCACTGGCACCACTGGGGATGCACTGCAGTGAGTCCAGATGTTAGCCTAGCAACCACATAATCACCAAGTGATTATATGAAGGTGCTTTATTCAGCGCTGGAAGCCGGGGCAGGTGCCAAAATCTGGCTTCAAGTCCCGTTACTTCCCAGCCGTTATTTATACATACAATATTGCGTCAGGTATACATATTCATTACAGGTTGCAACAGCAGCCTCGCTTTTCATTCTAATTAGCTCCCCTCCCCTTTGCACATGCGTGGCGCACTCTCGTGGTCGTCCAGATGAAGTAAGGAGTCTTCCTCTCCGCTAAACTTTTCACCTTTCTTACTCGATGCATGCTCCCTCCGCTTCTTGGTTCTGCTTCAACTCATTTCATCATTTCCAGGCCCTTATCCAAGGTCAGGTTGTACCTGTTCCCTCCCAAGGTTCCCCTTCAATGACTCTTTTGATTGTTCAATGTACTCCCTAAGTATCCAGTATACATAGATTAATTGATAATGTAAGTACATTTGGCAATGCTTAATTATACTGTAGGTCCCATTACGTAAGAGACATTAGTAAAACATCCATTCGATTCTCCCCTACACTAACACAGAGACTGCACTGGCACCACTGGGGATGCAGTGCAGTGAGTCCAGAGAGGGCACTGGCACCACTGGGGATGCACTGCTGTGAGTCCAGAGAGTGCACTGGCACCAATGGCGATGCACTGCAGTGAGTCCAGAGAGTGCACTGGCACCACTGGGGATGCAGTGCAGTGAGTCCAGAGAGTGCACTGGCACCACTGGTGATGTAGTGCAGTGACTCCAGAGAGTGCACTGGCACCACTGGAGTTGCAGTGCAGTGAGTCCAGAGAGTGCTCTGGCACCACTGGGGATGCAGTGCCGTGAGTCCAGAGAGTGCATTGGCACCACTGGGGATGCAGTGCAGTGAGTCCAGAGAGTGCACTGGCACCACGGGGGATGCAGTGCAGTGAGTCCAGAGAGTGCACTGGCACCACGGGGGATGCAGTGCAGTGAGTCCAGAGAGTGCACTGGCACCACTGGGGATGCAGTGCAGTGAGTCCAGAGAGTGCAGTGGCACCACTGGGGATGCAGTGCAGTGAGTCCAGAGAGTGCACTGGCACCTTGGGGATGCAGTTCAGTGAGTCCAGAGAGTGCACTGGCACCACTGGGGATGCAGTGCAGTGAGTCCAGAGACTACACTGGCACCACTGGAAATGCACTGCAGTGAGTCCAGAGAGTGCACTGGCACCACTGGGGATGCAGTGCAGTGAGTCCAGACAGTGCACTGGCACCACTGGGGATGCTGTGCCGTGAGTCCAGAGAGTGCATTGGCACCACTGGGGATGCACTGCAATGAGTCCAGAGAGTGCACTGGCACCAATGGCAACGCAGAGCAGTGAGTCGAGAGAGTGCACTGGAACCACAGGGGATGCAGTGCAATTAGTCCAGAGAGTGCACTAGCACCACTGGGGATGCACTGCAGTGAGTCCAGAGTGTGCACTGGCACCACTGGGGATGCAGTGCAGTGAGTCCAGAGAGTGCACTGGCACCACTGGGGATGTAGTGCAGTGAGTCCAGAGAGTGCACTGGCACCACTGGGGATGCATTGTAGTGAGTCCAGAGAGTACAGTGGCACCACTGGGGATGCAGTGCAGTGAGTCCAAAGAGTGCACTGGCACCATTGGGGATGCACTGCAGTGAGTCCAGAGACTTCACAGGCACCACTGGGGATGCAGTGCAGTGAGTCCAGAGAGTGCACTGTCACCACTGGGGATGCAGTGCAGTGAGTCCAGAGAGTGCAGTGGCACCACTGGGGATGCAGTGCAGTGAGTCCAGAGAGTTCACTGGCACCACTGGGGATGCACCCCGGCAAGTCCAGAGAGTGCACTGGCACCACTGGGGATGCAGTGCAGTGAGTCCAGAGAGTGCACTGGCACCACTGGGGATGCACTGCAGTGAGTCCAGAGAGTGCACTGGCACCACTGGGGATGCAGTACAGTGAGTCCAGAGAGTGCACTGGCACCAATGGGGATGCAGTGCAGTGAGTAAAGAGAGTGCACTGGCACCACTGGGGATGCAGTGCAGTGAGTCCAGAGAGTGCACTGGCACCACTGGGGATGCACCCCGTCAAGTCCAGAGAGTGCACTGTCACCACTGGGGATGCAGTGCAGTGAGTCCAGAGAGTGCACTGGCACCACTGGGGACGCAGTGCAGTGAGTCCACAGAGGGCACTGGCACCACTGGGGATGCAGTGCAGTGAGTCCAGAGAGTGCCCCGGCACCACTGGGGATGCACTGCAGTGAGTCCAGAGAGTGCATTGGCACCACTGGGGATGCACTGCAGTGACTCCAGAGAGTGCACTGGCACCACTGGGGATGCACTGCAGTGAGTCCAGATGTTAGCCTAGCAACCACATAATCACCAAGTGATTATATGAAGGTGCTTTATTCAGCGCTGGAAGCCGGGGCAGGTGCCCAAATCTGGCTTCAAGTCCCGTTACTTCCCAGCCGTTATTTATACATACAATATTGCGTCAGGTATACATATTCATTACAGGTTGCAACAGCAGCCTCGCTTTTCATTCTAATTAGCTCCCCTCCCCTTTGCACATGCGTGGCGCACTCTGGTGGTCGTCCAGGTGGTCGTCCAGATGAAGTAAGGAGTCTTCCTCTCCGCTAAACTTTTCACCTTTCTTACTCGATGCATGCTCCCTCCGCTTCTTGGTTCTGCTTCAACTCATTTCATCATTTCCAGGCCCTTATCCAAGGTCAGGTTGTACCTGTTCCCTCCCAAGGTTCCCCTTCAATGACTCTTTTGATTGTTCAATGTACTCCCTAAGTATCCAGTATACATAGATTAATTGATAATGTAAGTACATTTGGCAATGCTTAATTATACTGTAGGTCCCATTACGTAAGAGACATTAGTAAAACATCCATTCGATTCTCCCCAACACTAACACAGAGACTGCACTGGCACCACTGGGGATGCAGTGCAGTGAGTCCAGAGAGGGCACTGGCACCACTGGGGATGCACTGCTGTGAGTCCAGAGAGTGCACTGGCACCAATGGCGATGCACTGCAGTGAGTCCAGAGAGTGCACTGGCACCACCTGGGATGCAGTGCAGTGAGTCCAGAGAGTGCACTGGCACCACTGGTGATGTAGTGCAGTGACTCCAGAGAGTGCACTGGCACCACTGGAGTTGCAGTGCAGTGAGTCCAGAGAGTGCTCTGGCACCACTGGGGATGCAGTGCCGTGAGTCCAGAGAGTGCATAGGCACCACTGGGGATGCAGTGCAGTGAGTCCAGAGAGTGCACTGGCACCACGGGGGATGCAGTGCAGTGAGTCCAGAGAGTGCACTGGCACCACGGGTGATGCAGTGCAGTGAGTCCAGAGAGTGCACTGTCACCACTGGGGATGCAGTGCAGTGAGTCCAGAGAGTGCACTGACACCACTGGGGATGCAGTGCAGTGAGTCCAGAGAGTGCACTGGCACCTTGGGGATGCAGTTCAGTGAGTCCAGAGAGTGCACTGGCACCACTGGGGATGCAGTGCAGTGAGTCCAGAGACTACACTGGCACCACTGGAAATGCACTGCAGTGAGTCCAGAGAGTGCACTGGCACCACTGGGGATGCACTGCAGTGAGTCCAGACAGTGCACTGGCACCACTGGGGATGCTGTGCCGTGAGTCCAGAGAGTGCATTGGCACCACTGGGGATGCACTGCAATGAGTCCAGAGAGTGCACTGGCACCAATGGCAACGCAGAGCAGTGAGTCGAGAGAGTGCACTGGCACCACAGGGGTGGCAGTGCAATTAGTCCAGAGAGTGCACTGGCACCACTGGGGATGCATTGTAGTGAGTCCAGAGAGTACAGTGGCACCACTGGGGATGCAGTGCAGTGAGTCCAAAGAGTGCACTGGCACCATTGGGGATGCACTGCAGTGAGTCCAGAGACTTCACAGGCACCACTGGGGATGCAGTGCAGTGAGTCCAGAGAGTGCCCTGGCACCACTGGGAATGCAGTGAGTCCAGACAGTGCACTGTCACCACTGGGGATGCACTGCAGTGAGTCCAGAGAGTGCAGTGGCACCACTGGGGATGCAGTGCAGTGAGTCCAGAGAGTGCACTGGCACCACTGGGGATGCACCCCGGCAAGTCCAGAGAGTGCACTGGCACCACTGGGGATGCAGTGCAGTGAGTCCAGAGAGTGCACTGGCACCACCTGGGATGCAGTGCAGTGAGTCCAGAGAGTGCACTGGCACCACTGGTGATGTAGTGCAGTGACTCCAGAGAGTGCACTGGCACCACTGGAGTTGCAGTGCAGTGAGTCCAGAGAGTGCTCTGGCACCACTGGGGATGCAGTGCAGTGAGTCCAGACAGTGCACTGGCACCACTGGGGATGCTGTGCCGTGAGTCCAGAGAGTGCATTGGCACCACTGGGGATGCACTGCAATGAGTCCAGAGAGTGCACTGGCACCAATGGCAACGCAGAGCAGTGAGTCGAGAGAGTGCACTGGAACCACAGGGGATGCAGTGCAATTAGTCCAGAGAGTGCACTAGCACCACTGGGGATGCACTGCAGTGAGTCCAGAGTGTGCACTGGCACCACTGGGGATGCAGTGCAGTGAGTCCAGAGAGTGCACTGGCACCACTGGGGATGTAGTGCAGTGAGTCCAGAGAGTGCACTGGCACCACTGGGGATGCATTGTAGTGAGTCCAGAGAGTACAGTGGCACCACTGGGGATGCAGTGCAGTGAGTCCAAAGAGTGCACTGGCACCATTGGGGATGCACTGCAGTGAGTCCAGAGACTTCACAGGCACCACTGGGGATGCAGTGCAGTGAGTCCACAGAGTGCACTGGCACCACTGGGAATGCAGTGAGTCCAGACAGTGCACTGTCACCACTGGGGATGCAGTGCAGTGAGTCCAGAGAGTGCAGTGGCACCACTGGGGATGCAGTGCAGTGAGTCCAGAGAGTTCACTGGCACCACTGGGGATGCACCCCGGCAAGTCCAGAGAGTGCACTGGCACCACTGGGGATGCAGTGCAGTGAGTCCAGAGAGTGCACTGGCACCACTGGGGATGCACTGCAGTGAGTCCAGAGAGTGCACTGGCACCACTGGGGATGCAGTACAGTGAGTCCAGAGAGTGCACTGGCACCAATGGGGATGCAGTGCAGTGAGTAAAGAGAGTGCACTGGCACCACTGGGGATGCAGTGCAGTGAGTGCAGAGAGTGCACTGGCACCACTGGGGATGCACCCCGTCAAGTCCAGAGAGTGCACTGTCACCACTGGGGATGCAGTGCAGTGAGTCCAGAGAGTGCACTGGCACCACTGGGGACGCAGTGCAGTGAGTCCACAGAGGGCACTGGCACCACTGGGGATGCAGTGCAGTGAGTCCAGAGAGTGCCCCGGCACCACTGGGGTGCAGTGCAGTGAGTCCAGAGAGTGCATTGGCACCACTGGGGATGCACTGCAGTGACTCCAGAGAGTGCACTGGCACCACTGGGGATGCACTGCAGTGAGTCCAGATGTTAGCCTAGCAACCACATAATCACCAAGTGATTATATGAAGGTGCTTTATTCAGCGCTGGAAGCCGGGGCAGGTGCCCAAATCTGGCTTCAAGTCCCGTTACTTCCCAGCCGTTATTTATACATACAATATTGCGTCAGGTATACATATTCATTACAGGTTGCAACAGCAGCCTCGCTTTTCATTCTAATTAGCTCCCCTCCCCTTTGCACATGCGTGGCGCACTCTGGTGGTCGTCCAGGTGGTCGTCCAGATGAAGTAAGGAGTCTTCCTCTCCGCTAAACTTTTCACCTTTCTTACTCGATGCATGCTCCCTCCGCTTCTTGGTTCTGCTTCAACTCATTTCATCATTTCCAGGCCCTTATCCAAGGTCAGGTTGTACCTGTTCCCTCCCAAGGTTCCCCTTCAATGACTCTTTTGATTGTTCAATGTACTCCCTAAGTATCCAGTATACATAGATTAATTGATAATGTAAGTACATTTGGCAATGCTTAATTATACTGTAGGTCCCATTACGTAAGAGACATTAGTAAAACATCCATTCGATTCTCCCCAACACTAACACAGAGACTGCACTGGCACCACTGGGGATGCAGTGCAGTGAGTCCAGAGAGGGCACTGGCACCACTGGGGATGCACTGCTGTGAGTCCAGAGAGTGCACTGGCACCAATGGCGATGCACTGCAGTGAGTCCAGAGAGTGCACTGGCACCACCTGGGATGCAGTGCAGTGAGTCCAGAGAGTGCACTGGCACCACTGGTGATGTAGTGCAGTGACTCCAGAGAGTGCACTGGCACCACTGGAGTTGCAGTGCAGTGAGTCCAGAGAGTGCTCTGGCACCACTGGGGATGCAGTGCCGTGAGTCCAGAGAGTGCATAGGCACCACTGGGGATGCAGTGCAGTGAGTCCAGAGAGTGCACTGGCACCACGGGGGATGCAGTGCAGTGAGTCCAGAGAGTGCACTGGCACCACGGGTGATGCAGTGCAGTGAGTCCAGAGAGTGCACTGTCACCACTGGGGATGCAGTGCAGTGAGTCCAGAGAGTGCACTGACACCACTGGGGATGCAGTGCAGTGAGTCCAGAGAGTGCACTGGCACCTTGGGGATGCAGTTCAGTGAGTCCAGAGAGTGCACTGGCACCACTGGGGATGCAGTGCAGTGAGTCCAGAGACTACACTGGCACCACTGGAAATGCACTGCAGTGAGTCCAGAGAGTGCACTGGCACCACTGGGGATGCACTGCAGTGAGTCCAGACAGTGCACTGGCACCACTGGGGATGCTGTGCCGTGAGTCCAGAGAGTGCATTGGCACCACTGGGGATGCACTGCAATGAGTCCAGAGAGTGCACTGGCACCAATGGCAACGCAGAGCAGTGAGTCGAGAGAGTGCACTGGCACCACAGGGGTGGCAGTGCAATTAGTCCAGAGAGTGCACTGGCACCACTGGGGATGCATTGTAGTGAGTCCAGAGAGTACAGTGGCACCACTGGGGATGCAGTGCAGTGAGTCCAAAGAGTGCACTGGCACCATTGGGGATGCACTGCAGTGAGTCCAGAGACTTCACAGGCACCACTGGGGATGCAGTGCAGTGAGTCCAGAGAGTGCCCTGGCACCACTGGGAATGCAGTGAGTCCAGACAGTGCACTGTCACCACTGGGGATGCTGTGCAGTGAGTCCAGAGAGTGCAGTGGCACCACTGGGGATGCAGTGCAGTGAGTCCAGAGAGTGCACTGGCACCACTGGGGATGCACCCCGGCAAGTCCAGAGAGTGCACTGGCACCACTGGGGATGCAGTGCAGTGAGTCCAGAGAGTGCACTGGCACCACCTGGGATGCAGTGCAGTGAGTCCAGAGAGTGCACTGGCACCACTGGTGATGTAGTGCAGTGACTCCAGAGAGTGCACTGGCACCACTGGAGTTGCAGTGCAGTGAGTCCAGAGAGTGCTCTGGCACCACTGGGGATGCAGTGCCGTGAGTCCAGAGAGTGCATAGGCACCACTGGGGATGCAGTGCAGTGAGTCCAGAGAGTGCACTGGCACCACGGGGGATGCAGTGCAGTGAGTCCAGAGAGTGCACTGGCACCACGGGTGATGCAGTGCAGTGAGTCCAGAGAGTGCACTGTCACCACTGGGGATGCAGTGCAGTGAGTCCAGAGAGTGCACTGACACCACTGGGGATGCAGTGCAGTGAGTCCAGAGAGTGCACTGGCACCTTGGGGATGCAGTTCAGTGAGTCCAGAGAGTGCACTGGCACCACTGGGGATGCAGTGCAGTGAGTCCAGAGACTACACTGGCACCACTGGAAATGCACTGCAGTGAGTCCAGAGAGTGCACTGGCACCACTGGGGATGCACTGCAGTGAGTCCAGACAGTGCACTGGCACCACTGGGGATGCTGTGCCGTGAGTCCAGAGAGTGCATTGGCACCACTGGGGATGCACTGCAATGAGTCCAGAGAGTGCACTGGCACCAATGGCAACGCAGAGCAGTGAGTCGAGAGAGTGCACTGGCACCACAGGGGATGCAGTGCAATTAGTCCAGAGAGTGCACTGGCACCACTGGGGATGCATTGTAGTGAGTCCAGAGAGTACAGTGGCACCACTGGGGATGCAGTGCAGTGAGTCCAAAGAGTGCACTGGCACCATTGGGGATGCACTGCAGTGAGTCCAGAGACTTCACAGGCACCACTGGGGATGCAGTGCAGTGAGTCCAGAGAGTGCCCTGGCACCACTGGGAATGCAGTGAGTCCAGACAGTGCACTGTCACCACTGGGGATGCACTGCAGTGAGTCCAGAGAGTGCAGTGGCACCACTGGGGATGCAGTGCAGTGAGTCCAGAGAGTGCACTGGCACCACTGGGGATGCACCCCGGCAAGTCCAGAGAGTGCACTGGCACCACTGGGGATGCAGTGCAGTGAGTCCAGAGAGTGCACTGGCACCACTGGGGATGCACTGCAGTGAGTCCAGAGAGTACACTGGCACCACTGGGTATGCAGTGCAGTGAGTCCAGAGAGTGCACTGGCACCACTGGGGATGCACTGCAGTGAGTCCAGAGAGTGCACTGGCACCACTGGGGATGCACTGCAGTGAGTCCAGAGAGTGCACTGGCACCACTGGGATGCAGTGCAGTGAGTCCAGAGAGTGCACTGGCACCACTGGGGATGCACTGCAGTGAGTCCAGAGAGTGCACTGGCACCACTGGGATATAGTGCACTGAGTCCACAGAGTGCACTGGCACCACAGGGGATACACTGCAGTGAGTCCAGAGAGTGCACTGGCACCACTGGGGATGCAGTGCCGTGAGTCCAGAGAGTGCACTGGCACCACTGGGGATGCAGTGCAGTGAGTGCAGAGAGTGCACTGTAACCACTGGGGATGCAGTGCACTGAGTCCAGAGAGTGCACTGGCACCACTGGGGATGCAGTGCACTGAGTCCAGAGAGTGCACTGGCACCACTGGGGATGCAGTTCAGTGAGTCCAGAGAGTGCACTGGCACCACTGGGGATGCAGTGCATTGAGTCCAGAGAGTGCAGTGGCACCATTGGGGATGCAGTGCATTGAGTCCAGAGAGTGCACTGGCACCACTGGTGATGCAGTGCAGTGAGTTAAGAGAGTACACTGGCGCCACTGTGGATGCACTGCAGTGAGTCCAGAGAGGGCACTGGCACCACTGGTGATGCAGTGCAATGAGTCTAGAGAGCCACTGGCACCACTGGGGATGCAGTGCATTTAGTCCAGAGAGTGCACTGGCACCACTGGGGATGCACTGCAGTGAGTCCAGAGAGTGCACTGGCACCACTGGGGATGCAGTGCAGTACTGCAGAGAGTGCACTGGCACCTCTGGGGATACACTGCAGTGAGTCCAGAGACTGCACTGGCACCACTGGGGATGCAGTGCAGTGAGTGCAGAGAGTGCACTGGCACCAGTGGGGATGCACTGCAGTGACTCGAAAGAGTACGCTGGCACCACTGCGGATGCAGTGCAGTGAGTCCAGAGAGTGCACTGGCACCACTGGGGATGCAGTGCAGTGCCTCCAGAGAGTGCCCTGGCACCACTGGGGATGCAGTGCAGTGCCTCCAGAGAGTGCACTGGCTCCACTGGGGATGCAGTGCAGTGAGTCCAGAGAGTGCACTGGCACCACTGGGAATGCAGTGCAGTGAGTCCAGAGAGTGCACAGGCACCACTGGGGATGCAGTGCAGTGAGTGCAGAGAGTGCACTGGAACCACTGTGGATGCACTGCAGTGAGGCCAGAGAGTGCACTGGCACTACTGGGAATGCAGTTCAGTGACTCAGAGAGTACACTGGAACCACTGGGGATGCACTGCAGTGAGTCCAGATAGTCCACTAGCAGCACTGGGGATGCAGTGCTGTGAGTCCAGAGAGTGCACTGGCACCACTGGGGATGCACTGCAGTGACTCCAGAGAGTGCACTGGCACCACTTGTGATGGAGTGCAGTGAGTCCAGAGAGTGCACTGGCAGCACTGGGGATGCAGTGCAGTGACTCGAAAGAGTGCACTGGCACCACTGGGGATGCAGTGCAGTGAGTGCAGAGAGTGCACTGGCACAAAAGGGGATGCACTGCAGTGACTCCAGAGAGTGCACTGGCACCACTGGGGATGCAGTGCAGTGAGTCCAGGGAGTGCACTGGCACCACTGGGGATGGACTGCAGTGAGTCCAGAGAGTGCACTGGCACCTCTGCGGATGCAGTGCAGTGAGTCCAGAGACTGCACTGGCACCACTGGAGATGCAGTGCAGTGAGTCCAGAGAGTGCACTGGTACCACTGGGGATGCAGTGCAGTGAGTCCAGAGAGTGCATTGGCACCACTGGGGATGCACTGCAGTGAGTCCAGAGAGTGCACTGGCACCTTGGGGATGCAGTGCATTGAGTCCAGAGAGTGCACTGGCACCACTGGGGATGCAGTGCAGTGAGTCCAGAGAGTGCACAGGCACTACTGGGAATGCAGTGCAGTGACTCAGAGAGTGCACTGGCACCACTCGGGGTGCACATCAGTGAGTCCAGATAGTCCACTGGCACCACTGGGGATGCAGTGCAGTGAGTCCAGAGAGTGCACTGGCACCACTGGGGAATGCACTGCAGTGACTCCAGAGAGTGCACTGGCACAACGGGGGATGGAGTGCAGTGAGTCCAGAGACTGCAGTGGCACCACTGGGGATGCAGTGCAGTGAGTCCAGAGAGTGCAGTGGCACCACTGGGGATGCAGTGCAGTGAGTGCAGAGAGTGCACTGGCACAACAGGGGATGCACTGCAGTGACTCCAGAGAGTGCACTGGCACCACTGGGGATGCAGTGCAGTGAGTCCAGAGAGTGCACTGGCACCACTGAGGATGCACTGCAGTGAGTCCAGAGAGTGCACTGGCACCACTGGGGATGCAGTGCAGTGACTCAGAGACTGCACTGGCACCTTGGGGATGCAGTCCAGTGAGTCCAGATAGTGCACTGGCACCACTGGGGATGCAGTGCAGTGAGTCCAAAGAGTGCACTGGCACCACTGAGGTTGCAGTGCAGTGAGTCCAGAGAGTGCACTGGTACCACTGAGGTTGCAGTGCAGTTAGTCCAGAGAGTGCACTGGAACCACTGGGGATGCAGTGCAGTGACTCCAGAGACTGCACTGGCACCACTGAGGTTGCAGTGCAGTGAGTCCAGAGAGTGCACAGGCACCACTGGGGATGCAGTGCAGTGAGTCTAGGGACTGCAGTGGCACCACTGGGGATGCAGTGCAGTGAGTCCAGAGAGTGCACTGGAACCACTGGGGATGCAGTGCAGTGAGTCCAGAGACTGCACTGGCACCACTGAGGTTGCAGTGCAGTGAGTCCAGAGAGTGCCCTGGCACCACTGGGGATGCAGTGCAGTGAGTCCAGAGAGTGCATTGGCACAACTGGGGATGCACTGCAGTGAGTCCAGAGAGTGCACTGGCACCACTGGGGATGTAGTGCAGTGAGTCCAGAGAGTGCACTGGCACCTTGGGGATGCAGTGCAGTGAGTCCAGAGAGTGCACTGGCACCACTGGGGATGCAGTGCAGTGAGTCCAGAGAGTGCACTGGCACCACTGGGGATGCAGTGCAGTGAGTCCAGAGAGTGCACTGGCACGACTGGGGATGCAGTGCAGTGAGTCCAGAGAGTGCACTGGCACCACTGGGGATGCAAGTTCAGTGAGTCCCGAGACTGCACTGGCACCACTGGGGATGCACTGCAGTGAGTCCAGAGAGTGTACTGGCATCTTGGGGATGCAGTGCAGTGAGTCCAGAGAGTGCATTGGCACCAATGGGGATTCACTGCAGTGAGTCCAGAGAGTGCACTGGCACCACTGGGGATGCAGTGCAGTGACTCGAAAGAGTGCACTGGCACCACTGGGGATGCAGTGCAGTGAGTGCAGAGAGTGCACTGGCACTAATGGGGATGCAGTGCAGTGACTCGAAAGAGTGTACTGGCACCACTGGGGATGCAGTGCAGTGAGTGCAGAGAGTGCACTGGCACTAATGGGGATGCAGTGCAGTGACTCGAAAGAGTGCACTGGCACCACTGGGGATGCAGTGCTGTGAGTCCAGAGAGTGCACTGGAACCACGGGGGATGCAGTGCAGTGAGTCCTGAGAGTGCACTGGAACCTCTGTTGATGCAGTGCAGTGAGTCCAGAGAGTGCACTGGCACCACTGGGGATGTACTGCTGTGAGTCCGGAGAGTGCCCTGGCACCACTGGGGATGCAGTTCAGTGAGTCCAGAGAGTGCACTGGCACCCCTGGAGCTGCACTGCAGTGAGTCCAGAGATTGCACTGGCACCACTGGGGATGCACTGCAGTGAGTCCAGAGAGTGCACTGGCACCACTGGGGATGCAGTGCAGTGAGTCCAGAGAGTGCAGTGGCACCACTGGGGATGCACTGCAGTGAGTCCAGAGACTGCACTGGCACCTCAGGGGCTGCACAGCAGTGAGTCCAGAGAGTGTTCTGGCACCACTGGGGATGCACTGCAGTGAGTCCAGAGAGTGCACTGGCACCACTGGGGATGCACTGCAGTGAGTCCAGAGAGTGCACTGGCACCACTGGTGATGCAGTGCAGTGAGTCCAGAGAGTGCACTGGCACCACTGGGGATGCAGTGCAGTGAGTCCAGAGACTGCACTGGCACCACAGGGGATGCACGGCAGTGAGTCCAGAGAGTGCACTGGCACCTCAGGGGATGCAGTGCAGTGAGTCCAGAGAGTGCACTGGCACCACTGGGGATGCAGTGCAGTGACTCCAGAGAGTGCACTGGGAACAGTGGGGATGCAGTGCAGTCAGTGCAGAGAGTGCACTGGCACCACTGGGGATGCAGTGCAGTGCGTACAGAGAGTGCACTGGCACCACTGGGGATGCAGTGCAGTGCCTCCAGAGAGTGCACTGGCACCACTGGGGATGCAGTGCAGTGAGTCCAGAGAGTGCCCTGGCACCACTGGGGACGCACTGCAGTGAGTCCAGAGAGTGCACTGGCACCACTAGGGATGCAGTGCAGTGAGTCCAGAGAGTGCATTGGCACCACTGGGGATGCACTGCAGTGAGTGCAGAGAGTGCACTGGCACCACTGGGGATGCAGTGCGGTGAGTCCAGAGAGTGCACTGGCACCACTGAGGATGCAGTGCCGTGAGTCCAGAGAGTGCACTGTCAGCACTGGGGATGCACTGCCGTGAGTCCAGAGAGTGCACTGGCACCACTGGGGATGCACTGCACTGAGTCCAGAGAGTGCACTGGCAACACTGGGGATGCAGTGCAGTGAGTCCAGAGAGTGCACTGGCACCTTGGGGATGCAGTGCAGTGAGTCCAGAGAGTGCACTGGCACCACTGGGAATGCAGTGCAGTCACTCAGAGAGTGCACTGGCACCACTGGGGATGCAGTGCAGTGAGTCCAGAGAGTGCACTGGCACCACTGGGGATGCAGTGCAGTGAGTCCAGAGAGTGCACTGGCACCACTGGGGATGCACTGCAGTGAGTCCAGAGAGTGCACTGGCACCACGAGGGATGCAGTGCAGTGAGTCCAGAGAGTGCATTGGCACCACTGGGGATGCACTGCAGTGAGTGCAGAGAGTGTACTGGCACCACTGGGGATGCAGTGCGGTGAGTCCAGAGAGTGCACTGGCATCTTGGGGATGCAGTGCAGTGAGTCCAGAGAGTGCATTGGCACCACTGGGGATTCACTGCAGTGAGTCCAGAGAGTGCACTGGCACCACTGTTCACTCAGTGCAGTGAGTTCAGAGAGTGCACTGGCACCACTGGGGATGCAGTGCAGTGAGTGCAGAGAGTGCACTGGCACCACTGGGGATGCAGTGCAGTGACTACAGAGAGTGCACTGGCACCATAGGGAATGCACTGCAGTGAGTCCAGAGAGTGCACTGGCACCACTGGGGATGCAGTGCAGTGAGTCCAGAGAGTGCAGTGGCACCACTGGGGATGCCGTGCAGTGAGTCCAGAGACTGCACAGGCACCACTGGGGATGCAGTGCAGTGTCTCCAGAGAGTGCACTGGCACCACTGGGGATGCAGTGCAGTGAGTCCAGAGAGTGCACTGGCACCACTGGGGATGAAGTGCAGTGAGTCCAGAGAGTGCACTGGCACCACTGGGGATGCACTGCAGTGAGTCCAGAGAGTGCACTGGCACCACTGGGGATGCAGTGCAGTACTCCAGAGAGTGCACTGGCACCACTGGGGATGCACTGCAGTGAGTCCAGAGAGTGCACTGGCACCACTGCGGATGCAGTGCAGTGAGTCCAGAGAGTGCACTGGCACTACTGGGGATGCAGTGCAGTGCCTCCAGAGAGTGCACTGGCACCACTGGGGATGCAGTGCAGTGCCTCCAGAGAGTGCACAGGCTCCACTGGGGATGCAGTTCAGTGACTCCAGAGAGTGCACAGGCACCACTGGGGATCCAGTGTAGTGAGTCCAGAGAGTGCACTGGCACCACTGAGGTTGCAGTGCAGTGAGTCCAGAGAGTGCACTGGTACCACTGGGGATGCAGTGCAGTGAGTCCAGAGAGTGCACTGGCACCACTGGGGATGCACTGCAGTGAGTCCAGAGAGTGCACTGGCACCACTGGGGATGCAGTGCAGTTGAGTCCAGAGAGTGACCTGGCACCACTAGGGATGCACTGCAGTGAGTCCAGAGATTGCACTGGCACCACGGGGGATGCAGTGCAGTGAGTCCAGAGAGTGCACTGTAACCACTGGGGATGCACTGCAGTGAGTCCAGAGAGTGCACTGGCACTACTGGGAATGCAGTTCAGTGACTCAGAGAGTACACTGGAACCACTGGGGATGCACTGCAGTGATCCAGATAGTCCACTAGCACCACTGGGGATGCAGTGCTGTGAGTCCAGAGAGTGCACTGGCACCACTGGGGATGCACTGCAGTGACTCCAGAGAGTGCACTGGCACCACTTGGGATGGAGTGCAGTGAGTCCAGAGAGTGCACTGGCACCACTGGGGATGCAGTGCAGTGAGTCCAGAGACTGCACTGGCACCTACTGGGGATGCAGTGCAGTGAGTGCAGAGAGTGCACTGGCACAACAGGGGATGCAGTGCAGTGAGTCCAGAGAGTGCACTGGCACCACTGGGGATGCAGTGCAGTGAGTCCAGAGAGTGCACTGGCACCACTGGGGATGCAGTGCAGTGAGTGCAGAGAGTGCACTGGCACCACTGGGTATGCAGTGCAGTGAGTCCAGAGAGTGCACTGGCACCACTGGAGATGCAGTGCTGTGAGTCCAGAGAGTGCACTGGTACCACTGGGGATGCAGTGCAGTGAGTCCAGAGAGTGCATTGGCACCACTGGGGATGCACTGCAGTGAGTCCAGAGAGTGCACTGGCACCTTGGGGATGCAGTGCATTGAGTCCAGAGAGTGCAGTGGCACCACTGGGGATGCAGTGCAGTGAGTGCAGAGAGTGCACTGGCACAACAGGGGATGCACTGCAGTGAGTCCAGAGAGTGCACTGGCACCACTGGGGATGCACTGCAGTGAGTCCAGAGAGTGCACTGGCACCACTGGGGATGCAGTGCAGTGAGTCCAGAGACTGCACTGGCACCACTGAGGTTGCAGTGCAGTGAGTCCAGAGAGTGCACTCGTACCACTGGGGATGCAGTGCACTGAGTCGAGAGAGTGCACTGGCACCACTGGGGATGCACTGCAGTGAGTCCAGAGAGTACACTGGCACTACTGGGAATGCAGTGCAGTGACTCAGAGAGTGCACTGGCCCCACTCGGGATGCACTGCAGTGAGTGCAGAGAGTGCACTGGCACCACTGGGGATGCACTGCAGTGACTCCAGAGAGTGCACTGGCACCACTGGGGATGGAGTGCAGTGAGTCCATAGACTGCAGTGGCACCACTGGGGATGCAGTGCAGTGAGTCCAGAGGGTGCAGTGGCACGACTGGGAATGCAGTGCAGTGAGTGCAGAGAGTGCACTGGCACAACAGGTGATGCACTGCAGTGACTCCAGAGAGTGCACTGGCACCACTGGGGATGCAGTGCAGTGAGTCCAGAGAGTGCACTGGCACCACTGGGGATGCAGTGCAGTGACTCAGAGAGTGCACTGGCACCTTGGGAATGCAGTGCAGTGAGTCCATATAGTGCACTGGCACCACTGGGGATGCAGTGCAGTGAGTCCAGAGAGTGCACTGGCACCACTGGGGATGCAGTGCAGTGACTCGAAAGAGTGCACTGGCACCACTGCGGATGCAGTGCAGTGAGTCCAGAGAGTGTACCGGCATCTTGGGGATGCAGTGCAGTGAGTCCAGAGAGTGCATTGGCACCAATGGGGATTCACTGCAGTGATTCCAGAGAGTGCACTGGCACCACTGTTCATTCAGTGCAGTGAGTCCAGAGAGTGCACTGGCACCACTGGGGATGCAGCGCAGTGAGTGCAGAGAGTGCACTGGCACTAATAGGGATGCAGTGCAGTGACTCGAAAGAGTGCACTGGCACCACTGGGGATGCAGTGCTGTGAGTCCAGAGAGTGCCCTGGCACCACTGGGGATGCAGTGCAGTGAGTGCAGAGAGTGCACTGGCACTAATAGGGATGCAGTGCAGTGACTCGAAAGAGTGCACTGGCACCACTCGGGATGCACTGCGGAGACTCTAGTGAGTGCACTGGCACCACTGGGAATGCACTGCGGTGACTTCAGAGAGTGCACTGGCACCACTGGGGATGCACCCCGGTGACTCCAGAGAGTGCACTGTCACCTCTGGGGATGCACTGCAGTGACTCCAGAGAGTGCACTGGTACGACTGGGGATGCACTGCAGTGACTCCAGAGACTGCACTGGCACCACTGGTGATGCAGTGCAGTGATTCCAGAGAGTGCACTGGCACCACTGGGGATGCACTGCAGTGAGTCCAGAGACTGCACAGGCACCACTGGTGATCCAGTGCAGTGAGTCCAGAGAGTGCACTGGCACCACTGGGGATGAAGTGCAGTGAGTCCAGAGAGTGCACTGGCACCACTGGGGATGCAGTGCAGTGAGTCCAGAGAGTGCACTGGCACCAACTGGAGCTGCACTGCAGTGAGTCCAGAGAGTGCATTGGCACCACTGGGGATGCAGTGCAGTGAGTGCAGAGAGTGCACTGGCACTAATAGGGATGCAGTGCAGTGACTCGAAAGAGTGCACTGGCACCACTGGGGATGCACTGCGGAGACTCTAGTGAGTGCACTGGCACCACTGGGAATGCACTGCGGTGACTTCAGAGAGTGCACTGGCACCACTGGGGATGCACCCCGGTGACTCCAGACAGTGCACTGGCACCTATGGGGATGCACTGCGATGACTCCAGAGAGTGCACTGGCACCACTGGGGATGCACTACGGTGACTCCAGAGAGTGCACAGGCACCACTGGGGATGCACTGCAGTTACTCCTGAGAGTTCACTGGCACCACAGGGGATGCACCCCGGTGACTCCAGAGAGTGCACTGTCACCTCTGGGGATGCACTGCAGTGACTCCAGAGAGTGCACTGGTACGACTGGGGATGCACTGCATTGACTCCAGAGACTGCACTGACACCACTGGTGATGCAGTGCAGTGATTCCAGAGAGTGCACTGGCACCACTGGGGATGCACTGCAGTGAGTCCAGAGACTGCACAGGCACCACTGGTGATGCAGTGCAGTGAGTCCAGAGAGTGCACTGGCACCACTGGGGATGAAGTGCAGTGAGTCCAGAGAGTGCACTGGCACCACTGGGGATGCAGTGCAGTGAGTCCAGAGACTGCACTGGCACCAACTGGAGCTGCACTGCAGTGAGTCCAGAGAGTGCATTGGCACCACTGGGGATGAAGTGCAGTGAGTCCAGAGAGTGCACTGGCACCACTGGGGATGCACTGCAGTGAGTCCAGAGAGTGCACTGGCACCACTGGAGATGCAGTGCAGTGAGTCCGGAGACTGCACTGGCACCAACTGGAGCTGCACTGCAGTGAGTCCTGAGATTGCACTAGCACCACTGGGGATGCAGTGTAGAGAGTCCAGAGAGTGCACTGGCACCACTGGGGATGCACTGCAGTGAGTACAGAGAGTGCACTGGGAACACTCGGGATGCAGTGCAGTGAGTGCAGAGAGTGCACTGGCACCACTGGGGATGCACTGCAGTGAGTCCAGAGACTGCACAGGCACCACTGGGGTTGCAGTGCAGTGAGTCCAGAGAGTGCACTGGCACCACTGGGGATGCAGTACAGTGACTCCAGAGAGTGCACTGGCACCACTGGGGATGCACTGCAGTGAGTCCAGAGAGTGCACTGGCACCACTGGGGATGCACCGCGGTGACTCCAGAGAGTGTACTGGCACAACAGGGGATGCAGTGCAGTGACTCCAGAGAGTGCACTGGCACCACTGGAGATGTACTCCAGTGACTCCAGAGAGTGCTCTGGCACCAGGGGGGACGCACTGCGGTGACTTCAGAGAGTGCACTGGCACCACTGGGGATGCACTGCGGAGACTCCAGTTAGTGCACTGGCACCACTGGGGATGCACCCGGGTGACTCCAGAGAGTACACTGGCACCACTGGGGATGCACCGCGTTGACTCCAGAGAGTGCACTGGCACCACTGGGGATGCACCGCCGTGACTCCAGAGAGTGCACTGGCACCACTGGGGATGTACTCCAGTGACTCCAGAGAGTGCCCTGGCACCACGGGTGACGCACTGCGGTGACTTCAGAGAGTGCACTGGCACCACTGGGGATGCACTGCGGAGACTCTAGTGAGTGCACTGGCACCACTGGGAATGCACTGAGGTGACTCCAGAGAGTGCACTGGCACCACAGGGGATGCACCCCGGTGACTCCAGAGAGTGCACTGTCACCTCTGGGGATGCACTGCAGTGACTCCAGAGAGTGCACTGGTACGACTGGGGATGCACTGCAGTGACTCCAGAGACTGCACTGGCACCACTGGTGATGCAGTGCAGTGAGTCCAGAGAGTGCACTGGCACCACTGGGGATGCAGTGCAGTGAGTCCAGAGACTGCACAGGCACCACTGGTGATGCAGTGCAGTGAGTCCAGAGAGTGCACTGGCACCAGTGGGGATGCACTGCAGTGAGTCCAGAGAGTGCACTGGCACCACTGGGGATGCAGTGCAGTGAGTCCAGAGAGTGCACTGGCACCAACTGGAGCTGCACTGCAGTGAGTCCAGAGAGTGCATTGGCACCACTGGGGATGCAGTGCAGTGAGTGCAGAGAGTGCACTGGCACTAATAGGGATGCAGTGCAGTGACTCGAAAGAGTGCACTGGCACCACTGGGGATGCACTGCGGAGACTCTAGTGAGTGCACTGGCACCACTGGGAATGCACTGCGGTGACTTCAGAGAGTGCACTGGCACCACTGGGGATGCACCCCGGTGACTCCAGACAGTGCACTGGCACCACTGGGGATGCACCCCGGTGACTCCAGAGAGTGCACTGGCACCTATGGGGATGCACTTAGATGACTCCAGAGAGTGCACTGGCACCACTGGGGATGCACTACGGTGACTCCAGAGAGTGCACAGGCACCACTGGGGATGCACTGCAGTTACTCCTGAGAGTTCACTGGCACCACAGGGGATGCACCCCGGTGACTCCAGAGAGTGCACTGTCACCTCTGGGGATGCACCCCGGTGACTCCAGAGAGTGCACTGGTACGACTGGGGATGCACTGCAGTGACTCCAGAGACTGCACTGACACCACTGGTGATGCAGTGCAGTGATTCCAGAGAGTGCACTGGCACCACTGGGGATGCACTGCAGTGAGTCCAGAGACTGCACAGGCACCACTGGTGATGCAGTGCAGTGAGTCCAGAGAGTGCACTGGCACCACTGGGGATGAAGTGCAGTGAGTCCAGAGAGTGCACTGGCACCACTGGGGATGCAGTGCAGTGAGTCCAGAGACTGCACTGGCACCAACTGGAGCTGCACTGCAGTGAGTCCAGAGAGTGCATTGGCACCACTGGGGATGCAGTGCAGTGAGTCCAGAGAGTGCACTGGCACCACTGGGGATGCACTGCAGTGAGTCCAGAGAGTGCACTGGCACCACTGGGGATGCAGTGCAGTGAGTCCGGAGACTGCACTGGCACCAACAGGAGCTGCACTGCAGTGAGTCCTGAGATTGCACTAGCACCACTGGGGATGCAGTGTAGAGAGTCCAGAGAGTGCACTGGCACCACTGGGGATGCACTGCAGTGAGTACAGAGAGTGCACTGGGAACACTCGGGATGCAGTGCAGTGAGTGCAGAGAGTGCACTGGCACAACTGGGGATGCACTGCAGTGAGTCCAGAGACTGCACAGGCACCACTGGGGTTGCAGTGCAGTGAGTCCAGAGAGTGCACTGGCACCACTGGGGATGCAGTACAGTGACTCCAGAGAGTGCACTGGCACCACTGGGGATGCACTGCAGTGACTCCAGAGAGTGCACTGGCACCACTGGGGATGCACCGCGGTGACTCCAGAGAGTGTACTGGCACAACAGGGGATGCAGTGCAGTGACTCCAGAGAGTGCACTGGCACCACTGGAGATGTACTCCAGTGACTCCAGAGAGTGCCCTGGCACCAGGGGGGACGCACTGCGGTGACTTCAGAGAGTGCACTGGCACCACTGGGGATGCACTGCGGAGACTCCAGTTAGTGCACTGGCACCACTGGGGATGCACCCGGGTGACTCCAGAGAGTACACTGGCACCACTGGGGATGCACCGCGTTGACTCCAGAGAGTGCACTGGCACCACTGGGGATGCACCGCCGTGACTCCAGAGAGTGCACTGGCACCGCTGGGGATGTACTCCAGTGACTCCAGAGAGTGCCCTGGCACCACGGGTGACGCACTGCGGTGACTTCAGAGAGTGCACTGGCACCACTGGGGATGCACTGCGGAGACTCTAGTGAGTGCACTGGCACCACTGGGAATGCACTGAGGTGACTTCAGAGAGTGCACTGGCACCACTGGGTATGCACCCCGGTGACTCCAGACAGTGCACTGGCACCACTGGGGATGCACCCCGGTGACTCCAGAGAGTGCACTGGCACCTATGGGGATGCACTGCGATGACTCCAGAGAGTGCACTGGCACCACTGGGGATGCACTACGGTGACTCCAAAGAGTGCACAGGCACCACTGAGGATGCACTGCAGTTACTCCTGAGAGTTCACTGGCACCACAGGGGATGCACCCCGGTGACTCCAGAGAGTGCACTGGCACCACAGGGGATGCACCCCGGTGACTCCAGAGAGTGCACTGTCACCTCTGGGGATGCACTGCAGTGACTCCAGAGAGTGCACTGGTACGACTGGGGATGCACTGCAGTGACTCCAGAGACTGCACTGGCACCACTGGTGATGCAGTGCAGTGAGTCCAGAGAGTGCACTGGCACCACTGGGGATGCAGTGCAGTGAGTCCAGAGACTGCACAGGCACCACTGGTGATGCAGTGCAGTGAGTCCAGAGAGTGCACTGGCACCAGTGGGGATGCACTGCAGTGAGTCCAGAGAGTGCACTGTCACCACTGGGGATGAAGTGCAGTGAGTCCAGAGAGTGCACTGGCACCACTGGTGATGCAGTGCAGTGAGTCCAGAGAGTGCACTGGCACCACTGGGGATGAAGTGCAGTGAGTCCAGAGAGTGCACTGGCACCACTGGGGATGCAGTGCAGTGAGTCCGGAGAGTGCAGTGGCACCACTGGGGATGCAGTGCAGTGAGTCCAGAGAGTGCCCTGGCACCACTGGGGATGCACTGCAGTGAGTCCAGAGAGTGCACTGGCACCACTGGGGATGCAGTGCAGTACTCCAGAGAGTGCACTGGCACCGCTGGGGATGCAGTGCAGTGAGTCCAGAGAGTGCACTGGCACCACTGGGGATGCAGTGCAGTGAGTGCAGAGAGTGCACTGGCACCTTGGGGATGCAGTGCAGTGCCTCCAGAGAGTGCACTGGCACCACTGGGGATGCAGTGCAGTGAGTCCAGAGAGTGCACTGGCACCAATGGGGATGCAGTGCAGTGACTCCAGAGAGTGCACTGGCACCACTGGGGATGAAGTGCAGTGAGTCCAGAGAGTGCACTGGTACCACTGGGGATGCAGTGCAGTGAGTCCAGAGAGTGCATTGGCACCACTGGGGATGCAGTGCAGTGAGTCCAGAGAGTGCACTGGCACCACTGGGGATGCAGTGCAGTTGAGCCCAGAGAGTACAATGGCACCTTGGGGATGCAGTGCAGTGAGTCCAGAGAGTGCGCTGGCACCACTGGGGATGCAGTGCAGTGAGTCCATAGACTGCACTGGCACCACTAGGGATGCACTGCAGTGAGTCCAGAGTGTGCACTGGCACCACTGGGGATGCAGTGCAGTGAGTCCAGAGAGTGCACTGGCACCACTGGGGACGCACTGCATTGAGTCCAGAGAGTGCACTGGCACCACTGGGGATGCACTGCATTGAGTCCAGAGAGTGCACTGGAACCACTGGGGATGCACTGCAGTGAGTCCAGAGAGTGCACTGGGAACACTCGGGATGCAGTGCAGTGAGTCCAGAGACTGCACTGGCACCACTGGAGCTGCACTGCAGTGAGTCCAGAGATTGCACTGGCACCACTGGGGATGCAGTGCAGTGAGTCCAGAGAGTGCACTGGCACCACTGTTGATGCAGTGCAGTGAGTCCAGAAAGTGCACTGGCACCACTGGGGATGCACTGCATTGAGTCCAGAAAGTGCACTGGCACCACTGGGGATGCAGTGCAGTGAGTCCGGAGAGTGCCCTGGCACCACTGGGGATGCACTGCATTGAGTCCAGAGAGTGCACTGGAACCACGGGGGATGCAGTGCAATGAGTCCTGAGAGTGCACTGGCACCACTGGGGATGCAGTGCAGTGAGTCCAGAGACTGCACTGGCACCACTGGAGCTGCACTGCAGTAGGTCCAGAGATTGCACTGGAACCACTGGGGATGCACTGCAGTGAGTCCAGAGAGTGCACTGGCACCACTGTTGATGCAGTGCAGTGAGTCCAGAGAGTGCAGTGGCACCACTGGGGATGCACTGCAATGAGTCCAGAGACTGCACTGGCACCTCAGGGGCTGCACTGCAGTGAGTCCAGAGAGTGCACTGGCACCACTGGGATGCAGTGCAGTGAGTCCAGAGAGTGCACTGGCACCACTGGGGATGCACCTCGGTGAGTCCAGAGAGTGCACTGGCAACCCTGGGATGCAGTGCAGTGAGTCCAGAGAGTGCACTAGCACCACTGGGGATGCACTGCAGTAAGTCCAGAGACTTCACAGGCACCACTGGGGATGGACTGCAGTGAGTCCAGAGAGTGCACTGGCACCTCTGCGGATGCAGTGCAGTGAGTCCAGAGAGTGCACTGGCACCACTGGGGATGCAGTACAGTGAGTCCAGAGAGTGCACTGGCACCACTGGGGATGCACTGCAGTGACTCCAGAGAGTGCACTGGCACCACTGGGGATGCAGTGCAGTGAGTCCAGAGAGTGCACTGGCACCACTGGGGATGCAGTGCAGTGACTCAGAGACTGCACTGGCACCTTGGGGATGCAGTCCAGTGAGTCCAGATAGTGCACTGGCACCACTGGGGATGCAGTGCAGTGAGTCCAAAGAGTGCACTGGCACCACTGAGGTTGCAGTGCAGTGAGTCCAGAGAGTGCACTGGTACCACTGAGGTTGCAGTGCAGTGAGTCCAGAGAGTGCACTGGAACCACTGGGGATGCAGTGTAGTGACTCCAGAGACTGCACTGGCACCACTGAGGTTGCAGTGCAGTGAGTCCAGAGAGTGCACTGGCACCACTGGGGATGCAGTGCAGTGAGTCTAGGGACTGCAGTGGCACCACTGGGGATGCAGTGCAGTGAGTCCAGAGAGTGCACTGGAACCACTGGGGATGCAGTGCAGTGAGTCCAGAGACTGCACTGGCACCACTGAGGTTGCAGTGCAGTGAGTCCAGAGAGTGCCCTGGCACCACTGGGGATGCAGTGCAGTGAGTCCAGAGAGTGCATTGGCACCACTGGGGATGCAGTGTAGTTGAGTCCAGAGAGTGCACTGACACGTTGGGGATGCAGTGCAGTGAGTCCAGAGAGTGCACTGGCACCACTGGGGATGTAGTGTAGTTGAGTCCAGAGAGTGCACTGACACGTTGGGGATGCAGTGCAGTGAGTCCAGAGAGTGCACTGGCACGACTGGGGATGCAGTGCAGTGAGTCCAGAGAGTGCAATGGCACCACTGGGGATGCACTGTAGTGAGTCCAGAGAGTACACTGGCACTACTGGGAATGCAGTGCAGTGACTCAGAGAGTGCACTGGCCCCACTCGGGATGCACATCAGTGAGTCCAGATAGTCCACTGGCACCACTGGGGATGCAGTGCAGTGAGTCCAGAGAGTGCACTGGCACCATTGGGGATGCACTGCAGTGACTCTAGAGAGTGCACTGGCACCACTGGGGATGCAGTGCAGTGAGTCCAGAGCGTGCACTGACACCACTGGGGATGCAGTGCAGTGAGTCCAGAGAGTGCACTGGCACCACTGGGGATGCAGTGCTGTGAGTCCAGAGAGTGCACTGGCACCACTGGGGATGCACTGCAGTGAGTCCAGAGAGTGCACTGGCACCTCTGCGGATGCAGTGCAGTGAGTCCAGAGAGTGCACTGGCACCACTGGGGATGCAGTGCAGTGAGTCCAGAGACTGCAGTGGCACCACTGTTGATGCAGTGCAGTGAGTCCAGAGGGTGCAGTGGCACCACTGGGAATGCAGTGCAGTGAGTGCAGAGAGTGCACTGGCACAACAGGGGATGCACTGCAGTGACTCCAGAGAGTGCACTGGCACCACTGGGGATGCACTGCAGTGAGTCCAGAGAGTGCACTGGCACCACTGGGGATGTAGTGCAGTGACTCAGAGAGTGCACTGGCACCTTGGGGATGCAGTGCAGTGAGTCCAGATAGTGCACTGGCACGACTGGGGATGCAGTGCAGTGAGTCCAGAGAGGGCACTGGCACCACTGGGGATGCAGTTCAGTGAGTCCAGAGACTGCACTGGCACCACTGGGGATGCACTGCAGTGAGTCCAGAGAGTGTACTGGCATCTTGGGGATGCAGTGCAGTGAGTCCAGAGAGTGTATTGGCACCAATGGGGATTCACTGCAGTGAGTCCAGAGAGTGCACTGGCACCACTGGGGATGCAGTGCAGTGACTCGAAAGAGTGCACTGGCACCACTGGGGATGCAGTGCAGTGAGTGCAGAGAGTGCACTGGAACCACGGGGGATGCAGTGCAGTGAGTCCTGAGAGTGCACTGGCACCTCTGTTGATGCAGTGCAGTGAGTCCAGAGAGTGCACTGGCACCACTGGGGATGTACTGCTGTGAGTCCGGAGAGTGCACTGGCACCACTGGGGATGCAGTTCAGTGAGTCCAGGGAGTGCACTGGCACCCCTGGAGCTGCACTGCAGTGAGTCCAGAGATTGCACTGGCACCACTGGGGATGCACTGCAGTGAGTCCAGAGAGTGCACTGGCACCACTGGGGATGCAGTGCAGTGAGTCCAGAGAGTGCAGTGGCACCACTGGGGATGCACTGCAGTGAGTCCAGAGAATGCACTGGCACCTGAGGGGCTGCACTGCAGTGAGTCCAGAGAGTGTTCTGGCACCACTGGGGATGCACTGCAGTGAGTCCAGAGAGTGCACTGGCACCACTGGTGATGCAGTGCAGTGAGTCCAGAGAGTGCACTGGCACCACTGGGGATGCAGTGCAGTGAGTCCAGAGACTGCACTGGCACCACAGGGGATGCACTGCAGTGAGTCCAGAGAGTGCACTGGCACCTCAGGGGATGCAGTGCAGTGAGTCCAGAGAGTGCACTGGCACCACTGGGGATGCAGTGCAGTGACTCCAGAGAGTGCACTGGGAACACTGGGGATGCAGTGCAGTCAGTGCAGAGAGTGCACTGGCACCACTGGGGATGCAGTGCAGTGAGTACAGAGAGTGCATTGGCACCAGTGGGGATGCAGTGCAGTGCCTCCAGAGAGTGCACTGGCACCACTGGGGATGCAGTGCAGTGAGTCCAGAGATTGCCCTGGCACCACTGGGGACGCACTGCAGTGAGTCCAGAGAGTGCACTGGCACCACTAGGGATGCAGTGCAGTGAGTCCAGAGAGTGCATTGGCACCACTGGGGATGCACTGCAGTGAGTGCAGAGAGTGCACTGGCACCACTGGGGATGCAGTGCGGTGAGTCCAGAGAGTGCACTGGCACCACTGAGGATGCAGTGCCGTGAGTCCAGAGAGTGCACTGTCAGCACTGGGGATGCACTGCAGTGAGTCCAGAGAGTGCACTGGCACCACTGGGGATGCACTGCACTGAGTCCAGAGAGTGCACTAGCAACACTGGGGATGCAGTGCAGTGAGTCCAGAGAGTGCACTGGCACCTTGGGGATGCAGTGCAGTGAGTCCAGAGAGTGCACTGGCACCACTGGGAATGCAGTGCAGTGACTCAGAGAGTGCACTGGCACCACTGGGGATGCAGTGCAGTGAGTCCAGAGAGTGCACTGGCACCACTGGGGATGCAGTGCAGTGAGTCCAGAGAGTGCACTGGCACCACTGGGGATGCACTGCAGTGAGTCCAGAGAGTGCACTGGCACCACTGGGGATGCAGTGCAGTGAGTCCAGAGAGTGCATTGGCACCACTGGGGATGCACTGCAGTGAGTGCAGAGAGTGTACTGGCACCACTGGGGATGCAGTGCGGTGAGTCCAGAGAGTGCACTGGCATCTTGGGGATGCAGTGCAGTGAGTCCAGAGAGTACATTGGCACCACTGGGGATTCACTGCAGTGAGTCCAGAGAGTGCACTGGCACCACTGTTCACTCAGTGCAGTGAGTTCAGAGAGTGCACTGGCACCACTGGGGATGCAGTGCAGTGACTACAGAGAGTGCACTGGCACCATAGGGGATGCACTGCAGTGAGTCCAGAGAGTGCACTGGCACCACTGGGGATGCAGTGCAGTGAGTCCAGAGAGTGCAGTGGCACCACTGGGGATGCAGTGCAGTGAGTCCAGAGACTGCAGTGGCACCACTGGGGATGCAGTGCAGTGAGTCCAGAGAGTGCACTGGCACCACTGGGGATGAAGTGCAGTGAGTCCAGAGAGTGCACTGGCACCACTGGGGATGCACTGCAGTGAGTCCAGAGAGTGCACTGGCACCACTGGGGATGCAGTGCAGTACTCCAGAGAGTGCACTGGCACCACTGGGGATGCACTGCAGTGAGTCCAGAGAGTGCACTGGCACCACTGCGGATGCAGTGCAGTGAGTCCAGAGAGTTCACTGGCACCACTGGGGATGCAGTGCAGTGCCTCCAGAGAGTGCACTGGCACCACTGGGGATGCAGTGCAGTGCCTCCAGAGAGTGCACAGGCTCCACTGGGGATGCAGTTCAGTGACTCCAGAGAGTGCACAGGCACCACTGGGGATGCAGTGCAGTGAGTCCAGAGAGTGCACTGGCACCACTGAGGTTGCAGTGCAGTGAGTCCAGAGAGTGCACTGGTACCACTGGGGATGCAGTGCAGTGAGTCCAGAGAGTGCACTGGCACCACTGGGGATGCACTGCAGTGAGTCCAGAGAGTGCGCTGGCACCACTGGGGATGCAGTGCAGTTGAGTCCAGAGAGTGATCTGGCACCACTAGGGATGCACTGCAGTGAGTCCAGAGATTGCACTGGCACCACGGGGGATGCAGTGCAGTGAGTCCAGAGAGTGCACTGTAACCACTGGGGATGCACTGCAGTGAGTCCAGAGAGTGCACTGGCACTACTGGGAATGCAGTTCAGTGACTCAGAGAGTAAACTGGAACCACTGGGGATGCACTGCAGTGAGTCCAGATAGTCCACTAGCACCACTGGGGATGCAGTGCTGTGAGTCCAGAGAGTGCACTGGCACCACTGGGGATGCAGTGCAGTGAGTGCAGAGAGTGCACTGGCACAACAGGGGATGCACTGCAGTGACTCCAGAGAGTGCACTGGCACCACTGGGGATGCACTGCAGTGAGTCCAGAGAGTGCACTGGCACCACTGGGGATGCAGTGCAGTGAGTGCAGAGAGTGCACTGGCACCACTGGGGATGCAGTGCAGTGAGTCCAGAGAGTGCACTGGCACCACTGGAGACGCAGTGCAGTGAGTCCAGAGAGTGCACTGGTACCACTGGGGATGCAGTGCAGTGAGTCCAGAGAGTGCACTGGCACCTTGGGGATGCAGTGCATTGAGTCCAGAGAGTGCAGTGGCACCACTGGGGATGCAGTGCAGTGAGTGCAGAGAGTGCACTGGCACAACAGGGGATGCAGTGCAGTGAGTCCAGAGAGTGCACTGGCACCACTGGGGATGCACTGCAGTGAGTCCAGAGAGTGCACTGGCACCACTGGGGATGCAGTGCAGTGAGTCCAGAGACTGCACTGGCACCACTGAGGTTGCAGTGCAGTGAGTCCAGAGAGTGCACTCGTACCACTGGGGATGCAGTGCACTGAGTCGAGAGAGTGCAATGGCACCTTGGGGATGCAGTGCAGTGAGTCCAGAGAGTGCACTGGCACCACTGGGGATTCAGTGCAGTGAGTCCAGAGAGTGCACTGGCACCACTGGGGATGCACTGCAGTGAGTCCAGAGAGTACACTGGCACTACTGGGAATGCAGTGCAGTGACTCAGAGAGTGCACTGGCCCCACTCGGGATGCACTGCAGTGAGTGCAGAGAGTGCACTGGCACCACTGGGGATGCACTGCAGTGACTCCAGAGAGTGCACTGGCACCACTGGGGATGGAGTGCAGTGAGTCCAGAGACTGCAGTGGCACCACTGGGGATGCAGTGCAGTGAGTCCAGAGGGTGCAGTGGCACGACTGGGAATGCAGTGCAGTGAGTGCAGAGAGTGCACTGGCACAACAGGTGATGCACTGCAGTGACTCCAGAGAGTGCACTGGCACCACTGGGGATGCAGTGCAGTGAGTCCAGAGAGTGCACTGGCACCACTGGGGATGCAGTGCAGTGAGTCCAGAGAGTGCACTGGCACCACTGGGGATGCAGTGCAGTGACTCGAAAGAGTGCACTGGCACCACTGCGGATGCAGTGC
The DNA here is from genome assembly GCF_964034855.1 of Anser brachyrhynchus. Classification (NCBI taxonomy): domain Eukaryota; kingdom Metazoa; phylum Chordata; class Aves; order Anseriformes; family Anatidae; genus Anser; species Anser brachyrhynchus. Next base: position 61,691 of record NW_027663703.1, read on the forward strand.
AGTGAGTCCAGAGAGTGTACCGGCATCTTGGGGATATAGTGCAGTGAGTCCAGAGAGTGCATTGGCACCAATGGGGATTCACTGCAGTGATTCCAGAGAGTGCACTGGCACCACTGTTCATTCAGTGCAGTGAGTCCAGAGAGTGCACTGGCACCACTGGGGATGCAGCGCAGTGAGTGCAGAGAGTGCACTGGCACTAATAGGGATGCAGTGCAGTGACTCGAAAGAGTGCACTGGCACCACTGGGGATGCAGTGCTGTGAGTCCAGAGAGTGCACTGGCACCACTGGGGATGCAGTGCAGTGAGTGCAGAGAGTGCACTGGCACTAATAGGGATGCAGTGCAGTGACTCGAAAGAGTGCACTGGCACCACTGGGGATGCACTGCAGTGAGTCCAGAGACTGCACAGGCACCACTGGTGATGCAGTGCAGTGAGTCCAGAGAGTGCACTGGCACCACTGGGCATGAAGTGCAGTGAGTCCAGAGAGTGCACTGGCACCACTGGGGATGCAGTGCAGTGAGTCCAGAGACTGCACTGGCACCAACTGGAGCTGCACTGCAGTGAGTCCAGAGAGTGCATTGGCACCACTGGGGATGCAGTGCAGTGAGTGCAGAGAGTGCACTGGCACTAATAGGGATGCAGTGCAGTGACTCGAAAGAGTGCACTGGCACCACTGGGGATGCACTGCGGAGACTCTAGTGAGTGCACTGGCACCACTGGGAATGCACTGCGGTGACTTCAGAGAGTGCACTGGCACCACTGGGGATGCACCCCGGTGACTCCAGAGAGTGCACTGGCACCTATGGGGATGCACTGCGATGACTCCAGAGAGTGCACTGGCACCACTGGGGATGCACTACGGTGACTCCAGAGAGTGCACAGGCACCACTGGGGATGCACTGCAGTTACTCCTGAGAGTTCACTGGCACCACAGGGGATGCACCCCGGTGACTCCAGAGAGTGCACTGTCACCTCTGGGGATGCACTGCAGTGACTCCAGAGAGTGCACTGGTACGACTGGGGATGCACTGCAGTGACTCCAGAGACTGCACTGACACCACTGGTGATGCAGTGCAGTGATTCCAGAGAGTGCACTGGCACCACTGGGGATGCACTGCAGTGGGTCCAGAGACTGCACAGGCACCACTGGTGATGCAGTGCAGTGAGTCCAGAGAGTGCACTGGCACCACTGGGGATGAAGTGCAGTGAGTCCAGAGAGTGCAGTGGCACCACTGGGGATGCAGTGCAGTGAGTCCAGAGACTGCACTGGCACCAACTGGAGCTGCACTGCAGTGAGTCCAGAGAGTGCATTGGCACCACTGGGGATGCAGTGCAGTGAGTCCAGAGAGTGCACTGGCACCACTGGGGATGCACTGCAGTGAGTCCAGAGAGTGCACTGGCACCACTGGGGATGCAGTGCAGTGAGTCCGGAGACTGCACTGGCACCAACTGGAGCTGCACTGCAGTGAGTCCTGAGATTGTACTAGCACCACTGGGGATGCAGTGTAGAGAGTCCAGAGAGTGCACTGGCACCACTGGGGATGCACTGCAGTGAGTACAGAGAGTGCACTGGGAACACTCGGGATGCAGTGCAGTGAGTGCAGAGAGTGCACTGGCACCACTGGGGATGCACTGCAGTGAGTCCAGAGACTGCACAGGCACCACTGGGGTTGCAGTGCAGTGAGTCCAGAGAGTGCACTGGCACCACTGGGGATGCACTGCAGTGACCTCTGAGAGTGCACTGGCACCATTGGGGATGCACTGCAGTGACTCCAGAGAGTGCACTGGCACCACTGGGGATGCACCGCGGTGACTCCAGAGAGTGTACTGGCACAACAGGGAATGCAGTGCAGTGACTCCAGAGAGTGCACTGGCACCACTGGAGATGTACTCCAGTGACTCCAGAGAGTGCCCTGGCACCAGGGGGGACGCACTGCGGTGACTTCAGAGAGTGCACTGGCACCACTGGGGATGCACTGCGGAGACTCCAGTTAGTGCACTGGCACCACTGGGGATGCACCCGGGTGACTCCAGAGAGTACACTGGCACCACTGGGGATGCACCGCGTTGACTCCAGAGAGTGCACTGGCACCACTGGGGATGCACCGCCGTGACTCCAGAGAGTGCACTGGCACCACTGGGGATGTACTCCAGTGACTCCAGAGAGTGCCCTGGCACCACGGGTGACGCACTGCGGTGACTTCAGAGAGTGCACTGGCACCACTGGGGATGCACTGCGGAGACTCTAGTGAGTGCACTGGCACCACTGGGAATGCACTGAGGTGACTTCAGAGAGTGCACTGGCACCACTGGGGATGCACCCCGGTGACTCCAGACAGTGCACTGGCACCACTGGGGATGCACCCCGGTGACTCCAGAGAGTGCACTGGCACCTATGGGGATGCACTGCGATGACTCCAGAGAGTGCACTGGCACCACTGGGGATGCACTACGGTGACTCCAGATAGTGCACAGGCACCACTGGGGATGCACTGCAGTTACTCCTGAGAGTTCACTGGCACCACAGGGGATGCACCCCGGTGACTCCAGAGAGTGCACTGGCACCACTGGGGATGCACCCCGGTGACTCCAGAGAGTGCACTGTCACGTCTGGGGATGCACTGCAGTGACTCCAGAGACTGCACTGGCACCACTGGTGATGCAGTGCAGTGAGTCCAGAGAGTGCACTGGCACCACTGGGGATGCAGTGCAGTGAGTCCAGAGAATGCACAGGCACCACTGGTGATGCAGTGCAGTGAGTCCAGAGAGTGCACTGGCACCACTGGGGATGAAGTGCAGTGAGTCCAGAGAGTGCACTGGCACCACTGGGGATGCAGTGCAGTGAGTCCAGAGACTGCACTGGCACCAACTGGAGCTGCACTGCAGTGAGTCCAGAGAGTGCACTGGCACCACTGGGGATGCAGTGCAGTGAGTCCAGAGAGTGCACTGGCACCACGGTGGATGAAGTGCAGTGAGTCCGGAGAGTGCACTGGCACCACTGGGGATGCAGTGCAGTGAGTCCAGAGAGTGCCCTGGCACCACTGGGGATGCACTGCAGTGAGTCCAGAGAGTGCACTGGCACAACTGGGGATGCAGTGCAGTACTCCAGAGAGTGCACTGGCACCGCTGGGGATGCAGTGCAGTGAGTCCAGAGAGTGCACTGGCACCACTGGGGATGCAGTGCAGTGAGTGCAGAGAGTGCACTGGCACCTTGGGGATGCACTGCAGTGCCTCCAGAGAGTGCACTAGAACCACTGGGGATGCAGTGCAGTGAGTCCAGAGAGTGCACTGGCACCAATGGGGATGCAGTGCAGTGACTCCAGAGAGTGCACTGGCACCACTGGGGATGAAGTGCAGTGAGTCCAGAGAGTGCACTGGTACCACTGGGGATGCAGTGCAGTGAGTCCAGAGAGTGCATTGGCACCACTGGGGATGCAGTGCAGTGAGTCCAGAGAGTGCACTGGCACCACTGGGGATGCAGTGCAGTTGAGCCCAGAGAGTACACTGGCACCTTGGGGATGCAGTGCAGTGAGTCCAGAGAGTGCGCTGGCACCACTGGGGATGCAGTGCAGTGAGTCCATAGACTGCACTGGAACCACTAGGGATGCACTGCAGTGAGTCCAGAGTGTGCACTGGCACCACTGGGAATGCAGTGCAGTGACTCAGAGAGTGCACTGGCACCTCTGGAGATGCAGTGCAGTGAGTCCAGAGAGTGCACTGGCACCACTGGGGATGCAGTGCAGTGAGTCCAGAGAGTGCACTGGCACTACTGGGGACGCACTGGATTTAGTCCAGAGAGTGCACTGGCACCACTGGGGATGCAGTGCAGTGAGTCCGGAGAGTGCCCTGGCACCACTGGGGATGCACTGCATTGAGTCCAGAGAGTGCACTGGAACCACTGGGGATGCACTGCAGTGAGTCCAGAGAGTGCACTGGGAACACTCGGGATGCAGTGCAGTGAGTCCAGAGACTGCACTGGCACAACTGGAGCTGCACTGCAGTGAGTCCAGAGATTGCACTGGCACCACTGGGGATGCAGTGCAGTGAGTCCAGAGAGTGCACTGGCACCACTGTTGATGCAGTGCAGTGAGTCCAGAAAGTGCAGTGGCAGCACGGGGGATGCACTGCAGTGAGTCCAGAGACTGCACTGGTACCTCAGGGGCTGCACTGCAGTGAGTCCAGAGAGTGCACTGGCACCACAAGGGGATGCAGTGCAGTGAGTCCAGTGAGTGCACTGGCACCACTGGGGATGCACCTCGGTGAGTCCAGAGACTGCACTGGCACCACTGGGGATGCAGTGCAGTGAGTGTAGAGAGTGCACTGGCACCACTGGGGATGCAGTGCAGTGAGTCCAGAGACTGCACTGGCACCACTGGGGATGCAGTGCAGTGAGTCCAGAGAGTGCACTGGTACCACTGGGGATGCAGTACAGTGAGTCCAGAGAGTGTACTGGCACCACTGGGGATGCACTGCAGTGACTCCAGAGACTGCACTGGCACCAATGGGGATGCAGTGCAGTGAGTCCAGAGAGTGCACTGGCACCACTGGGGATGCAGTGCAGTGACTCCAGAGACTGCACTGGCACCACTGGGGATGCAGTGCAGTGAGTCCAGAGAATGCACTGGCACCACTGGGGATGCAGTGCAGTGACTCGAAAGAGTGCACTGGCATCACTGGGAATGCAGTGCAGTGAGTCCAGAGAGTGCAGTGGCACCACTGGGGATGCAGTGCAGTGAGTCCAGAGAGTGCACTGTCACCTCTGGGGATGCACTGCAGTGAGTCCAGAGAGTGCAGTGGCACCACTGGGGATGCACTTCAGTGAGTCCAGAGAGTGCACTGGCACCACTGGGGATGCACTGCAGTGACTCCAGAGAGTGCACTGGCACCACTGGGGATGCAGTGCAGTGAGTCCACAGAGTGCACTGGCACCACTAGGGATGCAGTGCAGTGAGTCCAGAGAGTGCACTGGCACCACTGGGGATGCAGTGCAGTACTCCAGAGAGTGCACTGGCACCACTGGGGATGCAGTGCAGTGAGTCCAGAGAGTGCACTGGCACCAGAGGGGATGCACTGCAGTGAGTGCAGAGAGTGCACTGTCACCACTGGGGATGCAGTGCAGTGAGTCCAGAGAGTGCCCTGGCACCAGAGGGGATGCACTGCAGTGAGTGCAGAGAGTCCACTGGCACCACTGGGGATGCAGTGCAGTGAGTCCAGAGAGTGCACTGGCACCTCTGGGGATGCAGTGCAGTGAGTCCAGAGAGTGCACTGGCACCACTGGGGATGCACTGCAGTGAGTCCAGAGAGTGCAATGACACCACTGGGGATGCAGTGCACTGAGTCCAGAGAGTACACTGGCACCACTGGGGATGCAGTGCAGTGAGTCCAGAGAGTGCACTGGCACCACTGGGGATGCAGTGCAGTGAGTCCAGAGAGTGCACTGGCACCACTGGGGATGCACTGCAGTGACTCCAGAGACTGCACTGGCACCACTGGGGATGCAGTGCAGTGAGTCCAGAGAATGCACTGGCACCACTGGGGATGCAGTGCAGTGACTCGAAAGAGTGCACTGGCATCACTGGGGATGCAGTGCAGTGAGTCCAGAGAGTGCAGTGGCACCACTGGGGATGCAGTGCAGTGAGTCCAGAGAGTGCACTGTCACCTCTGGGGATGCACTGCAGTGAGTCCAGAGAGTGCAGTGGCACCACTGGGGATGCACTTCAGTGAGTCCAGAGAGTGCATTGGCACCACTGGGGATGCACTGCAGTGACTCCAGAGAGTGCACTGGCACCACTGGGGATGCAGTGCAGTGAGTCCACAGAGTGCACTGGCACCACTAGGGATGCAGTGCAGTGAGTCCAGAGAGTGCACTGGCACCACTGGGGATGCAGTGCAGTACTCCAGAGAGTGCACTGGCACCACTGGGGATGCAGTGCAGTGAGTCCAGAGAGTGCACTGGCACCAGAGGGGATGCACTGCAGTGAATCTATAGAGTGCACTGTCACCACTGGGGATGCAGTGCAGTGAGTCCAGAGAGTGCCCTGGCACCAGAGGGGATGCACTGCAGTGAGTGCAGAGAGTGCACTGGCACCACTGGGGATGCAGTGCAGTGAGTCCAGAGAGTGCACTGGCACCTCTGGGGATGCAGTGCAGTGAGTCCAGAGAGTGCACTGGCACCACTGGGGATGCAGTGCAGTGAGTCCAGAGAGTGCACTGGCACCACTGGGGATGCAGTGCAGTGAGTCCAGAGAGTGCACTGGCACCACTGGGGATGCAGTGCAGTGAGTCCAGTGAGTGCACTGGCACCACTGGGGATGCAGTGCAGTGAGTCCAGAGAGTGCACTGGCACCACTGGGGATGCAGTGCAGTGAGTCCAGAGAGTGCACTGGCACCACTGGGGATGCAGTGCAGTACTCCAGAGAGTGCACTGGCACCACTGGGGATGCAGTGCAGTGAGTCCAGAGAGTGCACTGGCACCAGAGGGGATGCACTGCAGTGAGTGCAGAGAGTGCACTGTCACCACTGGGGATGCAGTGCAGTGAGTCCAGAGAGTGCCCTGGCACCAGAGGGGATGCACTGCAGTGAGTGCAGAGAGTGCACTGGCACCACTGGGGATGCAGTGCAGTGAGTCCAGAGAGTGCACTGGCACCTCTGGGGATGCAGTGCAGTGAGTCCAGAGAGTGCACTGGCACCACTGGGGATGCAGTGCAGTGAGTCCAGAGAGTGCAGTGGCACCACTGGGGATGCACTTCAGTGAGTCCAGAGAGTGCACTGGCACCACTGGGGATGCAGTGCAGTGAGTCCAGTGAGTGCACTGGCACCACTGGGGATGCAGTGCAGTGAGTCCAGAGAGTGCACTGGCACCACTGGGGATGCAGTGCAGTGAGTCCAGAGAGTGCACTGTCACCACTGGGGATGCACTGCAGTGAGTCCAGAGAGTGCACTGGCACCACTGGGGATGCAGTGCAGAGAGTCCAGAGAGTGCAGTGGCACCACTGGGGATGCAGTGCAGTGAGTCCAGAGACTGCACTGGCACCACTGGAGCTGCACTGCAGTGAGTCCAGAGATTGTACTGGCACCACTGGGGATGCACTGCAATGAGTCAAGAGAGTGCACTGGCACCACTGTTGATGCAGTGCAGTGAGTCCAGAGAGTGCAGTGGCACCACTGGGGATGCAGTGCAGTGAGTCCAGAGAGTGCACTGGCACCACTGGGGATGCAGTGCAGTGAGTCCACAGAGTGCACTGGCACCACTAGGGATGCAGTGCAGTGAGTCCAGAGAGTGCCCTGGCACCACTGGGGATGCAGTGCAGTGAGTCCAGAGAGTGCACTGGCACCACTGGGGATGCAGTGCAGTACTCCAGTGAGTGCACTGGCTCCACTGGGGTTGCAGTGCAGTGAGTCCAGAGAGTGCACTGGCACCACTGGTGATGCACTGCAGTGAGTCCAGAGAGTGCACTGGCACCAATGGGGATGCAGTGCAGTGAGTCCAGAGAGTGCACTGGCACCAGAGGGGATGCACTGCAGTGACTCCAGAGAGTGCAGTGGCACCACTGGGGATGCAGTGCAGTGCCTCCAGAGAGTGCACTGGCACCACTGGGGATGCAGTGCAGTGACTCCAGAGAGTGCACTGGCACCACTGGGGATGCAGTGCTGTGAGTCCAGAGAGTGCACTGGCACCACTGGGGATGCAGTGCAGTGAGTCCAGAGAGTGCACTGGCAACACTGGGAATGCAGTACAGTGAGTCCAGTGAGTGCACTGGCATCACTGGGGATGCAGTGCAGTGAGTCCAGAGAGTGCAGTGGCACCACTGGGGATGCAGTGCAGTGAGTCCAGAGAGTGCACTGTCACCACTGGGGATGCACTGCAGTGAGTCCAGAGAGTGCAGTGGCACCACTGGGGATGCACTGCAGTGAGTCCAGAGAGTGCACTGGCACCACTGGGGATGCACTGCAGTGACTCCAGAGAGTGCACTGGCACCACTGGGGATGCAGTGCAGTGACTCGAAAGAGTGCACTGGCACCACTAGGGATGCAGTGCAGTGAGTCCAGAGAGTGCCCTGGCACCACTCGGGATGCACTGCAGTGAGTCCAGAGAGTGCACTGGCACCACTGGGGATGCAGTGCAGTACTCCAGAGAGTGCACTGGCACCACTGGGGATGCAGTGCAGTGAGTCCAGAGAGTGCAGTGGCACCACAGGGGATGCACTGCAGTGAGTCCAGAGAGTGCACTGGCACCACTGGGGATGCACTGCAGTGAGTCCAGAGAGTGCACTGGCACCACTGGGGATGCAGTGCAGTGAGTCCAGAGAGTGCACTGTCACCACTGGGGATGCAGTGCAGTGAGTCCAGAGAGTGCACTGGCACCTCTGGGGATGCAGTGCAGTGAGTCCAGAGAGTGCACTGGTACCACTGGGGATGCAGTGCAGTGAGTCCAGAGAGTGCAGTGGCACCACTGGGGATGCAGTGCAGTGAGTCCAGAGAGTGCACTGGCACCACTGGGGATGCAGTGCAGTGAGTCCAGTGAGTGCACTGGCACCACTGGGGATGCAGTGCAGTGAGTCCAGAGAGTGCAGTGGCACCACTGGGGATGCAGTGCAGTGAGTCCAGAGAGTGCACTGTCACCACTGGGGATGCAGTGCAGTGAGTCCAGAGAGTGCACTGGCACCACTGGGGATGCAGTGCAGAGAGTCCAGAGAGTGCAGTGGCACCACTGGGGATGCAGTGCAGTGAGTCCAGAGACTGCACTGGCACCACTGGAGCTGCACTGCAATGAGTCCAGAGATTGTACTGGCACCACTGGGGATGCACTGCAATGAGTCAAGAGAGTGCACTGGCACCACTGTTGATGCAGTGCAGTGAGTCCAGAGAGTGCAGTGGCACCACTGGGGATGCAGTGCAGTGAGTCCAGAGAGTGCCCTGGCACCAGAGGGGATGCAGTGCAGTGAGTCCAGAGAGTGCACTGGCACCACTGGGGATGCAGTGCAGTGACTCCAGAGAGTGCACTGGCACCACTGGTGATGCAGTTCAGTGAGTCCACAGAGTGCACTGGCACCACTAGGGATGCAGTGCAGTGAGTCCAGAGAGTGCCCTGGCACCACTGGGGATGCAGTGCAGTGAGTCCAGAGAGTGCACTGGCACCACTGGGGATGCAGTGCAGTACTCCAGTGAGTGCACTGGCTCCACTGGGGATGCAGTGCAGTGAGTCCAGAGAGTGCACTGGCACCACTGGTGATGCACTGTAGTGAGTCCAGAGAGTGCACTGGCACCAGAGGGGATGCACTGCAGTGAGTGCAGAGAGTGCACTGTCACCAATGGGGATGCAGTGCAGTGAGTCCAGAGAGTGCACTGGCACCAGAGGGGATGCACTGCAGTGACTCCAGAGAGTGCAGTGGCACCACTGGGGATGCAGTGCAGTGAGTCCAGAGAGTGCACTGGCACCACTGGGGATGCAGTGCAGTGACTCCAGAGAGTGCACTGGCACCACTGGGGATGCAGTGCAGTGAGTCCAGAGAGTGCACTGGCACCACTGGGGATGCAGTGCAGTGAGTCCAGAGAGTGCACTGGCAACACTGGGAATGCAGTACAGTGAGTCCAGTGAGTGCACTGGCATCACTGGGGATGCAGTGCAGTGAGTCCAGAGAGTGCAGTGGCACCACTGGGGATGCAGTGCAGTGAGTCCAGAGAGTACACTGCCACCACTGGTGATGCACTGCAGTGAGTCCAGAGAGTGCACTGTCAGCCCTGGGGATGCAGTGCAGTGAGTCCAGAGAGTGCACTGGCACCACTGGGGATGCACTGCACTGAGTCCATAGAGTGCACTGGCACCACTGGGGATGCAGTGCAGTGACTCTAGAGAGTGCACTGGCACCACTGGGGATGCAGTGCAGTGAGTCCAGAGAGTGCACTGGCACAAAAGGGGATGCACTGCAGTGAGTCCAGAGAGTGCACTGGCACCACTGGGGATGCAGTGCAGTGAGTCCAGAGAGTGCACTGGCACCACTGGGGATGCACTGCAGTGAGTCCAGAGAGTGCAGTGACACCACTGGGGATGCAGTGCACTGAGTCCAGAGAGTACACTGGCACCACTGGGGATGCAGTGCAGTGAGTCCAGAGAGTGCACTGTCAGCACTGGGGATGCAGTGCAGTGAGTCCAGAGAGTGCACTGGCACCACTGGGGATGCACTGCAGTGACTCCAGAGACTGCACTGGCACCAATGGGGATGCAGTGCAGTGAGTCCAGAGAATGCACTGGCACCACTGGGGATGCAGTGCAGTGACTCGAAAGAGTGCACTGGCACCACTGGGGATGCACTGCAGTGAGTCCGGAGAGTGCCCTGGCACCAATGGTGATGCAGTGCAGTGATCCAGAGAGTGCACTGGAACCACTGGGGATGCAGTGCAGTGAGTCCAGAGAGTGCACTGGCACCACTGGGGATGCAGTGCAGTGAGTCCAGAGAGTGCACTGGCACCACTGGGTATGCAGTGCAGTTAGTCCATAGAGTGCACTGGCTCCACTGGGGATGCAGTGCAGTGACTCAAGAGAGTGCACTGGCACCACTGGGGATGCAGTGCAGTGAGTCCAGAGAGTGCACTGGCACAAAAGGGGATGCACTGCAGTGAGTCCAGAGAGTGCACTGGCACCACTGGGGATGCAGTGCAGTGAGTCCAGAGAGTGCACTGGCACCACTGGGGATGCACTGCAGTGAGTCCAGAGAGTGCAATGACACCACTGGGGATGCAGTGCACTGAGTCCAGAGAGTACACTGGCACCACTGGGGATGCAGTGCAGTGAGTCCAGAGAGTGCACTGTCAGCACTGGGAATGCAGTGCAGTGAGTCCAGAGAGTGCACTGGCACCACTGGGGATGCACTGCAGTGACTCCAGAGACTGCACTGGCACCAATGGGGATGCAGTGCAGTGAGTCCAGAGAGTGCACTGGCACCACTGGGGATGCACTGCAGTGAGTCCAGAGAGTGCACTGGCACCACTGGGGATGCAGTGCAGTGAGTCCAGAGAATGCACTGGCACCACTGGGGATGCAGTGCAGTGACTCGAAAGAGTGCACTGGCATCACTGGGGATGCAGTGCAGTTAGTCCAGAGAGTGCAGTGGCACCACTGGGGATGCAGTGCAGTGAGTCCAGAGAGTGCACTGTCACCACTGGGGATGCACTGCAGTGAGTCCAGAGAGTGCAGTGGCACCACTGGGGATGCACTTCAGTGAGTCCAGAGAGTGCACTGGCACCACTGGGGATGCAGTGCAGTGACTCCAGAGAGTGCACTGGCACCACTGGGGATGCAGTGCAGTGAGTCCACAGAGTGCACTGGCACCACTAGGGATGCAGTGCAGTGAGTCCAGAGAGTGCACTGGCACCACTGGGGATGCAGTGCAGTACTCCAGAGAGTGCACTGGCACCACTGGGGATGCAGTGCAGTGAGTCCAGAGAGTGCACTGGCACCAGAGGGGATGCACTGCAGTGAGTGCAGAGAGTGCACTGTCACCACTGGGGATGCAGTGCAGTGAGTCCAGAGAGTGCCCTGGCACCACTGGGGATGCACTGCAGTGAGTGCAGAGAGTGCACTGGCACCACTGGGGATGCAGTGCAGTGAGTCCAGAGAGTGCACTGGCACCACTGGGGATGCAGTGCAGTGAGTCCAGAGAGTGCACTGGCACCACTGGAGATGCAGTGCAGTGAGTCCAGAGAGTGCACTGGCACCACTGGGGATGCAGTGCAGTGAGTCCAGTGAGTGCACTGGCACCACTGGGGATGCAGTGCAGTGAGTCCAGAGAGTGCACTGGCACCACTGGGGATGCAGTGCAGTGAGTCCAGAGAGTGCACTGTCACCACTGGGGATGCACTGCAGTGAGTCCAGAGAGTGCACTGGCACCACTGGGGATGCAGTGCAGAGAGTCCAGAGAGTGCACTGGCACCACTGGGGATGCAGTGCAGTGAGTCCAGAGACTGCACTGGCACCACTGGAGCTGCACTGCAGTGAGTCCAGAGATTGTACTGGCACCACTGGGGATGCACTGCAATGAGTCAAGAGAGTGCACTGGCACCACTGTTGATGCAGTGCAGTGAGTCCAGAGAGTGCAGTGGCACCACTGGGGATGCAGTGCAGTGAGTCCAGAGAGTGCACTGGCACCACTGGGGATGCAGTGCAGTGAGTCCAGAGAGTGCCCTGGCACCACTAGGGATGCAGTGCAGTCAGTCCAGAGAGTGCCCTGGCACCACTGGGGATGCAGTGCAGTGAGTCCAGAGAGTGCACTGGCACCACTGGAGTTGCAGTGCAGTGAGTCGAGAGAGTGCCCTGGAACCACTGGGGATGCAGCGCAGTGACTACAGAGAGTGCACTGTCTCCACTGGGGATGCAGTGCAGTGAGTCCAGAGAGTACACTGCCACCACTGGTGATGCACTGCAGTGAGTCCAGAGAGTGCACTGGCACCACTGGGGATGCAGTGCAGTGAGTCCAGAGAGTGCACTGGCACCACTGGGGATGCACTGCAGTGAGTCCATAGAGTGCACTGGCACCACTGGGGATGCAGTGCAGTGACTCTAGAGAGTGCACTGGCACCACTGGGTATGCAGTGCAGTGAGTCCAGAGAGTGCACTGGCACAAAAGGGGATGCACTGCAGTGAGTCCAGAGAGTGCACTGGCACCACTGCGGATGCAGTGCAGTGAGTCCAGAGAGTGCACTGGCACCACTGGGGATGCACTTCAGTGAGTCCAGAGAGTGCAGTGACACCACTGGGGATGCAGTGCACTGAGTCCAGAGAGTACACTGGCACCACTGGGGATGCAGTGCAGTGAGTCCAGAGAGTGCACTGTCAGCACTGGGGATGCAGTGCAGTGAGTCCAGAGAGTGCACTGGCACCACTGGGGATGCACTGCAGTGACTCCAGAGACTGCACTGGCACCAATGGGGATGCAGTGCAGTGAGTCCAGAGAATGCACTGGCACCACTGGGGATGCAGTGCAGTGACTCGAAAGAGTGCACTGGCACCACTGGGGATGCACTGCAGTGAGTCCGGAGAGTGCCCTGGCACCAATGGTGATGCAGTGCAGTGATCCAGAGAGTGCACTGGAACCACTGGGGATGCAGTGCAGTGAGTCCAGAGAGTGCACTGGCACCACTGGGGATGCAGTGCAGTGAGTCCAGAGAGTGCACTGGCACCACTGGGTATGCAGTGCAGTTAGTCCATAGAGTGCACTGGCTCCACTGGGGATGCAGTGCAGTGACTCAAGAGAGTGCACTGGCACCACTGGGGATGCAGTGCAGTGAGTCCAGAGAGTGCACTGGCACAAAAGGGGATGCACTGCAGTGAGTCCAGAGAGTGCACTGGCACCACTGGGGATGCAGTGCAGTGAGTCCAGAGAGTGCACTGGCACCACTGGGGATGCACTGCAGTGAGTCCAGAGAGTGCAATGACACCACTGGGGATGCAGTGCACTGAGTCCAGAGAGTACACTGGCACCACTGGGGATGCAGTGCAGTGAGTCCAGAGAGTGCACTGTCAGCACTGGGGATGCAGTGCAGTGAGTCCAGAGAGTGCACTGGCACCACTGGGGATGCACTGCAGTGACTCCAGAGACTGCACTGGCACCAATGGGGATGCAGTGCAGTGAGTCCAGAGAGTGCACTGGCACCACTGGGGATGCAGTGCAGTGACTCCAGAGACTGCACTGGCACCACTGGGGATGCAGTGCAGTGAGTCCAGAGAATGCACTGGCACCACTGGGGATGCAGTGCAGTGACTCGAAAGAGTGCACTGGCATCACTGGGGATGCAGTGCAGTGAGTCCAGAGAGTGCAGTGGCACCACTGGGGATGCAGTGCAGTGAGTCCAGAGAGTGCACTGTCACCTCTGGGGATGCACTGCAGTGAGTCCAGAGAGTGCAGTGGCACCACTGGGGATGCACTTCAGTGAGTCCAGAGAGTGCACTGGCACCACTGGGGATGCACTGCAGTGACTCCAGAGAGTGCACTGGCACCGCTGGGGATGCAGTGCAGTGAGTCCACAGAGTGCACTGGCACCACTAGGGATGCAGTGCAGTGAGTCCAGAGAGTGCACTGGCACCACTGGGGATGCAGTGCAGTACTCCAGAGAGTGCACTGGCACCACTGGGGATGCAGTGCAGTGAGTCCAGAGAGTGCACTGGCACCAGAGGGGATGCACTGCAGTGAGTGCAGAGAGTGCACTGTCACCACTGGGGATGCAGTGCAGTGAGTCCAGAGAGTGCCCTGGCACCAGAGGGGATGCACTGCAGTGAGTGCAGAGAGTGCACTGGCACCACTGGGGATGCAGTGCAGTGAGTCCAGAGAGTGCACTGGCACCTCTGGGGATGCAGTGCAGTGAGTCCAGAGAGTGCACTGGCACCACTGGGGATGCACTGCAGTGAGTCCAGAGAGTGCAATGACACCACTGGGGATGCAGTGCACTGAGTCCAGAGAGTACACTGGCACCACTGGGGATGCAGTGCAGTGAGTCCAGAGAGTGCACTGGCACCACTGGGGATGCAGTGCAGTGAGTCCAGAGAGTGCACTGGCACCACTGGGGATGCACTGCAGTGACTCCAGAGACTGCACTGGCACCAATGGGGATGCAGTGCAGTGAGTCCAGAGAGTGCACTGGCACCACTGGGGATGCAGTGCAGTGACTCCAGAGACTGCACTGGCACCTCTGGGGATGCAGTGCAGTGAGTCCAGAGAATGCACTGGCACCACTGGGGATGCAGTGCAGTGACTCGAAAGAGTGCACTGGCATCACTGGGGATGCAGTGCAGTGAGTCCAGAGAGTGCAGTGGCACCACTGGGGATGCAGTGCAGTGAGTCCAGAGAGTGCACTGTCACCTCTGGGGATGCACTGCAGTGAGTCCAGAGAGTGCAGTGGCTCCACTGGGGATGCACTTCAGTGAGTCCAGAGAGTGCACTGGCACCACTGGGGATGCACTGCAGTGACTCCAGAGAGTGCACTGGCACCACTGGGGATGCAGTGCAGTGAGTCCACAGAGTGCACTGGCACCACTAGGGATGCAGTGCAGTGAGTCCAGAGAGTGCACTGGCACCACTGGGGATGCAGTGCAGTACTCCAGAGAGTGCACTGGCACCACTGGGGATGCAGTGCAGTGAGTCCAGAGAGTGCACTGGCACCAGAGGGGATGCACTGCAGTGAGTGCAGAGAGTGCACTGTCACCACTGGGGATGCAGTGCAGTGAGTCCAGAGAGTGCCCTGGCACCAGAGGGGATGCACTGCAGTGAGTGCAGAGAGTGCACTGGCACCACTGGGGATGCAGTGCAGTGAGTCCAGAGAGTGCACTGGCACCTCTGGGGATGCAGTGCAGTGAGTCCAGAGAGTGCACTGGCACCACTGGGGATGCAGTGCAGTGAGTCCAGAGAGTGCACTGGCACCACTGGGGATGCAGTGCAGTGAGTCCAGAGAGTGCACTGGCACCACTGGGGATGCAGTGCAGTGAGTCCAGTGAGTGCACTGGCACCACTGGGGATGCAGTGCAGTGAGTCCAGAGAGTGCACTGGCACCACTGGGGATGCAGTGCAGTGAGTCCAGAGAGTGCACTGGCACCACTGGGGATGCAGTGCAGTACTCCAGAGAGTGCACTGGCACCACTGGGGATGCAGTGCAGTGAGTCCAGAGAGTGCACTGGCACCAGAGGGGATGCACTGCAGTGAGTGCAGAGAGTGCACTGTCACCACTGGGATGCAGTGCAGTGAGTCCAGAGAGTGCCCTGGCACCAGAGGGGATGCACTGCAGTGAGTGCAGAGAGTGCACTGGCACCACTGGGGATGCAGTGCAGTGAGTCCAGAGAGTGCACTGGCACCTCTGGGGATGCAGTGCAGTGAGTCCAGAGAGTGCACTGGCACCACTGGGGATGCAGTGCAGTGAGTCCAGAGAGTGCACTGGCACCACTGGGGATGCAGTGCAGTGAGTCCAGAGAGTGCACTGGCACCACTGGGGATGCAGTGCAGTGAGTCCAGTGAGTGCACTGGCATCACTGGGGATGCAGTGCAGTGAGTCCAGAGAGTGCACTGGCACCACTGGGGATGCAGTGCAGTGAGTCCAGAGAGTGCACTGTCACCACTGGGGATGCACTGCAGTGAGTCCAGAGAGTGCACTGGCACCACTGGGGATGCAGTGCAGTACTCCAGTGAGTGCACTGGCTCCACTGGGGATGCAGTGCAGTGAGTCCAGAGAGTGCACTGGCACCACTGGTGATGCACTGCAGTGAGTCCAGAGAGTGCACTGGCACCAGAGGGGATGCACTGCAGTGACTCCAGAGAGTGCAGTGGCACCACTGGGGATGCAGTGCAGTGCCTCCAGAGAGTGCACTGGCACCACTGGGGATGCAGTGCAGTGACTCCAGAGAGTGCACTGGCACCACTGGGGATGCAGTGCTGTGAGTCCAGAGAGTGCACTGGCACCACTGGGGATGCAGTGCAGTGAGTCCAGAGAGTGCACTGGCAACACTGGGAATGCAGTACAGTGAGTCCAGTGAGTGCACTGGCATCACTGGGGATGCAGTGCAGTGAGTCCAGAGAGTGCAGTGGCACCACTGGGGATGCAGTGCAGTGAGTCCAGAGAGTGCACTGTCACCACTGGGGATGCACTGCAGTGAGTCCAGAGAGTGCAGTGGCACCACTGGGGATGCAGTGCAGTGAGTCCAGAGAGTGCACTGGCACCACTGGGGATGCACTGCAGTGACTCCAGAGAGTGCACTGGCACCACTGGGGATGCAGTGCAGTGAGTCCACAGAGTGCACTGGCACCACTAGGGATGCAGTGCAGTGAGTCCAGAGAGTGCCCTGGCACCACTCGGGATGCACTGCAGTGAGTCCAGAGAGTGCACTGGCACCACTGGGGATGCAGTGCAGTGAGTCCAGTGAGTGCACTGGCACCACTGGGGATGCAGTGCAGTGAGTCCAGAGAGTGCACTGGCACCACTGGGGATGCAGTGCAGTACTCCAGAGAGTGCACTGGCACCACTGGGGATGCAGTGCAGTGAGTCCAGAGAGTGCACTGGCACCAGAGGGGATGCACTGCAGTGAGTGCAGAGAGTGCACTGTCACCACTGGGGATGAAGTGCAGTGAGTCCAGAGAGTGCCCTGGCACCAGAGGGGATGCACTGCAGTGAGTGCAGAGAGTGCACTGGCACCACTGGGGATGCAGTGCAGTGAGTCCAGAGAGTGCACTGGCACCACTGGGGATGCAGTGCAGTGAGTCCAGAGAGTGCACTGGCACCAGAGGGGATGCACTGCAGTGAGTGCAGAGAGTGCACTGGCACCACTGGGGATGCAGTGCAGTGAGTCCAGAGAGTGCACTGGCACCACTGGGGATGCAGTGCAGTGAGTCCAGTGAGTGCACTGGCACCACTGGGGATGCAGTGCAGTGAGTCCAGAGAGTGCACTGGCACCACTGGGGATGCAGTGCAGTGAGTCCAGAGAGTGCACTGTCACCACTGGGGATGCACTGCAGTGAGTCCAGAGAGTGCACTGGCACCACTGGGGATGCAGTGCAGAGAGTCCAGAGAGTGCAGTGGCACCACTGGGGATGCAGTGCAGTGAGTCCAGAGACTGCACTGGCACCACTGGAGCCGCACTGCAGTGAGTCCAGAGATTGTACTGGCACCACTGGGGATGCACTGCAATGAGTCAAGAGAGTGCACTGGCACCACTGTTGATGCAGTGCAGTGAGTCCAGAGAGTGCAGTGGCACCACTGGGGATGCAGTGCAGTGACTCCAGAGAGTGCACTGGCACCACTGGGGATGCAGTGCAGTGAGTCCACAGAGTGCACTGGCACCACTAGGGATGCAGTGCAGTGAGTCCAGAGAGTGCCCTGGCACCACTGGGGATGCAGTGCAGTGAGTCCAGAGAGTGCACTGGCACCACTGGGGATGCAGTGCAGTACTCCAGTGAGTGCACTGGCTCCACTGGGGATGCAGTGCAGTGAGTCCAGAGAGTGCACTGGCACCACTGGTGATGCACTGCAGTGAGTCCAGAGAGTGCACTGGCACCAGAGGGGATGCACTGCAGTGAGTGCAGAGAGTGCACTGGCACCAGAGGGGATGCACTGCAGTGACTCCAGAGAGTGCAGTGGCACCACTGGGGATGCAGTGCAGTGCCTCCAGAGAGTGCACTGGCACCACTGGGGATGCAGTGCAGTGACTCCAGAGAGTGCACTGGCACCACTGGGGATGCAGTGCTGTGAGTCCAGAGAGTGCACTGGCACCACTGGGGATGCAGTGTAGTGAGTCCAGAGAGTGCACTGGCAACACTGGGAATGCAGTACAGTGAGTCCAGTGAGTGCACTGGCATCACTGGGGATGCAGTGCAGTGAGTCCAGAGAGTGCAGTGGCACCACTAGGGATGCAGTGCAGTGAGTCCAGAGAGTGCCCTGGCACCACTGGGGATGCAGTGCAGTGAGTCCAGAGAGTGCACTGGCACCACTGGGGATGCAGTGCAGTACTCCAGAGAGTGCACTGGCACCACTGGGGATGCAGTGCAGTGAGTCCAGAGAGTGCAGTGGCACCACAGGGGATGCACTGCAGTGAGTCCAGAGAGTGCACTGGCACCACTGGGGATGCACTGCAGTGAGTCCAGAGAGTGCACTGGCACCACTGGGGATGCAGTGCAGTGACTCCAGAGAGTGCAGTGGCACCACTGGGGATGCAGTGCAGTGAGTCCAGAGAGTGCACTGGCACCTCTGGGGATGCAGTGCAGTGAGTCCAGAGAGTGCACTGGTACCAGAGGGGATGCAGTGCAGTGAGTCCAGAGAGTGCAGTGGCACCACTGGGGATGCAGTGCAGTGAGTCCAGAGAGTGCACTGGCACCACTGGGGATGCAGTGCAGTGAGTCCAGTGAGTGCACTGGCACCACTGGGGATGCAGTGCAGTGAGTCCAGAGAGTGCAGTGGCACCACTGGGGATGCAGTGCAGTGAGTCCAGAGAGTGCACTGTCACCACTGGGGATGCACTGCAGTGAGTCCAGAGAGTGCACTGGCACCACTGGGGATGCAGTGCAGAGAGTCCAGAGAGTGCAGTGGCACCACTGGGGATGCAGTGCAGTGAGTCCAGAGACTGCACTGGCACCACTGGAGCTGCACTGCAGTGAGTCCAGAGATTGTACTGGCACCACTGGGGATGCACTGCAATGAGTCAAGAGAGTGCACTGGCACCACTGTTGATGCAGGGCAGTGAGTCCAGAGAGTGCAGTGGCACCACTGGGGATGCAGTGCAGTGAGTCCAGAGAGTGCACTGGCACCACTGGGGATGCAGTGCAGTGAGTCCAGAGAGTGCACTGGCACCACTGGGGATGCAGTGCAGTGACTCCAGAGAGTGCACTGGCACCACTGGGGATGCAGTTCAGTGAGTCCACAGAGTGCACTGGCACCACTAGGGATGCAGTGCAGTGAGTCCAGAGAGTGCCCTGGCACCACTGGGGATGCAGTGCAGTGAGTCCAGAGAGTGCACTGGCACCACTGGGGATGCAGTGCAGTACTCCAGTGAGTGCACTGGCTCCACTGGGAATGCAGTGCAGTGAGTCCAGAGAGTGCACTGGCACCACTGGTGATGCACTGTAGTGAGTCCAGAGAGTGCACTGGCACCAGAGGGGATGCACTGCAGTGAGTGCAGAGAGTGCACTGTCACCAATGGGGATGCAGTGCAGTGACTCCAGAGAGTGCAGTGGCACCACTGGGGATGCAGTGCAGTGCCTCCAGAGAGTGCACTGGCACCACTGGGGATGCAGTGCAGTGACTCCAGAGAGTGCACTGGCACCACTGGGGATGCAGTGCAGTGAGTCCAGAGAGTGCACTGGCACCACTGGGGATGCAGTGCAGTGAGTCCAGAGAGTGCACTGGCAACACTGGGAATGCAGTACAGTGAGTCCAGTGAGTGCACTGGCATCACTGGGGATGCAGTGCAGTGAGTCCAGAGAGTGCAGTGGCACCACTGGGGATGCAGTGCAGTGAGTCCAGAGAGTACACTGCCACCACTGGTGATGCACTGCAGTGAGTCCAGAGAGTGCACTGTCAGCCCTGGGGATGCAGTGCAGTGAGTCCAGAGAGTGCACTGGCACCACTGGGGATGCACTGCAGTGAGTCCATAGAGTGCACTGGCACCACTGGGGATGCAGTGCAGTGACTCTAGAGAGTGCACTGGCACCACTGGGGATGCAGTGCAGTGAGTCCACAGAGTGCACTGGCACAAAAGGGGATGCACTGCAGTGAGTCCAGAGAGTGCACTGGCACCACTGGGGATGCAGTGCAGTGAGTCCAGAGAGTGCACTGGCACCACTGGGGATGCACTGCAGTGAGTCCAGAGAGTGCAGTGACACCACTGGGGATGCAGTGCACTGAGTCCAGAGAGTACACTGGCACCACTGGGGATGCACTTCAGTGAGTCCAGAGAGTGCACTGTCAGCACTGGGGATGCAGTGCAGTGAGTCCAGAGAGTGCACTGGCATCACTGGGGATGCACTGCAGTGACTCCAGAGACTGCACTGGCACCAATGGGGATGCAGTGCAGTGAGTCCAGAGAATGCACTGGCACCACTGGGGATGCAGTGCAGTGACTCGAAAGAGTGCACTGGCACCACTGGGGATGCACTGCAGTGAGTCCGGAGAGTGCCCTGGCACCAATGGTGATGCAGTGCAGTGATCCAGAGAGTGCACTGGAACCACTGGGGATGCAGTGCAGTGAGTCCAGAGAGTGCACTGGCACCACTGGGGATGCAGTGCAGTTAGTCCATAGAGTGCACTGGCTCCACTGGGGATGCAGTGCAGTGACTCAAGAGAGTGCACTGGCACCACTGGGGATGCAGTGCAGTGAGTCCAGAGAGTGCACTGGCACAAAGGGGGATGCACTGCAGTGAGTCCAGAGAGTGCACTGGCACCACTGGGGATGCAGTGCAGTGAGTCCAGAGAGTGCACTGGCACCACTGGGGATGCACTGCAGTGAGTCCAGAGAGTGCAATGACACCACTGGGGATGCAGTGCACTGAGTCCAGAGAGTACACTGGCACCACTGGGGATGCAGTGCAGTGAGTCCAGAGAGTGCACTGTCAGCACTGGGGATGCAGTGCAGTGAGTCCAGAGAGTGCACTGGCACCACTGGGGATGCACTGCAGTGACTCCAGAGACTGCACTGGCACCAATGGTGATGCAGTGCAGTGAGTCCAGAGAGTGCACTGGCACCACTGGGGATGCAGTGCAGTGAGTCCAGAGAGTGCACTGGCACCACTGGGGATGCAGTGCAGTGAGTCCAGAGAATGCACTGGCACCACTGGGGATGCAGTGCAGTGACTCGAAAGAGTGCACTGGCATCACTGGGGATGCAGTGCAGTGAGTCCAGAGAGTGCAGTGGCACCACTGGGGATGCAGTGCAGTGAGTCCAGAGAGTGCACTGCCACCACTGGGGATGCACTGCAGTGAGTCCAGAGAGTGCAGTGGCACCACTGGGGATGCACTTCAGTGAGTCCAGAGAGTGCACTGGCACCACTGGGGATGCACTGCAGTGACTCCAGAGAGTGCACTGGCACCACTGGGGATGCAGTGCAGTGAGTCCACAGAGTGCACTGGCACCACTAGGGATGCAGTGCAGTGAGTCCAGAGAGTGCACTGGCACCACTGGGGATGCAGTGCAGTACTCCAGAGAGTGCACTGGCACCACTGGGGATGCAGTGCAGTGAGTCCAGAGAGTGCACTGGCACCAGAGGGGATGCACTGCAGTGAGTGCAGAGAGTGCACTGTCACCACTGGGGATGCAGTGCAGTGAGTCCAGAGAGTGCCCTGGCACCAGAGGGGATGCACTGCAGTGAGTGCAGAGAGTGCACTGGCACCACTGGGGATGCAGTGCAGTGAGTCCAGAGAGTGCACTGGCACCTCTGGGGATGCACTGCAGTGAGTCCAGAGAGTGCACTGGCACCACTGGGGATGCAGTGCAGTGAGTCCAGAGAGTGCACTGGCACCACTGGAGATGCAGTGCAGTGAGTCCAGAGAGTGCACTGGCACCACTGGGGATGCAGTGCAGTGAGTCCAGTGAGTGCACTGGCACCACTGGGGATGCAGTGCAGTGAGTCCAGAGAGTGCACTGGCACCACTGGGGATGCAGTGCAGTGAGTCCAGAGAATGCACTGTCACCACTGGGGATGCACTGCAGTGAGTCCAGAGAGTGCACTGGCACCACTGGGGATGCAGTGCAGAGAGTCCAGAGAGTGCAGTGGCACCACTGGGGATGCAGTGCAGTGAGTCCAGAGACTGCACTGGCACCACTGGAGCTGCACTGCAGTGAGTCCAGAGATTGTACTGGCACCACTGGGGATGCACTGCAATGAGTCAAGAGAGTGCACTGGCACCACTGTTGATGCAGTGCAGTGAGTCCAGAGAGTGCAGTGGCACCACTGGGGATGCAGTGCAGTGAGTCCAGAGAGTGCACTGGCACCACTAGGGATGCAGTGCAGTCAGTCCAGAGAGTGCCCTGGCACCACTGGGGATGCAGTGCAGTGAGTCCAGAGAGTGCACTGGCACCACTGGGGATGCAGTGCAGTACTCCAGTGAGTGCACTGGCTCCACTGGGGATGCAGTGCAGTGAGTCCAGAGAGTGCACTGGCACCACTGGTGATGCACTGCAGTGAGTCCAGAGAGTGCACTGGCACCAGAGGGGATGCACTGCAGTGAGTGCAGAGAGTGCACTGTCACCAATGGGGATGCAGTGCAGTGAGTCCAGAGAGTGCACTGGCACCAGAGGGGATGCACTGCAGTGACTCCAGAGAGTGCAGTGGCACCACTGGGGATGCAGTGCAGTGCCTCCAGAGAGTGCACTGGCACCAGTGGGGATGCAGTGCAGTGACTCCAGAGAGTGCACTGGCACCACTGGGGATGCAGTGCTGTGAGTCCAGAGAGTGCACTGGCACCACTGGGGATGCAGTGCAGTGAGTCCAGAGAGTGCACTGGCAACACTGGAGATGCACTACAGTGACTCCAGAGAGCGCACTGGCATCACTGGGGATGCAGTGCAGTGAGTCCAGAGAGTGCACTGGCACCACTGGGGATGCAGTGCAGTGAGTCCAGAGAGTGCAGTGGCACCACTGGGGATGCACTTCAGTGAGTCCAGAGAGTGCACTGGCACCACTGGGGATGCACTGCAGTGACTCCAGAGAGTGCACTGGCACCACTGGGGATGCAGTGCAGTGAGTCCACAGAGTGCACTGGCACCACTAGGGATGCAGTGCAGTGAGTCCAGAGAGTGCCCTGGCACCAGAGGGGATGCACTGCAGTGAGTCCAGAGAGTGCACTGGCACCACTGGGGATGCAGTGCAGTACTCCAGAGAGTGCACTGGCACCACTGGGGATGCAGTGCAGTGAGTCCAGAGAGTGCAGTGGCACCACTGGGGATGCAGTGCAGAGAGTCCAGAGAGTGCAGTGGCACCACTGGGGATGCAGTGCAGTGAGTCCAGAGAGTGCACTGGCACCACTGGGGATGCAGTGCAGTGACTCCAGAGAGTGCAGTGGCACCACTGGGGATGCAGTGCAGTGAGTCCAGAGAGTGCACTGGCACCTCTGGGGATGCAGTGCAGTGAGTCCAGAGAGTGCACTGGCACCACTGGGGATGCAGTGCAGTGAGTCCAGAGAGTGCACTGGCACCACTGGGGATGCAGTGCAGTGAGTCCAGAGAGTGCACTGGCACCACTGGGGATGCAGTGCAGTGAGTCCAGTGAGTGCACTGGCACCACTGGGGATGCAGTGCAGTGAGTCCAGAGAGTGCAGTGGCACCACTGGGGATGCAGTGCAGTGAGTCCAGAGAGTGCACTGTCACCACTGGGGATGCACTGCAGTGAGTCCAGAGAGTGCACTGGCACCACTGGGGATGCAGTGCAGAGTGTCCAGAGAGTGCAGTGGCACCACTGGGGATGCAGTGCAGTGAGTCCAGAGACTGCACTGGCACCACTGGAGCTGCACTGCAGTGAGTCCAGAGATTGTACTGGCACCACTGGGGATGCACTGCAATGAGTCAAGAGAGTGCACTGGCACCACTGTTGATGCAGTGCAGTGAGTCCAGAGAGTGCAGTGGCACCACTGGGGATGCAGTGCAGTGAGTCCAGAGAGTGCACTGGCACCACTGGGGATGCAGTGCAGTGAGTCCAGAGAGTGCACTGGCACCACTGGGGATGCAGTGCAGTGAGTCCAGAGAGTGCACTGGCACCACTGGAGTTGCAGTGCAGTGAGTCGAGAGAGTGCCCTGGAACCACTGGGGATGCAGCGCAGTGACTACAGAGAGTGCACTGTCTCCACTGGGGATGCAGTGCAGTGAGTCCAGAGAGTACACTGCCACCACTGGTGATGCACTGCAGTGAGTCCAGAGAGTGCACTGGCACCACTGGGGATGCACTGCAGTGAGTCCAGAGAGTGCACTGGCACCACTGGGGATGCACTGCAGTGAGTCCATAGAGTGCACTGGCACCACTGGGGATGCAGTGCAGTGACTCTAGAGAGTGCACTGGCACCACTGGGGATGCAGTGCAGTGAGTCCAGAGAGTGCACTGGCACAAAAGGGGATGCACTGCAGTGAGTCCAGAGAGTGCACTGGCACCACTGCGGATGCAGTGCAGTGAGTCCAGAGAGTGCACTGGCACCACTGGGGATGCACTTCAGTGAGTCCAGAGAGTGCAGTGACACCACTGGGGATGCAGTGCACTGAGTCCAGAGAGTACACTGGCACCACTGGGGATGCAGTGCAGTGAGTCCAGAGAGTGCACTGTCAGCACTGGGGATGCAGTGCAGTGAGTCCAGAGAGTGCACTGGCACCACTGGGGATGCACTGCAGTGACTCCAGAGACTGCACTGGCACCAATGGGGATGCAGTGCAGTGAGTCCAGAGAATGCACTGGCACCACTGGGGATGCAGTGCAGTGACTCGAAAGAGTGCACTGGCACCACTGGGGATGCACTGCAGTGAGTCCGGAGAGTGCCCTGGCACCAATGGTGATGCAGTGCAGTGATCCAGAGAGTGCACTGGAACCACTGGGGATGCAGTGCAGTGAGTCCAGAGAGTGCACTGGCACCACTGGGGATGCAGTGCAGTGAGTCCAGAGAGTGCACTGGCACCACTGGGTATGCAGTGCAGTTAGTCCATAGAGTGCACTGGCTCCACTGGGGATGCAGTGCAGTGACTGAAGAGAGTGCACTGGCACCACTGGGGATGCAGTGCAGTGAGTCCAGAGAGTGCACTGGCACAAAAGGGGATGCACTGCAGTGAGTCCAGAGAGTGCACTGGCACCACTGGGGATGCAGTGCAGTGAGTCCAGAGAGTGCACTGGCACCACTGGGGATGCACTGCAGTGAGTCCAGAGAGTGCAATGACACCACTGGGGATGCAGTGCACTGAGTCCAGAGAGTACACTGGCACCACTGGGGATGCAGTGCAGTGAGTCCAGAGAGTGCACTGTCAGCACTGGGGATGCAGTGCAGTGAGTCCAGAGAGTGCACTGGCACCACTGGGGATGCACTGCAGTGACTCCAGAGACTGCACTGGCACCAATGGGGATGCAGTGCAGTGAGTCCAGAGAGTGCACTGGCACCACTGGGGATGCAGTGCAGTGAGTCCAGAGAGTGCACTGGCACCACTGGGGATGCAGTGCAGTGAGTCCAGAGAATGCACTGGCACCACTGGGGATGCAGTGCAGTGACTCGAAAGAGTGCACTGGCATCACTGGGGATGCAGTGCAGTGAGTCCAGAGAGTGCAGTGGCACCACTGGGGATGCAGTGCAGTGAGTCCAGAGAGTGCACTGTCACCTCTGGGGATGCACTGCAGTGAGTCCAGAGAGTGCAGTGGCACCACTGGGGATGCACTTCAGTGAGTCCAGAGAGTGCACTGGCACCACTGGGGATGCACTGCAGTGACTCCAGAGAGTGCACTGGCACCACTGGGGATGCAGTGCAGTGAGTCCACAGAGTGCACTGGCACCACTAGGGATGCAGTGCAGTGAGTCCAGAGAGTGCACTGGCACCACTGGGGATGCAGTGCAGTACTCCAGAGAGTGCACTGGCACCACTGGGGATGCAGTGCAGTGAGTCCAGAGAGTGCCCTGGCACCAGAGGGGATGCACTGCAGTGAGTGCAGAGAGTGCACTGTCACCACTGGGGATGCAGTGCAGTGAGTCCAGAGAGTGCCCTGGCACCAGAGGGGATGCACTGCAGTGAGTGCAGAGAGTGCACTGGCACCACTGGGGATGCAGTGCAGTGAGTCCAGAGAGTGCACTGGCACCTCTGGGGATGCAGTGCAGTGAGTCCAGAGAGTGCACTGGCACCACTGGGGATGCACTGCAGTGAGTCCAGAGAGTGCAATGACACCACTGGGGATGCAGTGCACTGAGTCCAGAGAGTACACTGGCACCACTGGGGATGCAGTGCAGTGAGTCCAGAGAGTGCACTGGCACCACTGGGGATGCAGTGCAGTGAGTCCAGAGAGTGCACTGGCACCACTGGGGATGCACTGCAGTGACTCCAGAGACTGCACTGGCACCAATGGGGATGCAGTGCAGTGAGTCCAGAGAGTGCACTGGCACCACTGGGGATGCAGTGCAGTGACTCCAGAGACTGCACTGGCACCTCTGGGGATGCAGTGCAGTGAGTCCAGAGAATGCACTGGCACCACTGGGGATGCAGTGCAGTGACTCGAAAGAGTGCACTGGCATCACTGGGGATGCAGTGCAGTGAGTCCAGAGAGTGCGGTGGCACCACTGGGGATGCAGTGCAGTGAGTCCAGAGAGTGCACTGTCACCTCTGGGGATGCACTGCAGTGAGTCCAGAGAGTGCAGTGGCACCACTGGGGATGCACTTCAGTGAGTCCAGAGAGTGCACTGGCACCACTGGGGATGCACTGCAGTGACTCCAGAGAGTGCACTGGCACCACTGGGGATGCAGTGCAGTGAGTCCACAGAGTGCACTGGCACCACTAGGGATGCAGTGCAGTGAGTCCAGAGAGTGCAGTGGCACCACTGGGGATGCAGTGCAGTACTCCAGAGAGTGCACTGGCACCACTGGGGATGCAGTGCAGTGAGTCCAGAGAGTGCACTGGCACCAGAGGGGATGCACTGCAGTGAGTCCAGAGAGTGCAGTGGCACCACTGGGGATGCAGTGCAGTGAGTCCAGAGAGTGCCCTGGCACCAGAGGGGATGCACTGCAGTGAGTGCAGAGAGTGCACTGGCACCACTGGGGATGCAGTGCAGTGAGTCCAGAGAGTGCACTGGCACCTCTGGGGATGCAGTGCAGTGAGTCCAGAGAGTGCACTGGCACCACTGGGGATGCAGTGCAGTGAGTCCAGAGAGTGCACTGGCACCAGT
Source organism: Anser brachyrhynchus (assembly GCF_964034855.1). Taxonomy (NCBI): domain Eukaryota; kingdom Metazoa; phylum Chordata; class Aves; order Anseriformes; family Anatidae; genus Anser; species Anser brachyrhynchus. The sequence continues at coordinate 89,045 of NW_027663703.1, forward strand.
GGGGATGCAGTGCAGTGAGTCCAGTGAGTGCACTGGCACCACTGGGGATGCAGTGCAGTGAGTCCAGAGAGTGCACTGGCACCACTGGGGATGCAGTGCAGTGAGTCCAGAGAGTGCACTGGCACCACTGGGGATGCAGTGCAGTACTCCAGAGAGTGCACTGGCACCACTGGGGATGCAGTGCAGTGAGTCCAGAGAGTGCACTGGCACCACTGGGGATGCAGTGCAGTGAGTCCAGTGAGTGCACTGGCATCACTGGGGATGCAGTGCAGTGAGTCCAGAGAGTGCACTGGCACCACTGGGGATGCAGTGCAGTGAGTCCAGAGAGTGCACTGTCACCACTGGGGATGCACTGCAGTGAGTCCAGAGAGTGCACTGGCACCACTGGGGATGCAGTGCAGAGAGTCCAGAGAGTGCAGTGGCACCACTGGGGATGCAGTGCAGTGAGTCCAGAGACTGCACTGGCACCACTGGAGCTGCACTGCAGTGAGTCCAGAGATTGTACTGGCACCACTGGGGATGCACTGCAATGAGTCAAGAGAGTGCACTGGCACCACTGTTGATGCAGTGCAGTGAGTCCAGAGAGTGCAGTGGCACCACTGGGGATGCAGTGCAGTGAGTCCAGAGAGTGCACTGGCACCACTGGGGATGCAGTGCAGTGACTCCACAGAGTGCACTGGCACCACTAGGGATGCAGTGCAGTGAGTCCAGAGAGTGCCCTGGCACCACTGGGGATGCAGTGCAGTGAGTCCAGAGAGTGCACTGGCACCACTGGGGATGCAGTGCAGTACTCCAGTGAGTGCACTGGCTCCACTGGGGATGCAGTGCAGTGAGTCCAGAGAGTGCACTGGCACCACTGGAGATGCACTGCAGTGAGTCCAGAGAGTGCACTGGCACCAGAGGGGATGCACTGCAGTGACTCCAGAGAGTGCAGTGGCACCACTGGGGATGCAGTGCAGTGCCTCCAGAGAGTGCACTGGCACCACTGGGGATGCAGTGCAGTGACTCCAGAGAGTGCACTGGCACCACTGGGGATGCAGTGCTGTGAGTCCAGAGAGTGCACTGGCACCACTGGGGATGCAGTGCAGTGAGTCCAGAGAGTGCACTGGCAACACTGGGAATGCAGTACAGTGAGTCCAGTGAGTGCACTGGCATCACTGGGGATGCAGTGCAGTGAGTCCAGAGAGTGCAGTGGCACCACTGGGGATGCAGTGCAGTGAGTCCAGAGAGTGCACTGTCACCACTGGGGATGCACTGCAGTGAGTCCAGAGAGTGCACTGGCACCACTGGGGATGCAGTGCAGTGAGTCCAGAGAGTGCACTGGCACCACTGGGGATGCACTGCAGTGACTCCAGAGAGTGCACTGTCACCACTGGGGATGCAGTGCAGTGAGTCCACAGAGTGCACTGGCACCACTAGGGATGCAGTGCAGTGAGTCCAGAGAGTGCCCTGGCACCACTCGGGATGCACTGCAGTGAGTCCAGAGAGTGCACTGGCACCACTGGGGATGCAGTGCAGTGAGTCCAGTGAGTGCACTGGCACCACTGGGGATGCAGTGCAGTGAGTCCAGAGAGTGCACTGGCACCACTGGGGATGCAGTGCAGTGAGTCCAGAGAGTGCACTGGCACCACTGGGGATGCAGTGCAGTACTCCAGAGAGTGCACTGGCACCACTGGGGATGCAGTGCAGTGAGTCCAGAGAGTGCACTGTCACCACTGGGGATGCACTGCAGTGAGTCCAGAGAGTGCACTGGCACCACTGGGGATGCAGTGCAGAGAGTCCAGAGAGTGCAGTGGCACCACTGGGGATGCACTGCAGTGAGTCCAGAGAGTGCACTGGCACCACTGGGGATGCACTTCAGTGAGTCCAGAGAGTGCAGTGACACCACTGGGGATGCAGTGCACTGAGTCCAGAGAGTACACTGGCACCACTGGGGATGCAGTGCAGTGAGTCCAGAGAGTGCACTGTCAGCACTGGGGATGCAGTGCAGTGAGTCCAGAGAGTGCATTGGCACCACTGGGGATGCACTGCAGTGACTCCAGAGACTGCACTGCCACCAATGGGGATGCAGTGCAGTGAGTCCAGAGAATGCACTGGCACCACTGGGGATGCAGTGCAGTGACTCGAAAGAGTGCACTGGCACCACTGGGGATGCACTGCAGTGAGTCCGGAGAGTGCCCTGGCACCAATGGTGATGCAGTGCAGTGATCCAGAGAGTGCACTGGAACCACTGGGGATGCAGTGCAGTGAGTCCAGAGAGTGCACTGGCACCACTGGGGATGCAGTGCAGTGAGTCCAGAGAGTGCACTGGCACCACTGGGTATGCAGTGCAGTTAGTCCATAGAGTGCACTGGCTCCACTGGGGATGCAGTGCAGTGACTGAAGAGAGTGCACTGGCACCACTGGGGATGCAGTGCAGTGAGTCCAGAGAGTGCACTGGCACAAAAGGGGATGCACTGCAGTGAGTCCAGAGAGTGCACTGGCACCACTGGGGATGCAGTGCAGTGAGTCCAGAGAGTGCACTGGCACCACTGGGGATGCACTGCAGTGAGTCCAGAGAGTGCAATGACACCACTGGGGATGCAGTGCACTGAGTCCAGAGAGTACACTGGCACCACTGGGGATGCAGTGCAGTGAGTCCAGAGAGTGCACTGTCAGCACTGGGGATGCAGTGCAGTGAGTCCAGAGAGTGCACTGGCACCACTGGGGATGCACTGCAGTGACTCCAGAGACTGCACTGGCACCAATGGGGATGCAGTGCAGTGAGTCCAGAGAGTGCACTGGCACCACTGGGGATGCAGTGCAGTGAGTCCAGAGAGTGCACTGGCACCACTGGGGATGCAGTGCAGTGAGTCCAGAGAATGCACTGGCACCACTGGGGATGCAGTGCAGTGACTCGAAAGAGTGCACTGGCATCACTGGGGATGCAGTGCAGTGAGTCCAGAGAGTGCAGTGGCACCACTGGGGATGCAGTGCAGTGAGTCCAGAGAGTGCACTGTCACCTCTGGGGATGCACTGCAGTGAGTCCAGAGAGTGCAGTGGCACCACTGGGGATGCACTTCAGTGAGTCCAGAGAGTGCACTGGCACCACTGGGGATGCACTGCAGTGACTCCAGAGAGTGCACTGGCACCACTGGGGATGCAGTGCAGTGAGTCCACAGAGTGCACTGGCACCACTAGGGATGCAGTGCAGTGAGTCCAGAGAGTGCACTGGCACCACTGGGGATGCAGTGCAGTACTCCAGAGAGTGCACTGGCACCACTGGGGATGCAGTGCAGTGAGTCCAGAGAGTGCCCTGGCACCAGAGGGGATGCACTGCAGTGAGTGCAGAGAGTGCACTGTCACCACTGGGGATGCAGTGCAGTGAGTCCAGAGAGTGCCCTGGCACCAGAGGGGATGCACTGCAGTGAGTGCAGAGAGTGCACTGGCACCACTGGGGATGCAGTGCAGTGAGTCCAGAGAGTGCACTGGCACCTCTGGGGATGCAGTGCAGTGAGTCCAGAGAGTGCACTGGCACCACTGGGGATGCACTGCAGTGAGTCCAGAGAGTGCAATGACACCACTGGGGATGCAGTGCACTGAGTCCAGAGAGTACACTGGCACCACTGGGGATGCAGTGCAGTGAGTCCAGAGAGTGCACTGGCACCACTGGGGATGCAGTGCAGTGAGTCCAGAGAGTGCACTGGCACCACTGGGGATGCACTGCAGTGACTCCAGAGACTGCACTGGCACCAATGGGGATGCAGTGCAGTGAGTCCAGAGAGTGCACTGGCACCACTGGGGATGCAGTGCAGTGACTCCAGAGACTGCACTGGCACCTCTGGGGATGCAGTGCAGTGAGTCCAGAGAATGCACTGGCACCACTGGGGATGCAGTGCAGTGACTCGAAAGAGTGCACTGGCATCACTGGGGATGCAGTGCAGTGAGTCCAGAGAGTGCGGTGGCACCACTGGGGATGCAGTGCAGTGAGTCCAGAGAGTGCACTGTCACCTCTGGGGATGCACTGCAGTGAGTCCAGAGAGTGCAGTGGCACCACTGGGGATGCACTGCAGTGACTCCAGAGAGTGCACTGGCACCACTGGGGATGCACTGCAGTGACTCCAGAGAGTGCACTGGCACCACTGGGGATGCAGTGCAGTGAGTCCACAGAGTGCACTGGCACCACTAGGGATGCAGTGCAGTGAGTCCAGAGAGTGCACTGGCACCACTGGGGATGCAGTGCAGTACTCCAGAGAGTGCACTGGCACCACTGGGGATGCAGTGCAGTGAGTCCAGAGAGTGCACTGGCACCAGAGGGGATGCACTGCAGTGAGTCCAGAGAGTGCACTGTCACCACTGGGGATGCAGTGCAGTGAGTCCAGAGAGTGCCCTGGCACCAGAGGGGATGCACTGCAGTGAGTGCAGAGAGTGCACTGGCACCACTGGGGATGCAGTGCAGTGAGTCCAGAGAGTGCACTGGCACCTCTGGGGATGCAGTGCAGTGAGTCCAGAGAGTGCACTGGCACCACTGGGGATGCAGTGCAGTGAGTCCAGAGAGTGCACTGGCACCACTGGGGATGCAGTGCAGTGAGTCCAGAGAGTGCACTGGCACCAGTGGGGATGCAGTGCAGTGAGTCCAGTGAGTGCACTGGCACCACTGGGGATGCAGTGCAGTGAGTCCAGAGAGTGCACTGGCACCACTGGGGATGCAGTGCAGTGAGTCCAGAGAGTGCACTGGCACCACTGGGGATGCAGTGCAGTACTCCAGAGAGTGCACTGGCACCACTGGGGATGCAGTGCAGTGAGTCCAGAGAGTGCACTGGCACCAGAGGGGATGCACTGCAGTGAGTGCAGAGAGTGCACTGTCACCACTGGGGATGCAGTGCAGTGAGTCCAGAGAGTGCCCTGGCACCAGAGGGGATGCACTGCAGTGAGTGCAGAGAGTGCACTGGCACCACTGGGGATGCAGTGCAGTGAGTCCAGAGAGTGCACTGGCACCACTGGGGATGCAGTGCAGTGAGTCCAGAGAGTGCACTGGCACCACTGGGGATGCAGTGCAGTGAGTCCAGAGAGTGCACTGGCACCACTGGGGATGCAGTGCAGTGAGTCCAGTGAGTGCACTGGCATCACTGGGGATGCAGTGCAGTGAGTCCAGAGAGTGCACTGGCACCACTGGGGATGCAGTGCAGTGAGTCCAGAGAGTGCACTGTCACCACTGGGGATGCACTGCAGTGAGTCCAGAGAGTGCACTGGCACCTTGGGGATGCAGTGCAGAGAGTCCAGAGAGTGCAGTGGCACCACTGGGGATGCAGTGCAGTGAGTCCAGAGACTGCACTGGCACCACTGGAGCTGCACTGCAGTGAGTCCAGAGATTGTACTGGCACCACTGGGGATGCACTGCAATGAGTCAAGAGAGTGCACTGGCACCACTGTTGATGCAGTGCAGTGAGTCCAGAGAGTGCAGTGGCACCACTGGGGATGCAGTGCAGTGAGTCCAGAGAGTGCACTGGCACCACTGGGGATGCAGTGCAGTGACTCCACAGAGTGCACTGGCACCACTAGGGATGCAGTGCAGTGAGTCCAGAGAGTGCCCTGGCACCACTGGGGATGCAGTGCAGTGAGTCCAGAGAGTGCACTGGCACCACTGGGGATGCAGTGCAGTACTCCAGTGAGTGCACTGGCTCCACTGGGGATGCAGTGCAGTGAGTCCAGAGAGTGCACTGGCACCACTGGGGATGCAGTGCAGTGACTCCAGAGACTGCACTGGCACCTCTGGGGATGCAGTGCAGTGAGTCCAGAGAATGCACTGGCACCACTGGGGATGCAGTGCAGTGACTCGAAAGAGTGCACTGGCATCACTGGGGATGCAGTGCAGTGAGTCCAGAGAGTGCGGTGGCACCACTGGGGATGCAGTGCAGTGAGTCCAGAGAGTGCACTGTCACCTCTGGGGATGCAGTGCAGTGAGTCCAGAGAGTGCAGTGGCACCACTGGGGATGCACTTCAGTGAGTCCAGAGAGTGCACTGGCACCACTGGGGATGCACTGCAGTGACTCCAGAGAGTGCACTGGCACCACTGGGGATGCAGTGCAGTGAGTCCACAGAGTGCACTGGCACCACTAGGGATGCAGTGCAGTGAGTCCAGAGAGTGCACTGGCACCACTGGGGATGCAGTGCAGTACTCCAGAGAGTGCACTGGCACCACTGGGGATGCAGTGCAGTGAGTCCAGAGAGTGCACTGGCACCAGAGGGGATGCACTGCAGTGAGTCCAGAGAGTGCACTGTCACCACTGGGGATGCAGTGCAGTGAGTCCAGAGAGTGCCCTGGCACCAGAGGGGATGCACTGCAGTGAGTGCAGAGAGTGCACTGGCACCACTGGGGATGCAGTGCAGTGAGTCCAGAGAGTGCACTGGCACCTCTGGGGATGCAGTGCAGTGAGTCCAGAGAGTGCACTGGCACCACTGGGGATGCAGTGCAGTGAGTCCAGAGAGTGCACTGGCACCACTGGGGATGCAGTGCAGTGAGTCCAGAGAGTGCACTGGCACCAGTGGGGATGCAGTGCAGTGAGTCCAGTGAGTGCACTGGCACCACTGGGGATGCAGTGCAGTGAGTCCAGAGAGTGCACTGGCACCACTGGGGATGCAGTGCAGTGAGTCCAGAGAGTGCACTGGCACCACTGGGGATGCAGTGCAGTACTCCAGAGAGTGCACTGGCACCACTGGGGATGCAGTGCAGTGAGTCCAGAGAGTGCACTGGCACCAGAGGGGATGCACTGCAGTGAGTGCAGAGAGTGCACTGTCACCACTGGGGATGCAGTGCAGTGAGTCCAGAGAGTGCCCTGGCACCAGAGGGGATGCACTGCAGTGAGTGCAGAGAGTGCACTGGCACCACTGGGGATGCAGTGCAGTGAGTCCAGAGAGTGCACTGGCACCACTGGGGATGCAGTGCAGTGAGTCCAGAGAGTGCACTGGCACCACTGGGGATGCAGTGCAGTGAGTCCAGAGAGTGCACTGGCACCACTGGGGATGCAGTGCAGTGAGTCCAGTGAGTGCACTGGCATCACTGGGGATGCAGTGCAGTGAGTCCAGAGAGTGCACTGGCACCACTGGGGATGCAGTGCAGTGAGTCCAGAGAGTGCACTGTCACCACTGGGGATGCACTGCAGTGAGTCCAGAGAGTGCACTGGCACCACTGGGGATGCAGTGCAGAGAGTCCAGAGAGTGCAGTGGCACCACTGGGGATGCAGTGCAGTGAGTCCAGAGACTGCACTGGCACCACTGGAGCTGCACTGCAGTGAGTCCAGAGATTGTACTGGCACCACTGGGGATGCACTGCAATGAGTCAAGAGAGTGCACTGGCACCACTGTTGATGCAGTGCAGTGAGTCCAGAGAGTGCAGTGGCACCACTGGGGATGCAGTGCAGTGAGTCCAGAGAGTGCACTGGCACCACTGGGGATGCAGTGCAGTGACTCCACAGAGTGCACTGGCACCACTAGGGATGCAGTGCAGTGAGTCCAGAGAGTGCCCTGGCACCACTGGGGATGCAGTGCAGTGAGTCCAGAGAGTGCACTGGCACCACTGGGGATGCAGTGCAGTACTCCAGTGAGTGCACTGGCTCCACTGGGGATGCAGTGCAGTGAGTCCAGAGAGTGCACTGGCACCACTGGTGATGCACTGCAGTGAGTCCAGAGAGTGCACTGGCACCAGAGGGGATGCACTGCAGTGACTCCAGAGAGTGCAGTGGCACCACTGGGGATGCAGTGCAGTGCCTCCAGAGAGTGCACTGGCACCACTGGGGATGCAGTGCAGTGAGTCCAGAGAGTGCACTGGCACCACTGGGGATGCAGTGCAGTACTCCAGAGAGTGCACTGGCACCACTGGGGATGCAGTGCAGTGAGTCCAGAGAGTGCACTGGCACCAGAGGGGATGCACTGCAGTGAGTGCAGAGAGTGCACTGTCACCACTGGGGATGCAGTGCAGTGAGTCCAGAGAGTGCCCTGGCACCAGAGGGGATGCACTGCAGTGAGTGCAGAGAGTGCACTGGCACCACTGGGGATGCAGTGCAGTGAGTCCAGAGAGTGCACTGGCACCACTGGGGATGCAGTGCAGTGAGTCCAGAGAGTGCACTGGCACCACTGGGGATGCAGTGCAGTGAGTCCAGAGAGTGCACTGGCACCACTGGGGATGCAGTGCAGTGAGTCCAGTGAGTGCACTGGCATCACTGGGGATGCAGTGCAGTGAGTCCAGAGAGTGCACTGGCACCACTGGGGATGCAGTGCAGTGAGTCCAGAGAGTGCACTGTCACCACTGGGGATGCACTGCAGTGAGTCCAGAGAGTGCACTGGCACCACTGGGGATGCAGTGCAGAGAGTCCAGAGAGTGCAGTGGCACCACTGGGGATGCAGTGCAGTGAGTCCAGAGACTGCACTGGCACCACTGGAGCTGCACTGCAGTGAGTCCAGAGATTGTACTGGCACCACTGGGGATGCACTGCAATGAGTCAAGAGAGTGCACTGGCACCACTGTTGATGCAGTGCAGTGAGTCCAGAGAGTGCAGTGGCACCACTGGGGATGCAGTGCAGTGAGTCCAGAGAGTGCACTGGCACCACTGGGGATGCAGTGCAGTGACTCCACAGAGTGCACTGGCACCACTAGGGATGCAGTGCAGTGAGTCCAGAGAGTGCCCTGGCACCACTGGGGATGCAGTGCAGTGAGTCCAGAGAGTGCACTGGCACCACTGGGGATGCAGTGCAGTACTCCAGTGAGTGCACTGGCTCCACTGGGGATGCAGTGCAGTGAGTCCAGAGAGTGCACTGGCACCACTGGGGATGCAGTGCAGTGACTCCAGAGACTGCACTGGCACCTCTGGGGATGCAGTGCAGTGAGTCCAGAGAATGCACTGGCACCACTGGGGATGCAGTGCAGTGACTCGAAAGAGTGCACTGGCATCACTGGGGATGCAGTGCAGTGAGTCCAGAGAGTGCGGTGGCACCACTGGGGATGCAGTGCAGTGAGTCCAGAGAGTGCACTGTCACCTCTGGGGATGCACTGCAGTGAGTCCAGAGAGTGCAGTGGCACCACTGGGGATGCACTTCAGTGAGTCCAGAGAGTGCACTGGCACCACTGGGGATGCACTGCAGTGACTCCAGAGAGTGCACTGGCACCACTGGGGATGCAGTGCAGTGAGTCCACAGAGTGCACTGGCACCACTAGGGATGCAGTGCAGTGAGTCCAGAGAGTGCACTGGCACCACTGGGGATGCAGTGCAGTACTCCAGAGAGTGCACTGGCACCACTGGGGATGCAGTGCAGTGAGTCCAGAGAGTGCACTGGCACCAGAGGGGATGCACTGCAGTGAGTCCAGAGAGTGCACTGTCACCACTGGGGATGCAGTGCAGTGAGTCCAGAGAGTGCCCTGGCACCAGAGGGGATGCACTGCAGTGAGTGCAGAGAGTGCACTGGCACCACTGGGGATGCAGTGCAGTGAGTCCAGAGAGTGCACTGGCACCTCTGGGGATGCAGTGCAGTGAGTCCAGAGAGTGCACTGGCACCACTGGGGATGCAGTGCAGTGAGTCCAGAGAGTGCACTGGCACCACTGGGGATGCAGTGCAGTGAGTCCAGAGAGTGCACTGGCACCAGTGGGGATGCAGTGCAGTGAGTCCAGTGAGTGCACTGGCACCACTGGGGATGCAGTGCAGTGAGTCCAGAGAGTGCACTGGCACCACTGGGGATGCAGTGCAGTGAGTCCAGAGAGTGCACTGGCACCACTGGGGATGCAGTGCAGTACTCCAGAGAGTGCACTGGCACCACTGGGGATGCAGTGCAGTGAGTCCAGAGAGTGCACTGGCACCAGAGGGGATGCACTGCAGTGAGTGCAGAGAGTGCACTGTCACCACTGGGGATGCAGTGCAGTGAGTCCAGAGAGTGCCCTGGCACCAGAGGGGATGCACTGCAGTGAGTGCAGAGAGTGCACTGGCACCACTGGGGATGCAGTGCAGTGAGTCCAGAGAGTGCACTGGCACCACTGGGGATGCAGTGCAGTGAGTCCAGAGAGTGCACTGGCACCACTGGGGATGCAGTGCAGTGAGTCCAGAGAGTGCACTGGCACCACTGGGGATGCAGTGCAGTGAGTCCAGTGAGTGCACTGGCATCACTGGGGATGCAGTGCAGTGAGTCCAGAGAGTGCACTGGCACCACTGGGGATGCAGTGCAGTGAGTCCAGAGAGTGCACTGTCACCACTGGGGATGCACTGCAGTGAGTCCAGAGAGTGCACTGGCACCACTGGGGATGCAGTGCAGAGAGTCCAGAGAGTGCAGTGGCACCACTGGGGATGCAGTGCAGTGAGTCCAGAGACTGCACTGGCACCACTGGAGCTGCACTGCAGTGAGTCCAGAGATTGTACTGGCACCACTGGGGATGCACTGCAATGAGTCAAGAGAGTGCACTGGCACCACTGTTGATGCAGTGCAGTGAGTCCAGAGAGTGCAGTGGCACCACTGGGGATGCAGTGCAGTGAGTCCAGAGAGTGCACTGGCACCACTGGGGATGCAGTGCAGTGACTCCACAGAGTGCACTGGCACCACTAGGGATGCAGTGCAGTGAGTCCAGAGAGTGCCCTGGCACCACTGGGGATGCAGTGCAGTGAGTCCAGAGAGTGCACTGGCACCACTGGGGATGCAGTGCAGTACTCCAGTGAGTGCACTGGCTCCACTGGGGATGCAGTGCAGTGAGTCCAGAGAGTGCACTGGCACCACTGGTGATGCACTGCAGTGAGTCCAGAGAGTGCACTGGCACCAGAGGGGATGCACTGCAGTGACTCCAGAGAGTGCAGTGGCACCACTGGGGATGCAGTGCAGTGCCTCCAGAGAGTGCACTGGCACCACTGGGGATGCAGTGCAGTGACTCCAGAGAGTGCACTGGCACCACTGGGGATGCAGTGCTGTGAGTCCAGAGAGTGCACTGGCACCACTGGGGATGCAGTGCAGTGAGTCCAGAGAGTGCACTGGCAACACTGGGAATGCAGTACAGTGAGTCCAGTGAGTGCACTGGCATCACTGGGGATGCAGTGCAGTGAGTCCAGAGAGTGCAGTGGCACCACTGGGGATGCAGTGCAGTGAGTCCAGAGAGTGCACTGTCACCACTGGGGATGCACTGCAGTGAGTCCAGAGAGTGCACTGGCACCACTGGGGATGCAGTGCAGTGAGTCCAGAGAGTGCACTGGCACCACTGGGGATGCACTGCAGTGACTCCAGAGAGTGCACTGTCACCACTGGGGATGCAGTGCAGTGAGTCCACAGAGTGCACTGGCACCACTAGGGATGCAGTGCAGTGAGTCCAGAGAGTGCCCTGGCACCACTCGGGATGCACTGCAGTGAGTCCAGAGAGTGCACTGGCACCACTGGGGATGCAGTGCAGTGAGTCCAGTGAGTGCACTGGCACCACTGGGGATGCAGTGCAGTGAGTCCAGAGAGTGCACTGGCACCACTGGGGATGCAGTGCAGTGAGTCCAGAGAGTGCACTGGCACCACTGGGGATGCAGTGCAGTACTCCAGAGAGTGCACTGGCACCACTGGGGATGCAGTGCAGTGAGTCCAGAGAGTGCACTGTCACCACTGGGGATGCACTGCAGTGAGTCCAGAGAGTGCACTGGCACCACTGGGGATGCAGTGCAGAGAGTCCAGAGAGTGCAGTGGCACCACTGGGGATGCACTGCAGTGAGTCCAGAGAGTGCACTGGCACCACTGGGGATGCACTTCAGTGAGTCCAGAGAGTGCAGTGACACCACTGGGGATGCAGTGCACTGAGTCCAGAGAGTACACTGGCACCACTGGGGATGCAGTGCAGTGAGTCCAGAGAGTGCACTGTCAGCACTGGGGATGCAGTGCAGTGAGTCCAGAGAGTGCATTGGCACCACTGGGGATGCACTGCAGTGAGTCCAGTGAGTGCACTGGCACCAATGGGGATGCAGTGCAGTGAGTCCAGAGAATGCACTGGCACCACTGGGGATGCAGTGCAGTGACTCGAAAGAGTGCACTGGCACCACTGGGGATGCACTGCAGTGAGTCCGGAGAGTGCCCTGGCACCAATGGTGATGCAGTGCAGTGATCCAGAGAGTGCACTGGAACCACTGGGGATGCAGTGCAGTGAGTCCAGAGAGTGCACTGGCACCACTGGGGATGCAGTGCAGTACTCCAGAGAGTGCACTGGCACCACTGGGGATGCAGTGCAGTGAGTCCAGAGAGTGCCCTGGCACCAGAGGGGATGCACTGCAGTGAGTCTAGAGAGTGCACTGTCACCACTGGGGATGCAGTGCAGTGAGTCCAGAGAGTGCCCTGGCACCAGAGGGGATGCACTGCAGTGAGTGCAGAGAGTGCACTGGCACCACTGGGGATGCAGTGCAGTGAGTCCAGAGAGTGCACTGGCACCTCTGGGGATGCAGTGCAGTGAGTCCAGAGAGTGCACTGGCACCACTGGGGATGCAGTGCAGTGAGTCCAGAGAGTGCACTGGCACCACTGGAGATGCAGTGCAGTGAGTCCAGAGAGTGCACTGGCACCACTGGGGATGCAGTGCAGTGAGTCCAGTGAGTGCACTGGCACCACTGGGGATGCAGTGCAGTGAGTCCAGAGAGTGCACTGGCACCACTGGGGATGCAGAGCAGTGAGTCCAGAGAGTGCACTGTCACCACTGGGGATGCACTGCAGTGAGTCCAGAGAGTGCACTGGCACCACTGGGGATGCAGTGCAGAGAGTCCAGAGAGTGCAGTGGCACCACTGGGGATGCAGTGCAGTGAGTCCAGAGACTGCACTGGCACCACTGGAACTGCACTGCAGTGAGTCCAGAGATTGTACTGGCACCACTGGGGATGCACTGCAATGAGTCAAGAGAGTGCACTGGCACCACTGTTGATGCAGTGCAGTGAGTCCAGAGAGTGCAGTGGCACCACTGGGGATGCAGTGCAGTGAGTCCAGAGAGTGCACTGGCACCACTGGGGATGCAGTGCAGTGAGTCCAGAGAGTGCACTGGCACCACTAGGGATGCAGTGCAGTCAGTCCAGAGAGTGCCCTGGCACCACTGGGGATGCAGTGCAGTGAGTCCAGAGAGTGCACTGGCACCACTGGGGATGCAGTGCAGTACTCCAGTGAGTGCACTGGCTCCACTGGGGATGCAGTGCAGTGAGTCCAGAGAGTGCACTGGCACCACTGGTGATGCACTGCAGTGAGTCCAGAGAGTGCACTGGCACCAGAGGGGATGCACTGCAGTGAGTGCAGAGAGTGCACTGTCACCAATGGGGATGCAGTGCAGTGAGTCCAGAGAGTGCACTGGCACCAGAGGGGATGCACTGCAGTGACTCCAGAGAGTGCAGTGGCACCACTGGGGATGCAGTGCAGTGCCTCCAGAGAGTGCACTGGCACCACTGGGGATGCAGTGCAGTGACTCCAGAGAGTGCACTGGCACCACTGGGGATGCAGTGCTGTGAGTCCAGAGAGTGCACTGGCACCACTGGGGATGCAGTGCAGTGAGTCCAGAGAGTGCACTGGCAACACTGGAGATGCACTACAGTGACTCCAGAGAGCGCACTGGCATCACTGGGGATGCAGTGCAGTGAGTCCAGAGAGTGCACTGGCACCACTGGGGATGCAGTGCAGTGAGTCCAGAGAGTGTACTGTCACCACTGGGGATGCACTGCAGTGAGTCCAGAGAGTGCAGTGGCACCACTGCGGATGCACTTCAGTGAGTCCAGAGAGTGCACTGGCACCACTGGGGATGAACTGCAGTGACTCCAGAGATTGCACTGGCACCACTGGGGATGCAGTGCAGTGAGTCCACAGAGTGCACTGGCACCACTAGGGATGCAGTGCAGTGAGTCCAGAGAGTGCCCTGGCACCACTCGGGATGCACTGCAGTGAGTCCAGAGAGTGCACTGGCACCACTGGGGATGCAGTGCAGTACTCCAGAGAGTGCACTGGCACCACTGGGGATGCAGTGCAGTGAGTCCAGAGAGTGCAGTGGCACCACTGGGGATGCAGTGCAGTGAGTCCAGAGAGTGCACTGGCACCACTGGGGATGCAGTGCAGTGAGTCCAGAGAGTACAGTGGCACCACTGGGGATGCAGTGCAGTGACTCCAGAGAGTGCAGTGGCACCACTGGGGATGCAGTGCAGTGAGTCCAGAGAGTGCACTGGCACCTCTGGGGATGCAGTGCAGTGAGTCCAGAGAGTGCACTGGCACCACTGGGGATGCAGTGCAGTGAGTCCAGAGAGTGCACTGGCACCACTGGGGATGCAGTGCAGTGAGTCCAGAGAGTGCACTGGCACCACTGGGGATGCAGTGCAGTGAGTCCAGTGAGTGCACTGGCACCACTGGGGATGCAGTGCAGTGAGTCCAGAGAGTGCAGTGGCACCACTGGGGATGCAGTGCAGTGAGTCCAGAGAGTGCACTGTCACCACTGGGGATGCACTGCAGTGAGTCCAGAGAGTGCACTGGCACCACTGGGGATGCAGTGCAGAGAGTCCAGAGAGTGCAGTGGCACCACTGGGGATGCAGTGCAGTGAGTCCAGAGACTGCACTGGCACCACTGGAGCTGCACTGCAGTGAGTCCAGAGATTGTACTGGCACCACTGGGGATGCACTGCAATGAGTCAAGAGAGTGCACTGGCACCACTGTTGATGCAGTGCAGTGAGTCCAGAGAGTGCAGTGGCACCACTGGGGATGCAGTGCAGTGAGTCCAGAGAGTGCACTGGCACCACTGGGGATGCAGTGCAGTGAGTCCAGACAGTGCACTGGCACCACTGGGGATGCAGTGCAGTGACTCCAGAGAGTGCACTGGCACCACTGGGGATGCACTGCAGTGAGTCCACAGAGTGCACTGGCACCACTAGGGATGCAGTGCAGTGAGTCCAGAGAGTGCCCTGGCACCACTGGGGATGCAGTGCAGTGAGTCCAGAGAGTGCACTGGCACCACTGGGGATGCAGTGCAGTACTCCAGTGAGTGCACTGGCTCCACTGGGGATGCAGTGCAGTGAGTCCAGAGAGTGCACTGGCACCACTGGTGATGCACTGTAGTGAGTCCAGAGAGTGCACTGGCACCAGAGGGGATGCACTGCAGTGAGTGCAGAGAGTGCACTGTCACCAATGGGGATGCAGTGCAGTGAGTCCAGAGAGTGCACTGGCACCAGAGGGGATGCACTGCAGTGACTCCAGAGAGTGCAGTGGCACCACTGGGGATGAAGTGCAGTGCCTCCAGAGAGTGCACTGGCACCACTGGGGATGCAGTGCAGTGACTCCAGAGAGTGCACTGGCACCACTGGGGATGCAGTGCTGTGAGTCCAGAGAGTGCACTGGCACCACTGGGGATGCAGTGCAGTGAGTCCAGAGAGTGCACTGGCAACACTGGGAATGCAGTACAGTGAGTCCAGTGAGTGCACTGGCATCACTGGGGATGCAGTGCAGTGAGTCCAGAGAGTGCAGTGGCACCACTGGGGATGCAGTGCAGTGAGTCCAGAGAGTGCACTGTCACCACTGGGGATGCACTGCAGTGAGTCCAGAGAGTGCAGTGGCACCACTGGGGATGCACTTCAGTGAGTCCAGAGAGTGCACTGGCACCACTGGGGATGCAGTGCAGTGACTCCAGAGAGTGCACTGGCACCACTGGGGATGCAGTGCAGTGAGTCCACAGAGTGCACTGGCACCACTAGGGATGCAGTGCAGTGAGTCCAGAGAGTGCCCTGGCACCACTCGGGATGCACTGCAGTGAGTCCAGAGAGTGCACTGGCACCACTGGGGATGCAGTGCAGTACTCCAGAGAGTGCACTGGCACCACTGGGGATGCAGTGCAGTGAGTCCAGAGAGAGCAGTGGCACCACTGGGGATGCAGTGCAGTGACTCCAGAGAGTGCAGTGGCACCACTGGGGATGCAGTGCAGTGAGTCCAGAGAGTGCATTGGCACCAGAGGGGATGCAGTGCAGTGGGTCCAGAGAGTGCACTGGCACCACTGGGGATACACTGCAGTGACTCCAGAGAGTGCACTGACGCCACTGGGGATGCAGTGCAGTGAGTGCAGAGAGTGCACTGGCACCAATGGGGATGCAGTGCAGTGAGTCCAGAGAGTGCACTGGCACCACTGGGGATGCAGTGCAGTGAGTCCAGAGACTGCACTGGCACCACTGGAGCTGCACTGCAGTGAGTCCAGAGATTGTACTGGCACCACTGGGGATGCACTGCAATGAGTCAAGAGAGTGCACTGGCACCACTGTTGATGCAGTGCAGTGAGTCCAGAGAGTGCAGTGGCACCACTGGGGATGCACTTCAGTGAGTCCAGAGAGTGCACTGGCACCACTGGGGATGCAGTGCAGTGACTCCAGAGAGTGCACTGGCACCACTGGGGATGCAGTGCAGTGAGTCCACAGAGTGCACTGGCACCACTAGGGATGCAGTGCAGTGAGTCCAGAGAGTGCCCTGGCACCACTGGGGATGCAGTGCAGTGAGTCCAGAGAGTTTACTGGCTCCACTGGGGATGCAGTGCAGTGAGTCCAGAGAGTGCACTGGCACCACTGGTGATGCACTGCAGTGAGTCCAGAGAGTGCACTGGCACCAGAGGGGATGCACTGCAGTGAGTGCAGAGAGTGCACTGTCACCACTGGGGATGCAGTGCAGTGAGTCCAGAGAGTGCCTTGGCACCAGAGGGGATGCACTGCAGTGAGTGTAGAGAGTGCTGTGGCACCACTGGGGATGCAGTGCAGTGCCTCCAGAGAGTGCACTGGCACCACTGGGGATGCAGTGCAGTGACTCCAGAGAGTGCACTGGCACCACTGGGGATGCAGTGCTGTGAGTCCAGAGAGTGCACTGGCACCACTGGGGATGCAGTGCAGTGAGTCCCGAGAGTGCACTGGCAACACTGGGAATGCAGTACAATGAGTCCAGAGAGTGCACTGGCATCACTAGGGATGCAGTGCAGTGAGTTCAGAGAGTGCAGTGGCACCACTGGGGATGCAGTGCAGTGAGTCCAGAGAGTGCACTGTCACCACTGGGGATGCAGTGCAGTCAGTCCAGAGAGTGCACTGGCACCACTGGTGATGCACTGCAGTGAGTCCAGAGAGTGCACTGGCACCACTGGGGATGCAGTGCAGAGAGTCCAGAGAGTGCAGTGCAGTGAGTCCAGAGAGTGCAGTGGCACCACTGGGGATGCAGTGCAGTGAGTCCAGAGAGTGCACTGGCACCACTGGGGATGCAGTGCAGTGACTCCAGAGAGTGCAGTGGCACCACTGGGGATGCAGTGCAGTGAGTCCACAGAGTGCACTGGCACCACTAGGGATGCAGTGCAGTGAGTCCAGAGAGTGCCCTGGCACCACTGGGGATGCACTGCAGTGAGTCCAGAGAGTGCACTGGCACCACTGGGGATGCAGTGCAGTACTCCAGAGGGTGCAGTGGCACCACTGGGGATGCAGTGCAGTGAGTCCAGAGAGTGTACTGGCACCACTGCGGATGCACTGCAGTGAGTGCAGAGAGTGCACTGGCACCACTGGGGATGCAGTGCAGAGTCCAGAGAGTGCACTGGCACCCGAGGGGATGCACTGCAGTGAGTGCAGAGAGTGCACTGGCACCACTGGGGATGCAGTGCAGAGTCCAGAGAGTGCACTGGCACCAGAGGGGATGCACTGAAGTGAGTGCAGAGAGTGCAGTGGCACCACTGGGGATGCAGTGCAGTGCCTCCAGAGAGTGCACTGGCACCACTGGGGATGCAGTGCAGTGACTCCAGAGAGTGCACTGGCACCACTGGGGATGCAGTGCTGTGAGTCCAGAGAGTGCACTGGCACCACTGGGGATGCAGTGCAGTGAGTCCCGAGAGTGCACTGGCAACACTGGGAATGCAGTACAATGAGTCCAGAGAGTGCACTGGCATCACTAGGGATGCAGTGCAGTGAGTTCAGAGAGTGCAGTGGCACCACTGGGGATGCAGTGCAGTGAGTCCAGAGAGTGCACTGTCACCACTGGGGATGCAGTGCAGTGAGTCCAGAGAGTGCACTGGCACCACTGGTGATGCACTGCAGTGAGTCCAGAGAGTGCACTGGTACCACTGGGGATGCAGTGCAGAGAGTCCAGAGAGTGCAGTGGCACCACTGGGGATGCAGTGCAGTGAGTCCAGAGAGTGCACTGGCACCACTGGGGTTTTAGTGCAGTGAGTCCAGAGAGTGCACTGGCACAACTGAGGATGCACTGCAGTGAGTCCAGAGAGTGCAGTGGCACCACTGGGGATGCAGTGCAGTGAGTCCAGAGAGTGCACTGGCACCACTGGGGATGCAGTGCAGTGACTCCAGAGAGTGCAGTGGCACCACTGGGGATGCACTGCAGTGAGTCCAGAGAGTGTACTGGCACCAGAGGGGATGCACTGCAGTGAGTGCAGAGAGTGCACTGGCACCACTGGGGATGCAGTGCAGAGTCCAGAGAGTGCACTGGCACCCGAGGGGATGCACTGCAGTGAGTGCAGAGAGTGCACTGGCAGCACTGGGGATGCAGTGCAGTGACTCCAGAAAGTGCACTGGCACTACTGGAGATGCAGTGCAGTGAGTCCAGAGAGTGCACTGGCAGCAATGGGGATGCAGTGCAGTGAGTCCAGAGAGTGCCCTGGCACCACTGGGGATGCAGTGCAGTGAGTCCAGAGAGTGCACTGGCACCACTGATGATGCAGTGCTCTACTCCAGAGAGTGCACTGGCACCACTGGGGATGCACCTCGGTGAGTCCAGAGAGTGCACTGGCACCACTGGGGATGCAGTGCAGTGAGTCTAGAGAGTGCACTGACAGCACTGGGGATGCAGTACAGTGAGTCCAGAGAGTGCACTGACACCACTGGGGATGCAGTGCAGTGACTCCAGAGAGTGCACTGGCAACACTGGGAATGCACTTCAGTGACTCCAGAGAGTGCACTGGCACCACTGGGGATGCACTGCAGTGACTCCAGAGAGTGCACTGGCACCACTGGGAATGCACTGCAGTGACTCCAGAGAGTGCACTGGCACCAGTGGGGATGCAGTGCAGTGAGTCCAGAGAGTGCACTGGCACCACTGGGGATGCACTGCAGTGACTCTAGAGAGTGCACTGGCACCACTGGGGATGCAGTGCAGTGAGTCCAGAGAGTGCACTGACACCACTGGGGATGCAGTGCAGTGACTCCAGAGAGTGCACTGGCACTACTGTTGATGCAGTGCAGTGAGCCCAGAGAGTGCAGTGGCACCACTGGGGATGCACTGCTGTGAGTCCAGAGAGTGCACTGGCACCACTGGGCATGCACTGCAGTGAGTCCAGAGATTGCACTGGCACCACTGGGGATGCAGTGCAGTGAGTCCAGAGAGTGCACTGGCACGACTGGGGATGCAGTGCAGTGACTCCAGAGAGTGCACTGGCACCACAGAGGATGCACTGCAGTGAGTCAAGAGAGTGCACTGGCACCACTGGGGATGCAGTGCAGTGAGTCCAGAGACTGCACTGGCACCACTGGAGCTGCACTGCAGTGAGTCTAGAGATTGCACTGGCACCACTGGGGATTCACTGCAGTGAGTCCAGAGAGTGCACTGGCACCACTGTTGATGCAGTGCAGTGAGTCCAGAGAGTGCAGTGGCACCACTGGGGATGCACTGCAGTGAATCCAGAGAGTGCACTGGCACCACTGGGGATGCAGTGCGGTGAGTCCAGAGAGTGCACTGGCACCACTGGGGATGCAGTGCAGTGAGTGCAGAGAGTGCACTGGCACCACTGGGGATGCACTGCAGTGAGTCCAGAGACTGCACAGGCACTACTGTTGATGCAGTGCAGTGAGTCCAGAGAGTGCACTGGCACCACTGGCGAAGCACTGCAGTGAGTCCAGAGAGTGCAGTGGCACCACTGGGGATGCACCTCGGTGAGTCCAGAGAGTGCACTGGCACCACTGGGGATGCAGTGCAGTGAGTCTAGAGAGTGCACTGGCACCACTGGGGATGCAGTACAGTGAGTCTACAGAGTGCACTGGCACCACTGGGGATGCACTGCAGTGACTCCAGAGAGTGCACTGGCACCAGTGGGGATGCAGTGCAGTGAGTCCAGAGAGTGCACTGGCACCAGTGGGGATGCACTGCAGTGACTCTAGAGAGTGTACTGGCACCAATGGGGATGCAGTGCAGTGAGTCCAGAGAGTGCACTGACACCACTGGGGATGCAGTGCAGTGACTCCAGAGAGTGCACTGGCACCACTGGGATGCAGTGCAGTGAGTCAAGAGAGTGCACTGGCACCACTGGGGATGCAGTGCAGTGAGTCCAGAGAGTGCACTGGCACCACTGGGGATGCAGTGCAGTGAGTTCAGAGAGTGCACTGGCACCACTGGGGATGCACTTCAGTGAGTCCAGAGAATGCACTGGCACCACTGGGGATGCAGTGCAGTGACTCGAAAGAGTGCACTGGCACCACTGGGTATGAAGTGCAGTGAGTCCAGAGAGTGCACTGGCACCACTGGGGATGCAGTGCAGTGATTCCAGAGAGTGCACTGGCACCACTGGGGATGCACTGCAGTGAGTCCAGAGATTGCACTGGCCGTAATGGGGATGCAGTGCAGTGACTCGAAAGAGTGCACTAGTACCACTGCGGATGCACTGCAGTGAGTCCAGAGAGTGCACTGGCACCACTGGGGATGCAGTGCAGTGACTCCAGAGAGTGCACTGGCACCACTGAAGCTGCACTGCAGTGAGTCCAGAGATTTTACTGGCACCACTGGGGATGCAGTGCAGTGAGTGCAGAGAGTGCACTGGCACCACTGTTGATGCAGTGCAGTGAGTCCAGAGAGTGCACTGGCACCACTGGAGCTGCACTGCAGTGAGTCCAGAGATTTTACTGGCACCACTGGGGATGCAGTGCAGTGAGTGCAGAGAGTTCACTGGCACCACTGTTGATTCAGTGCAGTGAGTCCAGAGAGTGCACTGGCACCACTGGGGATGCACTGCAGTGAGTCCAGAGAGTGCACTGGCACCACTGGGGATGCACCTCTGTGAGTCCAGAGAGTGCACTGGCACCACTGGGGATGCAGTGCAGTGAGTGCAGAGAGTGCACTGGCACCACTGGGGATGCAGTGCAGTGAGTGCAGAGAGTGCACTGGCACCACTGGGGATGCAGTGCAGTGAGTCCAGAGAGTGCACTGGCACTACAGGGGATGCACTGCAGTGAGTCCAGAGAGTGCACTGGCACCACCGGGGATGCACTGCAGTGAGTCCAGAGAGTGCACTGGCAGCACTGGGGATGCAGTGCAGTGAGTCCAGAGAGTGCACTGGCACCACTGCGGATGCACTGCAGTGAGTCCATGGAGTGCCCTGGCACCAATGGTGATGCAGTGCAGTGAGTCCAGAGATTGCACTGGCACCACTGGGGATGCACTGCAGTGAGTCCATAGAGTGCACTGGCACCACTGTGGATGCAGTGTAGTGAGTCCACAGAGTGCACTGGCACCACTGGGGATGCAGTGCAGTGAATCCAGAGAGTGGACTGGCACCACTGGGGATGCAGTGCAGTGAGTCCAGAGAGTGCACTGGCACCGCTGGGGATGCAGTACAGTGAGTCCAGAGAGTGCACGGGCACCACTGGGGATGCACTGCAGTGACTCCAGAGAGTGCACTGGCACCGCTGGGGATGCAGTGCAGTGAGTCCAGAGAGTGCACTGGCACCACTGCGGATGCACTGCAGTGAGTCCAGAGAGTGCACTGGCACCACTGGGGATGCAGTGCAGTGAGTCCAGAGAGTGCACTGGCACCATGGGGTTTTAGTGCAGTGAGTCCAGAGAGTGCACTGGCACTGCTGGTGATGCAGTGTAGTGAGTCCAGAGAGTGCACTGGCACCACTGGGGATGCACTGCAGTAAGTCCAGAGAGTGCACTGGCACCACTGGCGATGCAGTGCTGTGAGTCCAGAGAGTGCACTGGCACCACTGGGGATGCACTGCAGTGAGTGCAGAGAGTAAACTGGCACCACTGGGGGTGCAGTGCAGTGAGTGCAGGGAGTGCAATGGCACCACTGGGGATGCACTGCAGTGACTCCAGAGAGGGCACTGGCAGCACTGAGGATACAGTGCAGTGAGTCCAGAGAGTGCACTGGCACCACTGGGGATGCACTGCAGTGAGTCCAGAGAGTGCACTGGCACCACTGGGGATGCACTGCAGTTAGTCCAGAGTGTGCATTGGCACCACTGGGGATGCAGTGCAGAGAGTCCAGAGAGTGCAGTGGCACCACTGGGGATGCAGTGCAGTGAGTCCAGAGAGTGCACTGGCACCACTGGGGTTTTAGTGCAGTGAGTCCAGAGAGTGCACTGGCACAACTGAGGATGCACTGCAGTGAGTCCAGAGAGTGCAGTGGCACCACTGGGGATGCAGTGCAGTGAGTCCAGAGAGTGCACTGGCAGCACTGGGGATGCAGTGCAGTGAGTCCAGAGAGTGCACTGGCAGCACTGGGGATGCAGTGCAGTGAGTCCAGAGAGTGCACTGGCACCACTGCGGATGCACTGCAGTGAGTCCATGGAGTGCCCTGGCACCAATGGTGATGCAGTGCAGTGAGTCCAGAGATTGCACTGGCACCACTGGGGATGCACTGCAGTGAGTCCATAGAGTGCACTGGCACCACTGTGGATGCAGTGTAGTGAGTCCACAGAGTGCACTGGCACCACTGGGGATGCAGTGCAGTGAATCCAGAGAGTGGACTGGCACCACTGGGGATGCAGTGCAGTGAGTCCAGAGAGTGCACTGGCACCGCTGGGGATGCAGTACAGTGAGTCCAGAGAGTGCACGGGCACCACTGGGGATGCACTGCAGTGACTCCAGAGAGTGCACTGGCACCGCTGGGGATGCAGTGCAGTGAGTCCAGAGAGTGCACTGGCACCACTGCGGATGCACTGCAGTGAGTCCAGAGAGTGCACTGGCACCACTGGGGATGCAGTGCAGTGAGTCCAGAGAGTGCACTGGCACCATGGGGTTTTAGTGCAGTGAGTCCAGAGAGTGCACTGGCACTGCTGGTGATGCAGTGTAGTGAGTCCAGAGAGTGCACTGGCACCACTGGGGATGCACTGCAGTAAGTCCAGAGAGTGCACTGGCACCACTGGCGATGCAGTGCTGTGAGTCCAGAGAGTGCACTGGCACCACTGGGGATGCACTGCAGTGAGTGCAGAGAGTAAACTGGCACCACTGGGGGTGCAGTGCAGTGAGTGCAGGGAGTGCAATGGCACCACTGGGGATGCACTGCAGTGACTCCAGAGAGGGCACTGGCAGCACTGAGGATACAGTGCAGTGAGTCCAGAGAGTGCACTGGCACCACTGGGGATGCACTGCAGTTAGTCCAGAGTGTGCATTGGCACCACTGGGGATGCAGTGCAGAGAGTCCAGAGAGTGCAGTGGCACCACTGGGGATGCAGTGCAGTGAGTCCAGAGAGTGCACTGGCACCACTGGGGTTTTAGTGCAGTGAGTCCAGAGAGTGCACTGGCACAACTGAGGATGCACTGCAGTGAGTCCAGAGAGTGCAGTGGCACCACTGGGGATGCAGTGCAGTGAGTCCAGAGAGTGCACTGGCACCACTGGGGATGCAGTGCAGTGACTCCAGAGAGTGCAGTGGCACCACTGGGGATGCAGTGCAGTGAGTCCACAGAGTGCACTGGCACCACTAGGGATGCAGTGCAGTGAGTCCAGAGAGTGCCCTGGCACCACTGGGGATGCACTGCAGTGAGTCCAGAGAGTGCACTGGCACCACTGGGGATGCAGTGCAGTACTCCAGAGAGTGCACTGGCACCACTGGGGATGCAGTGCAGTGAGTCCAGAGAGTGTACTGGCACCAGAGGGGATGCACTGCAGTGAGTGCAGAGAGTGCACTGGCACCACTGGGGATGCAGTGCAGAGTCCAGAGAGTGCACTGGCACCCGAGGGGATGCACTGCAGTGAGTGCAGAGAGTGCAGTGGCACCACTGGGGATGCAGTGCAGTGCCTCCAGAGAGTGCAGTGGCACCACTGGGGATGCAGTGCAGTGAATCCAGAGAGTGCACTGGCACCACTGGGGATGCACTGCAGTGAGACCACAGAGTGCACTTGCACCACTGGTGATGCAGTGCAATGAGTCCAGAGAGTGCACTGGCACCACTGGGGATGCACTGCAGTGACTCCAGAGAGTGCACTGGCACCACTGGGGATGCAGTGCAGTGAGTCCAGAGAGTGCACTGGCACCATTGGGGATGCAGTGCAGTGAGTCCAGAGAGTGCCCTGGCACCACTGGGGATGCAGTGCAGTGAGTCCAGAGAGTGCACTGGCACCACTGATGATGCAGTGCTCTACTCCAGAGAGTGCACTGGCACCACTGGGGATGCACCTCGGTAAGTCCAGAGAGTGCACTGGCACCACTGGGGATGCAGTGCAGTGAGTCTAGAGAGTGCACTGACACCACTGGGGATGCAGTACAGTGAGTCCAGAGAGTGCACTGACACCACTGGGGATGCAGTGCAGTGACTCCAGAGAGTGCACTGGCAACACTGGGAATGCACTTCAGTGACTCGAGAGAGTGCACTGGCACCACTGGGGATGCACTGCAGTGACTCCAGAGAGTGCACTGGCACCACTGGGAATGCACTGCAGTGACTCCAGAGAGTGCACTGGCACCAGTGGGGATGCAGTGCAGTGAGTCCAGAGAGTGCACTGGCACCACTGGGGATGCACTGCAGTGACTCTAGAGAGTGCACTGGCACCACTGGGGATGCAGTGCAGTGAGTCCAGAGAGTGCACTGACACCACTGGGGATGCAGTGCAGTGACTCCAGAGAGTGCACTGACACCACTGGGGATGCACTGCAGTGACTCTAGAGAGTGCACTGGCACCACTGGGGATGCAGTGCAGTGAGTCCAGAGAGTGCACTGGCACCACTGTTGATGCAGTGCAGTGAGCCCAGAGAGTGCAGTGGCACCACTGGGGATGCACTGCTGTGAGTCCAGAGAGTGCACTGGCACCACTGGGCATGCACTGCAGTGAGTCCAGAGATTGCACTGGCACCACTGGGGATGCAGTGCAGTGAGTCCAGAGAGTGCACTGGCACGACTGGGGATGCAGTGCAGTGACTCCAGAGAGTGCACTGGCACCACAGAGGATGCACTGCAGTGAGTCAAGAGAGTGCACTGGCACCACTGGGGATGCAGTGCAGTGAGTCCAGAGACTGCACTGGCACCACTGGAGCTGCACTGCAGTGAGTCTAGAGATTGCACTGGCACCACTGGGGATTCACTGCAGTGAGTCCAGAGAGTGCACTGGCACCACTGTTGATGCAGTGCAGTGAGTCCAGAGAGTGCAGTGGCACCACTGGGGATGCACTGCAGTGAATCCAGAGAGTGCACTGGCACCACTGGGGATGCAGTGCGGTGAGTCCAGAGAGTGCACTGGCACCACTGGGGATGCAGTGCAGTGAGTGCAGAGAGTGCACTGGCACCACTGGGGATGCACTGCAGTGAGTCCAGAGACTGCACAGGCACTACTGTTGATGCAGTGCAGTGAGTCCAGAGAGTGCACTGGCACCACTGGCGAAGCACTGCAGTGAGTCCAGAGAGTGCACTGGCACCTCAGGGGCTGCACTGCAGTGAGTCCAGAGTGTGCACTGGCACCACTGGGGATGCACTGCAGTGAGTCCAGAGAGTGCAGTGGCACCACTGGGGATGCACCTCGGTGAGTCCAGAGAGTGCACTGGCACCACTGGGGATGCAGTGCAGTGAGTCTAGAGAGTGCACTGGCACCACTGGGGATGCAGTACAGTGAGTCTACAGAGTGCACTGGCACCACTGGGGATGCACTGCAGTGACTCCAGAGAGTGCACTGGCACCAGTGGGGATGCAGTGCAGTGAGTCCAGAGAGTGCACTGGCACCAGTGGGGATGCACTGCAGTGACTCTAGAGAGTGTACTGGCACCAATGGGGATGCAGTGCCGTGAGTCCAGAGAGTGCACTGACACCACTGGGGATGCAGTGCAGTGACTCCAGAGAGTGCACTGTCACCACTGGGATGCAGTGCAGTGAGTCAAGAGAGTGCACTGGCACCACTGGGGATGCACTGCAGTCAGTCCAGAGAGTGCAGTGGCACCACTGGGGATGCAGTGCAGTGAGTCCAGAGAGTGCACTGGCACCACTGGGGATGCAGTGCAGTGAGTCCAGAGAGTGCACTGGCACCACTGGGGATGCACTGCAGTGAGTCCAGAGAATGCACTGGCACCACTGGGGATGCAGTGCAGTGACTCGAAAGAGTGCACTGGCACCACTGGGTATGAAGTGCAGTGAGTCCAGAGAGTGCACTGGCACCACTGGGGATGCAGTGCAGTGATTCCAGAGAGTGCACTGGCACCACTGGGGATGCACTGCAGTGAGTCCAGAGATTGCACTGGCCGTAATGGGGATGCAGTGCAGTGACTCGAAAGAGTGCACTAGTACCACTGCGGATGCACTGCAGTGAGTCCAGAGAGTGCACTGGCACCACTGGGGATACAGTACAGTGAGTCCACAGAGTGCACTGGCACCACTGAAGCTGCACTGCAGTGAGTCCAGAGATTTTACTGGCACCACTGGGGATGCAGTGCAGTGAGTGCAGAGAGTGCACTGGCACCACTGTTGATGCAGTGCAGTGAGTCCAGAGAGTGCACTGGCACCACTGGAGCTGCACTGCAGTGAGTCCAGAGATTTTACTGGCACCACTGGGGATGCAGTGCAGTGAGTGCAGAGAGTTCACTGGCACCACTGTTGATTCAGTGCAGTGAGTCCAGAGAGTGCACTGGCACCACTGGGGATGCACTGCAGTGAGTCCAGAGAGTGCACTGGCATCACTGGGGATGCACCTCGGTGAGTCCAGAGAGTGCACTGGCACCACTGGGGATGCAGTGCAGTGAGTGCAGAGAGTGCACTGGCACCACTGGGGATGCAGTGCAGTGAGTCCAGAGAGTGCACTGGCACCACTGGGGATGCAGTGCAGTGAGTCCAGAGAGTGCACTGGCACTACAGGGGATGCACTGCAGTGAGTCCAGAGAGTGCACTGGCACCACCGGGGATGCACTGCAGTGAGTCCAGAGAGTGCACTGGCAGCACTGGGGATGCAGTGCAGTGAGTCCAGAGAGTGCACTGGCAGCACTGGGGATGCAGTGCAGTGAGTCCAGAGAGTGCACTGGCACCACTGCGGATGCACTGCAGTGAGTCCATGGAGTGCCCTGGCACCAATGGTGATGCAGTGCAGTGAGTCCAGAGATTGCACTGGCACCACTGGGGATGCACTGCAGTGAGTCCATAGAGTGCACTGGCACCACTGTGGATGCAGTGTAGTGAGTCCACAGAGTGCACTGGCACCACTGGGGATGCAGTGCAGTGAATCCAGAGAGTGGACTGGCACCACTGGGGATGCAGTGCAGTGAGTCCAGAGAGTGCACTGGCACCGCTGGGGATGCAGTACAGTGAGTCCAGAGAGTGCACGGGCACCACTGGGGATGCACTGCAGTGACTCCAGAGAGTGCACTGGCACCGCTGGGGATGCAGTGCAGTGAGTCCAGAGAGTGCACTGGCACCACTGGGGATGCAGTGCAGTGAGTCCAGAGAGTGCACTGGCACCACTGGGGATGCAGTGCAGTGAGTCCAGAGAGTGCACTGGCACCATGGGGTTTTAGTGCAGTGAGTCCAGAGAGTGCACTGGCACTGCTGGTGATGCAGTGTAGTGAGTCCAGAGAGTGCACTGGCACCACTGGGGATGCAGTGCAGTAAGTCCAGAGAGTGCACTGGCACCACTGGCGATGCAGTGCTGTGAGTCCAGAGAGTGCACTGGCACCACTGGGGATGCAGTGCAGTGAGTCCAGAGAGTGCACTGGCACCACTGGGGATGCAGTGCAGTGAGTCCACAGAGTGCACTGGCAACACTTGGGATGCACTGCAGTGACTCCAGAGAGTGCACTGGCACCATAGGGGATGCGGTGCAGTCAGTCCAGAGAGTGCACTGGCAACACTGGGGATGCACTGCAGTGAGTCCACAGAGTGCACTGGCACCACTGGGGATGCACTGCAGTGAGTGCAGAGAGTAAACTGGCACCACTGGGGGTGCAGTGCAGTGAGTGCAGGGAGTGCAATGGCACCACTGGGGATGCACTGCAGTGACTCCAGAGAGGGCACTGGCAGCACTGAGGATGCAGTGCAGTGAGTCCAGAGAGTGCACTGGCACCACTGGGGATGCACTGCAGTGAGTCCAGAGAGTGCACTGGCACCACTGGGGATGCACTGCAGTTAGTCCAGAGTGTGCATTGGCACCACTGGGGATGCAGTGCAGTGAGTCCAGAGAGTGCACTGGCACCACTGCGGATGCACTGCAGTGACTCCAGAGAGTGCACTGGCACCACTCGGGATGCAGTACAGTGAGTCCAGAGATTGCACTGGCACCACTGGTGATGCAGTGCAGTGAGTCCAGAGAGTGCACTGGCACCACTGTGGATGCAGTGCAGAGAGTCCACAGAGTGCACTGGCTCCACTGGGGATGCAGTGCAGTGAATCCAGAGATTGGACTGGCACCACTGGGGATGCAGTGCAGTGAGTCCAGAGAGTGCACTGGCACCACTGGGGATGCACTGCAGTGACTCCAGAGAGTGCACTGGCACCGCTGGGGATGCAGTGCAGTGAGTCCAGAGAGTGCACTGGCACCACTGCGGATGCACTGCAGTGACTCCAGAGAGTGCACTGGCACCACTGGGGATGCAGTACAGTGAGTCCAGAGACTGCACTGGCACCACTGGGGATGCACTGCAGTGACTCCAGAGAGTGCACTGGCACCGCTGGGGATGCAGTGCAGTGAGTCCAGAGAGTGCACTGGCACCACTGGGGATGCACTGCAGTGACTCCAGAGAGTGCACTGGCACCACTGGGGATGCACTGCAGTGAGTCCAGAGAGTGCACTGGCACCACTGGGGATGCACTGCAGTGAGTCCGGTGAGTGCACTGGCACAAAAGGGGATGCACTTCAGTGAGTCCACAGAGTGCACTGGCACCGCTGGGGATGCAGTGCAGTGAGTCCAGAGAGTGCACTGGCACCACTGGGGATGCACTGCAGTGAGTCCAGAGAGTGCACTGGCACCACTGGGGATGCAGTGTAGTGAGTCCAGAGAGTGCCCTGGCACCACTGGGGATGCAGTGCAGTGAGTCCAGAGAGTGCACTGGCACCACTGCGGATGCACTGCAGTGAGTCCAGAGAGTGCACTGGCACCACTGGGGATGCAGTACAGTGAGTCCAGAGATTGCAGTGGCACCACTGGTGATGCAGTGCAGTGAGTCCAGAGAGTGCACTGGCACCACTGTGGATGCAGTGCAGAGAGTCCACAGAGTGCACTGGCACCACTGGGGATGCAGTGCAGTGAGTCCAGAGAGTGCACTGGCACCACTGGGGATGCACTGCAGTGAGTCCAGAGAGTGCACTGGCACCACTGGGGATGCACTGCAGTAAGTCCAGAGAGTGCACTGGCACCACTGGCGATGCAGTGCTGTGAGTCCAGAGAGTGCACAGGCACCAGTGGGGATCACAGTATCACAGATTTCTAGGTTGGAAGAGACCTCAAGATCATCGAGTCCAACCTCCGACCTAACTCTAAGTACTCCACTAAACCATATCGCTAAGCTCTACATCTAAACGTCTTTTAAAGACCTCCAGGGATGGTGACTCCACCACCTCCCTGGGCAGCCCGTTCCAATGCTTAATAACCCTTTCGGTAAAGAAGTACTTCCTAACATCCAACCTAAAACTCCCCTGTCGCAACTTTCGCCCATTCCCCCTCGTCCTGTCACCAGGCACGTAGGAGAACAGACCAACCCCCACCTCTTTACAGCCTCCTTTAAGGTAACTGTAGAGAGCGATAAGGTCGCCCCTGAGCCTCCTCTTCTCCAGGCTGAACAAGCCCAGCTCCCTCAGCCGCTCCTCGTAAGACTTGTTCTCCAGACCCCTCACCAGCTTGGTCGCCCTTCTCTGGACTCGCTCGAGCACGTCCATGTCCTTCCTGTAGCGAGGGGCCCAAAACTGAAGACAGTACTCGAGGTGCGGCCTCACCAGAGCCGAGTACAGGGGCACAATCACTTCCCTAGACCTGCTGGCCACACTGCTTCTTATGCAGGCCAGGATGCTGTTGGCCTTCTCGGCCACCTGGGCACACTGCTGGCTCATATTCAGCCGACTATCAACCAATACTCCCAGGTCCCTCTCGGCCAGGCAGCTTTGCAGCCACTCATCTCCCAGCCTGTAGCTCTGCTTGGGGTTGTTGCGCCCCAGGTGCAGGACCCGGCACTTGGCCTTGTTGAACTTCATGCAGTTGACCTCAGCCCATCGCTCCAGCGTATCCAGATCCTCCTGCAGAGCCTTCCTGCCCTCGAGCAGATCGACACACGCACTTAGCTTGGTGTCATCTGCAAACTTACTGAGGGTGCACTGGACGCCCTCATCCAGATCATCGATAAAGATATTAAAGAGGACCGGCCCCAGTACCGAGCCCTGGGGGACACCACTAGTGACCGGCCTCCAACTAGATTTGACTCCATTCACCACAACTCTCTGGGCCCGGCTATCCAGCCAGTTTCTAACCCAGCGAAGCGTACGCCAGTCCAAGCCCCGAGCAGCCAGTTTCTTGAGGAGAATGTTGTGGGGAACTGTGTCAAAAGCCTTACTGAGGTCAAGGTAGACCACATCCACAGCCTTTCCCTCATCCACCAAGCGCGTCACTTGGTCATAGAAGGAGATCAGGTTCGTCAAGCAGGACCTACCTTTCATAAACCCATGCTGACTGGGCCTGATCGCCTGCTTGCCCTGCAAGTGCCGCGTGTTGACCCTCAAGATAATCTGCTCCATGAGCTTTCCTGGCACTGAGGTCAAACTGACAGGCCTATAGTTCCCCGGGTCTGCCCTGCGGCCCTTCTTATAGATGGGCGTCACATTGGCAAGCCGCCAGTCAACTGGGACCTCCCCTGATAGCCAGGACTTCCGATAAATGATGGTAAGCGGCTCGGCCAGCTCCTCCGCCAGTTCTTTCAGTACCCTCGGGTGCATCCCATCCGGCCTCATCGACTTGCGCACATCCAAGCTCCGTAGCAGGTCGCCAACCATTTCCTCATGGATAGCGAAGGCCACATCCTGCTCCCCATCCCCTTCCACCAGCTCAAGGCACTGGGTATCCAGAGAACAACCGGTACTGCCGCTAAAGACTGAGGCAAAGAAAGGGATGCACTGCAGTGACACCAGAGAGTGCACTGGCACCACAGGGGATGCAGTGCAGTGACTCCAGAGAGTGCACTGGCACCACTGGGGATGCAGTGCAGTGAGTCCAGAGAGTGCACTGGCACCAGTGGGGATGCAGTGCAGTGAGTCCAGAGAGTGCACTGGCCCCACTGGGGATGCAGTGCAGTGACTCCAGAGAGTGCACTGGCACGACTGGGGATGCAGTGCAGTGAGTACAGAGAGTGCACTGGCACCACTGGGGATGCAGTGCAGTGAGTCCAGAGAGTGCACTGGCACCACTGGGGATGCAGTGCATTGACTCCAGAGAGTGCACTGGCACCAGTGGGGATGCAGTGCAGTGATTCCAGAGAGTGCACTGGCACCACTGGGAATGCACTGCAGTAAGTCCAGAGAGTGCACTGGCACCAGTGGGAATGCAGTGCAGTGAGTCCAGAGAGTGCACTGGCACCACTGGGGATGCAGTGCAGTGAGTCCAGAGAGTGCACTGGCACCACTGGGGATGCAGTGCAGTGACTCCAGAGAGTGCAGTGGCACAAGTGGGGATGCAGTGCAGTGACTCCAGAGAGTGCACTGGCACCAGTGGGGATGCAGTGCACTGACTCCAGAGAGTGCGCTTTCACCAGTGGCGATGCACTGCAGTGAGTCCAGAGAGTGCACTGGCACCAGTGGGGATGCAGTGCACTCTCTGGAGTCATTGCACTGCATCCCCAGTGGTGCCAGTGCACTCTCTGGAGTCACTGCAGTGCATCCCCAGTGGTGCCAGTGCACTCTCTGGACTCACTGCACTGCATCCCCAGTGGTGCCAGTGCACTCTCTGGATTCACTGCAGTGCATCCCCAGTGGTGCCAGTGCACTCTCTGGACTCACTGCACTGCATCCCCAGTGGTGCCAGTGGACTCTCTGGAGTCACCGGAGTGCATCCCCAGTGGTGCCAATGGACTCTCTGGAGTCACCGGGATGGGACCCCAGTGGTGCCAGTGGACTCTCTAGAGTAACCGGAGTAGGTCCCCAGTGGTGCCAGTGCACTCTCTGGAGTCACTGCAGTGCATCCCCAGTGGTGCCAGTGCACTCTCTGGACTCACCGCAGTGCATCCCCAGTGGTGCCAGTGCACTCTCTGGACTCACTGCACTGCATCCCCAGTGGTGCCAGTGCACTCTCTGGAGAAACCGGGGTGGGTCCTCCGGGGTGCCCATGGACTCTCTGGAGTCACCGGGGTGTGTCCTCCGGGGTGCAAGGGCCTCTCTGGGAGACACCGGGATGGGTCCTCCGGGGTGCAAGTGGACTCTCCGGAGTCACCGGGTTAGGTCCTCCTGGGTGCAAGTGCACTCTCTGGAGTCACTGGGGTGGGTCCTCCGGGGTGCAAGTGGACTCTCTGGAGTCACCGGGGTGGGTCCTCCGGGGTGAACGTGGACTCTCTGGAGTCACCGGGGTGGGTCCCCTAGGGTTCAAGTGGACTCTCTGGATTCACCGGGGTGGGTCCTCCGGGGCCCTCCGGGGTGCCCGTGCACTCTCTGGATTCACTGGCCTGGGTCCTCCAGGGTGGTCGTGAACTCTCTGGGAGTAACCGGGGTGGGTCCTCCGAGGTGCAAGTGGACTCTCTGGAAGTCACCGGGGTGGGTCCTCCGGCATGCCCATGGACTCTAACGAGTCAAAGGGTTGGGTCCTCCAGGGTGCTAGAGGACTCTCTGCAGTCACCAGGGTGGGATATCCAGGTTGTCCTTGGACTCTCTGGAGTCACCGGGGTGGCACCTCGGGGGTGCACCTGTACTATCTGGAGTCACCGGGGTGGGTCCTCCAGGGTGCCCGTGGACTCTCTGGAGTCACCGGGGTGGGTCCTCCGGGGTGCCCGTGGACTCTCTGGAGTCACCGGGGTGGGTCCTCCGGGGTGCAAGTGGACTCTCTGGAGTGTCTGGGTTGGGTCCTCTGGGGTGCCCATGGACTCTCTGGAGTCATAGGGGTGGACTCTCCATGGTGCAAGTTTCCCCTCTGGAGTTACCGGGGTGGGTCCTCCGGGGTGCAAGTGGACTCTCTGGAGTCTCCCGGGTGTGTCCTGAGGGGTGCCCGTGGACTCTCTGGGAGTCCCCGGGGTGGATCCTCTGGGGTGCCCGTGGACTCTCTGGATTCACCGGGGTGGGTCCTCCGGGGTGCAAGTGGACAGTCTTGGAGACAACGGGGTGGGTCTTCCAGGGTGCCCATGGAGTCTCTGAGAGTCCCCGGGGTGGATCCTTTGGGGTGCCCGTGGACTCTCTGGAGTCACCGAGGTGGGTCCTCTGGGGTGCCCGTGGACTCTCTGGGATACACCGGGGTGGGTCCTCCGGGGTGCCCGTGGGCTCTCTGGAGTCACAGGGGTGGGACCTCCGTGGTGCAAGTGGACTCTCTGGAGTCACCGGGTGGGTCCTCCGGGGTGCCCATGGGCTCTCTGGAGTCACCGGGTTAGGTCCTCCTGGGTGCCCGTGGACTCTCTGGAGTCACCGGGGTGGGTCCTCCGGGGTGCCCGTGGACTCTCTGGAGTCACCGGGGTGGGTCCTCCGGGGTGCCCGTGGACTCTCTGGAGTCACCGAGGTGGGTCCTTCGGCGTGCCTGTGGACTCTCCGGAGTCACCGGGTTAGGTCCTCGTGGGTGCAAGTGGACTCTCTGGAGTCACCGGGGTGGGTCCTCCGGGGTGCCCGTGGACTCTCTGCAGTCACCAGGGTGGGTCCTCCGGGGTGCAAGTGGACACTCTGGGAGACACCGGGGTGGTTCCTCCTGTGTGCCCGTGGACTCTCTGGAGTCACCAGGGTGGGAGCGCCGGCGTGCCCGTGGACTCTCCGGGAGACACCGTCGTGGGTCCTCCGGGGTGCCAGTGGACTCTCTGGAGTCACAGAGGTGGGTCCTCTGGGGTGCCCGTGGACTCTCTGGGATATACCGGGGTGGGTGCTCCGGTGTGCCCGTGGACTCTCTGGTGTCACCAGTGTCGGTCCTCCGGGGTGCAAGGGGACTCTCTGCAGTCATCGGGGTGGGTCCTCCGCGGTGCAAGTGGACTCTCTGGGAGACACTGGGGTGGGTCCTCAGGGGTTCAAGTGAACTCTGTAGGAGACACCGGGGTGAGTCCTCCAGGTTGCAAGTGGGCACTCTTGGAGACAACGGGGTGGATCCTCTGGTGTGCAAGTGGACACTCTTGGAGTCACCGGGGTGGGTCCTCCAGGGTGCAAGTGGACTCTCTGGAGTCACCGGGGTGGGTCCTCCGGGGTGCAAGTGGACTCTCTGGAGTCACCGGGGTTGGACCTCGGGGGTGCACCTGTACTATCTGGAGTCACCGGGGTGGGTCCTCAGGGGTGCAAGTGAACTCTCTGGGAAACACCTGGGTGGGTCCTCCGGGGTGCAAGTAGAATCTCTGGGAGTCAACGGGGCTGGATCCTCCGGGGTGCAAGGGGACACTCTGGAGTCACCGGGGTGGGTCCTCCGGCATGCCCGTGGACTCTCTGGAGTCACCAGTGTCGATCCTCTGCAGTGCAAGTGGATTCTCTGGAGTCACCGGGGTGGGTCCTCCGGGGTACCCGTGGACTCTCTGGAGTCACTGGGGTGGGACCTTGGGGGTGCAAGTGGACTCTCTGGGAGACACCGGGGTGGGTCCTCAGGGGTGCAAGGGGACTCTCTGGAGTCACAGCGGTGGAACCTCGGGGGTGCCCGTGGACTCTCTGGAGTAACCGGGGTGGGTCCTCCGGGGTGCCCGTGGACTCTCTGGAGTCACCGGGGTGGGTCCTCCGGGCTGCCCGTGGATTCTCTGGAGTCACCGGGTGGGTCCTACGGGGTGCCCGTGGATTCTCTGGAGTCACCGGGTGGGTCCTACGGGGTGCCCGTGGATTCTCTGGAGTCACCGGGTGGGTCCTACAGGGTGCCCGTGGATTCTCTGGAGTCACCGGGGTGGGTCCTCCGGGGTGCAAGGGGACTCTCTGGAGTCACCGGGGTGGGTCCTCTGGAGTGAAAGTGGACTCTCTGGGAGTCACCGGGGTGGGTCCTCCGGGGTTCAAGTGGACTCTCAGGAGTCCCCGGGGTGGGTCCCCTGGAGTGAAAGTGGACTCTCTGGGAGTCACCGGGGTGGGTCCTCCAGGGTGCCCGTGGACTCTCTGGGAGACACTGGAGTGGGTCCTCTGGGGTGCAAGTGGACTGTCTGGAGTCACCGGGGTGGGTGCTCCGTGTTGCAAGTGGACTCTCTGGAGTCACCAGGGTGGGATCTCCAGGTTCCCCGTGGACGCTCTGGAGTCATCGGGGTGCGTCCTCCGGGGTCCAAGTGGACTCTCTGGAGGGTCTGGGTTGGGTCCTCCGGAATGCCCATGGACTCTCTGGAGTCACAGGGGTGGATTCTCCATGGTGCAAGTTTCCCCTCTGGAGTCTCCGGGGTGGGTCCTCCGGGGTGCAAGTGGACTCTCTGGAGTCAACGGGGTGGGTCCTCCGGGGTCCAAGTGGACTCTCTGGAGTCAACGGGGTGGGTCTTTGGGGGTGCCCGTGGACTCTCTGGAATCACCAGGGTGGGTCCTCTGTGGTGCCCGTGGACTCTATGGGAGACACTGGGGGGGGGTCCTCCGTGGTGCACGTGGACTCTCTGGGGTCACCGGGGTGGGACCTCCGGGATGCAAGTGGACTCTCTGGGAGTAACCGGGGTGGGTCCTCCGGCGTGCAAGTGAACTCTCTGGAGTCACCGGGGTGCATGCCCAGTGGTGCCAGTGCACTCTCTGGAGTCATCGGGGTGGGTCCTCCGGCGTGCAAGTGGACTCTCTGGGAGTAACAGGGGTGGGTCCTCCGGGGTGCAAGTGAACTCTGTAGGAGACACCGGGGTAGGTCCTCCGGGGTGCAAGTGGACACTCTGCAGTCACCGGGGTGGGTCCTCCGACGTGCCCGGGGACTCTCTGGAGTCACCGGGGTGGGTCCTCCGAGGTTCCTGGGGACTCTCTGGAGTCACCGGGGTGGGTCCTCCTGGGTGCCCGTGGACTCTCTGCAGTCACCGGGTTGAGTCCTCCGGGGTGCAAGTGGACACTCTGGGGGACACCGGGGTGGGTCCTCCGGGGTGCCCGTGGACTCTCTCGGAGTCACCGGGTTGGGTCATTCGGGGTGCCCATGGACTCTCTGGAGTCACCGGGGTGTGTCCTCCGGGGTGTCACCAGGGTGGGACCTCCAGGTTGCCCATGGACTCTCTGGAATCATCGGGGTGGGTCCTCCAGGGTCCAAGTGGACTCTCTGGAGTCTCCCGGGTGTGTCCTGAGGGGTGCCCGTGGACTCTCTGGGAGTCCCTGGGGTGGATCCTCTGGGGTGCAAATGGACTCTCTGGGAGACACTGGGGTGGGTTCTCCAGGGTACAAGTGAACTCTGTAGGAGACAACGGTGTGGGTCCTCTGGGGTGCCCGTGGACTCTCCGGGAGACACCGGGGTGGGTCCTCCGGGGTGCAAGGGGACTCTCTGCAGTCATCGGGGTGGGTCCTCCGGGGTGCAAGTGGACTCTCTGGAATCACCGGAGTTGGTCCTCCGAGGTGCCCGTGTACTCTCTGGAGTCACCGGGGTGGGTCCTCCGCGGTGCAAGTGGACTCTCTGGGAGACACTGGGGTGGGTCCTCCGGGGTGCAAGTGAACTCTGTAGGAGACACCGGGGTGAGTCCTCCAGGTTGCAAGTGGAAACTCTTGGAGTCACCAGGGTGGGTCCTCCGGGGTGCAAGTGGACTCTCTGGGAGACACCGGGGTGGGCCCTTTTGGGGTGCAAGGGGACTCTCTGGAGTCACCGGGGTGGGTCCTCCGTGTTGCAAGTGGACTCTCTGGAGTCACCGGGGTGGGTCCTCCGGGGTGCCCGTGGACTCTTTGGGGTCACCATGGTGGGTCCTCCGGGGTGCCCGTGGACTCTCTGGAGTCACCGGGGTGGGTCCTACGGGGTGCAAGTGGACTCTCTGAAGTTTCTGGGGTGGGTCCTCCAGGTTGCCCGTGGACTCTCTGGATTCACTGGGGTGGGTCCTCTGGGGTTCCCGTTGACTCTCTGGATTCACCGGGGTGGGTCCTCTGGGGTGCCCGTTGACTCTCTGGAGTCACCGGGGTGGGTCCTCCGAGGAGCAAGTGCACTCTCTTGGAGACACCGGGTTGGGTCCTCCGGGGTGCCCGTGGACTCTCTGGAGTCACCGGGGTGGGTCCTCGTGGGTGGAAGTGGACTCTCTGGAGTCACCGGGGTGAGTCCTCCGGGGTGCCCGTGGACTCTCTGAAGTCTCGGGGGTCGGCTCCGTGCAGAAGCGTTCTGCAGCGGAGCAGCGGATCGGGACAGGCAGGGCTTTTTTTTCCGACATCGAGGCCGCTCGTGCGAGCCGCTAGCACCCAGCAGCCCCCGCGAGGGAGGCTGACGAGGCGTAGGCGGAGCCAGCAGCACCCCCCTCCCCGGCCGTTCAAAAGCAGCCCCTAGGGAGCATGAGCGACCAGGAGCGCGGTGAACAGGGCAGGCAAACAGGGCGTGGCGCGTCAGAAGGTTGGGCGCAGCAGTTTGAGAGGCAGTTCGCGCAGGCAGGGCGAGCAGGGAGGGCGGTGAGGGCGGAGTTTCCCCCCGCCCATAAGAACAACACCTTTAACGGCTGTCGACTGCTAGCTGGGCTGCGATGGTCTTCACCAGGCAGAGCGCTCTCTCTAGAGAGTCTGTGGCCACCCAGACTGACCGCCTGCTCAACAATGCGGCAGTTCCGGTCTCTGGGTGCAGGGACTGCCTGAGCCTGTTGCTGCCGTCTGAGGGAGGCAGAGGCGCCGTGTGTATGAGGTGCGAGCAGGTGGATGACCTGGTCCGCCTGGTGGCAGAACTCAAAGAGGAGGTGGAGAGGTTGAGGGCTATTAGGGAGTGTGAGCGGGAGATAGACTGGTGGAGTGACTCCCTGCGGGGCCTGAAGGAGAGGTACCGGGGTGAGACACCCCAAATGGGGGTGGACCCCTGCCCTGTCACTGTCAGGCAGAGGGAGGCGACCTAGAAGTTGAGGAGGGATGGAGACAGGTCCCTGCTTGACCTTTCAGGCAACGCCCCCCCCTACCGGCCCCACCTTCCCAGGTGCCCTTACGTAACAGATTTGAGGCCCTGAGCTTGAGAGACTGGTGGGTG
Source organism: Anser brachyrhynchus (assembly GCF_964034855.1). NCBI lineage: Eukaryota > Metazoa > Chordata > Aves > Anseriformes > Anatidae > Anser > Anser brachyrhynchus. Next base: position 127,366 of record NW_027663703.1, read on the forward strand.
AAGATGAGGTAGAAAGTCTACCCAGGAGGATGCCTAGGGCGAGGAAGCCGACCCCACGCCTGAAGACTGCCTCCACCAAGAAAGACAGAAGGGTGATCGTAGTAGGCGACTCCCTTCTCAGGAGAACAGAGGGCCCTGATTGTCGACCTGACCCTACCCGTAGGGAAGTCTGCTGCCTCCCTGGGGCCATGGTCAGGGATGTTGCCAGGAAGCTTCCCAACCTGGTCCGCCCCTCTGACTACTACCCTCTTTTGATAGTCCAGGCTGGCAGTGATGATATTGATGAGAGAAGCCTGAAGGCTATCAAACGGGACTTTAGGGGACTGGGACGGTTAGTGGATGGAGCGGGAGTACAGGTGGTGTTTTCATCTATCCCTGCAGTAGCAGGGAGGGGTACCGAGAGGACACGGAAAGCCCACCTAATTAACACGTGGCTCAGAGGCTGGTGCCAGCACAGAAATTTTGTTTTTTTTGACCATGGGGCGCTTTACTCGGCACCCGGCCTGATGGCCACAGACGGGTCCCTATCTCTAAGGGGAAAACGGATCCTAGCCCAGGAGCTAGCAGGGCTCGCTGAGAGGGCTTTAAACTAGGAAAGAAGAGGGATGGGGCTGAAAGAAGGCCTGTTGGAGCTGTGCCGGGGGGAACAATGGCAGAGCCGGGGAAGATGGCAATGGCCCAGCTGAAGTGCATGTACACTAATGCACGCAGGTAAACAGGAGAAGCTGGAAGCCATCGTGCAGCGGGAAGGCTATGACTTGGTTGCCATCACGGAGACGTGGTGGGACCGCTCCCACGACTGGAGTGCTGCAATGTCTGGCTATAGGCTCTTCAGAAGGGACAGGCAGCACAGAAGGGGTGGTGGTGTGGCTCTCTATATTAGAGAGTGTTTAGATGTTGAGGAACTTGAGGCTGGGAATGATAAGCTTGAGTCCCTGTGTGTTAGGATCAGAGGGAAGGCCAACAAGGCAAGCATCCTGGTGGGGGTCTGTTATAGACCGCCGAACCAGGATGAGGAGACTGATGAGGAGTTCTACAGGCAGCTGGCAGAAGCCGCGAAATCATCAGCGCTTGTTCTCGTGGGGGACTTCAACTTCCCAGACATATCCTGGAAACACAACACAGCCCAGAGAAAGCAGTCTAGGAGGTTTCTGGAGAGCGCGGAAGATAGCTTCCTGATGCAGCTGGTTAGAGAGCCTACCAGGGGAGGTGCCCCGCTAGACCTTCTGTTCACGAACTGGTGGGAGATGTGGTGGTCGAGAGCTATCTCGGGCAGAGTGACCACGAAATGGTTCAGTTCTCTATTCTTGGCGAAGTCAGGAAGGGGACCAGTAAAACAGCTGTCTTGGACTTCTGGAGGGCTGACTTTGAGCTGTTCAGGACACTGGTTGGCAGAGTCCCTTGGGAGGAGGTTCTGAAGGACAAAGGAGTCCAGGAAGGCGGGGCACTCCTCAAGAAGGAAATCTAAATGGCTCAGGAGCGGTCTGTCCCCACATGCCCAAAGACGAGCCGACGTGGAACTAGACCGGCCTGCCTAAGCAGAGAGTTGTGGCTCGAGCTTAGGAGAAAAAGGAGGGTTTATAATCTTTGGAAAAGAGGGCGGGCTACTCAGGAGGACTATAAGGATGTTGCAAGGCTGTGCAGGGACAAAATTAGAAAGGCCAAAGCTCATCTGGAGCTCAATCTGGCTACTGCCGTTAAAGATAACAAAAAACGTTTTTACAAATACATCAACGCAAAAAGGAGGACTGAGGAGAATCTCCATCCTTTACTGGATGCGGGGGGAAACTTAGTTACAAAAGATGAGGAAAAGGCTGAGGTGCTCAATGCTTTCTTTGCCTCAGCCTTTAGCGGCAAGACCGGTTGTTCTCTGGATACCTGGTACCCTGAGCTGGTGGAAGGGGATGGGGAGCAGGATGTGGCCCTCGCTATCCATGAGGAAATGGTTGGCGACCTGCTACGACACTTGGATGTACGCAAGTCGATGGGGCCGGATGGGATCCACCTGAGGGTACTGAGCGAACTGACGGAGGAGCTGGCCAAGCCGCTTTCCATTATTTATCGGAAGTCCTGGCTATTGGGGGAGGTCCCAGTTGACTGACGGCTAGCAAACATGACGCCCATCTACAAGAAGGACCAGAGGGTAGACCCGGGGAACTATAGGCCTGTTAATTTGACCTCAGTGCCAGGGAAGCTCATGGAGCAGATTATCTTGAGGGTCAACACGCGGCACTTGCAGGGCAAGCAGGCGATCAGGCCCAGTCAGCATGGGTTTATGAAAGGCAGGTCCTGCTTGATGAACCTGATCTCCTTCTATGACCAAGTGACGCGCTTGGTGGATGAGGGGAAGGCTGTGGATGTGGTCTACCTTGACTTCAGTAAGGCTTTTGACACCGTTTCCCACAACATTCTCCTCAAGAAACTGGCTGCTCGGGGCTTGGACTGGCGTACGCTTCGTTGGGTTAAAAACTGGCTGGATAGCCGGGCCCAGAGAGTTGTGGTGAATGGAGTCAAATCCAGTTGGAGGCCGGTCACTAGTGGAGTCCCCCAGGGCTCAGTGCTGGGGCCGGTCCTCTTTAATATCTTTATCGATGACCTGGATGAGGGGATTGAGTGCACCCTCAGTAAGTTTGCAGATGACACCAAGTTAGGTGTGTGTGTCGATCTGCTTGAGGGAAGGAAGGCTCTGCAGGAGGATCTGGATACGCTGGACCGATGGGCTGAGGTCAACTGCATGAAGTTCAACAAGGCCAAGTGCCGGGTCCTGCACCTGGGGCACAACAACCCCAAGCAGAGCTACAGGCTGGGAGATGAGTGGCTGGAAAGCTGTCTGGCGGAGAAGGACCTGGGAGTACTGGTTGATAGTCGGCTGAATATGAGCCAGCAGTGTGCCCAGGTGGCCAAGAAGGCCAACAGCATCCTGGCCTGCATAAGAAGCAGTGTGGCCAGCAGGTCTAGGGAAGTGATTGTGCCCCTGTACTCGGCTCTGGTGAGGCCGCACCTCGAGTACTGTCTTCAGTTTTGGACCCCTCGCTACAAGAAGGACATGGACGTGCTCGAGCGAGTCCAGAGAAGGGCGACGAAGCTGGTGAGGGGTCTGGAGAACAAGTCTTACGAGGAGCGGCTGAGGGAGCTGGGCTTGTTTAGCCTGGAGAAGGGGAGGCTCAGGGGAGACCTCATCGCTCTCTATAGGTACCTTAAAGGAGGCTGTAGAGAGGTGGGGGTTGGTCTATTCTCCCACGTGCCTGGTGACAGGACGAGGGGGAATGGGCTAAAGTTGCGCCAGGGGAGGTTTAGGTTGGATGTTAGGAAGAACTTCTTTACTGAAAGGGTTGTTAGGCATTGGAACGGGCTGCCCAGGGAGGTGGTTGAGTCGCCATCCCTGGAGGTCTTTAAAAGACGTTTAGATGTTGGGCTTAGTGATATGGTTTAGTGGAGGACTTGTTAGTGTTAGGTCAGAGGTTGGACTAGATGATCTTGGAGGTCTCTTCCAACCTAGACGATTCTGTGATTCTGTGATTCTGTGATTAAATAATGTTATTCTTAGTCTCCTCCTTGTCAGTTATTTACCTATAGAAGCCGGCTTCCTGTGTACCTACACCTACTGAGGAAACCTTGAGAACTTCATAGGTCTCAGCTTCGTTTCTTCCCTTGTCTGGAGCTGGGGGAGCAGCCCCAGCACACAGGAGGGGCTCAGGACCCAGAGCCCAGCTGCCACAGGGAGGAGCAGCCCCGCTGGCCCTCGCGGCTGCCCCTCGCTGCCCGCTGGGCTCTGCCTCTCTGCTGCCTTCGGTTCGGGGCTGCTGCTTCCCTGGAGCCATGGCCATGGCCAGCAGCAGGACGTGGCCTTTCCACTGCTGCTCTCTTTTTGGTTCCTCATTGTTTCCTTGCTCTCTTGTATCTGTGTTAGTGTTGAGGTCTCATGTACCTTGGTGACAGTCCTGTTATCCCTACAGTGACGTCTCTTCAATATCTCTGCACGCCTCTTGCAAAGCTGGTTTCAGGAATACACCCAAGGAGCTGCTTCCTGAACAGACCCCTTGCTTTTCTGGGCCTCACAATGGATCAGAACCCCAGAGTGATCAGTGAAGGACCAAGGGCTGGACTGGGAGCTGCCTTCTTGCTTGCCTATGGCCCAGCAAACAACTGGCTCTTGAATTATCTGCTTGGGACTGTCCCACTGGTGCTGGGGCTGATGGCAAATGGCATCCTGGAGAGGAATCTGGATGTGCCAAGAGACGTCAGCTGATCTCCAGGGACAGTGTGCAAGCATGGGTTGGCAGTGAGTTCCTCATCTAATGACTGATGATACAAGTTAGAGCGTTTCGTTACAACAAAAAGCTGAACATGAGGAGCTGATGGGTTAAGGAGGGCTCTGCCATGCCCGCAGGGGTTGTGAGGAGCCAGCAGGCAAAGTTACCCAAGAGTCAACTGTGGTTCAGGACAGCTTCTTTGAAAGCTCATGAGCTGGATCTAGTACAGCACTTGCCTGCCCGTTCAGCTCTTAGAAACCCCCCAGGGCCCTGCAAAGCACTGCCCTCTGCTACTGAGACACCAGGGCAGATGGAAAGGGGCTCAGCAGCAGAGAGCCCCACTGACTTGGGTCTGCTGCCCACCCTGAGCAGCACGGGCATCGGGGAATCCCCTGGGGGTCCCAGGGCAACACAGACCCCTGGCTCTGCAGAGCAGCACCGCCAGCTCGGGGCTCTGTGGGGAGCACGGGGAGGGAAGCACCAACGGGCGGCCAGGCCAGCACGGACACACTGCCCTGGGCAAGGCTCTCCGAGAGCAGGGATGGCCCTGGGGAAGAGCAGGGCAGCATTTCTGGGCCTGCACAGATGGGTAAAGGAGAAAGGGAAAGCTCTTTGTGCAGACACCTGAATGGGGCAGGCTGCTCTGTGCCTGGGCCAGGCCTCTTGTGCTGGCCTGGGGAGCGGGGCTGGCCCTGCGAGGCACAGGCACTCTCTGCTGGGGATGTCACAGGCAGGAGAGCAGGGCTCCTGCAGCTTCACGGCCCTCCATCTCCTGAGCCGTGGCTGGCCCCAGCGCGGGGGCTGCTGGGGAGGCCCAGAGCCGCCTTTGTGCCAGCAGCTGCGGTGCCTTGCGAGGGGCTGGGGCTGTGCTGGCCGTGCCCAGAGCCCTGCAGCAGCCTGCGGTGGGCACTGCCCTGGGGCCAGCCCAGCCTGGGCTGCTGGGCTGGGGAGAGGTCCGGGAGGTGGGGAGAGGTGGGCAGGGTCTGGGCTGGGCTGGGCAGTGCCCGGCAGAGGGCAGCAGCAGCGTCAGGGAGCGGTGGCAGCATGCAGGGGAGGGCTCCCAGCAGGGCTTGGTGCTGCAGAGCCAGGGCTGGGGAAGGGAGCCCCGAGCTGCAGGGGCAGGGGACACGAGGCCGCTCGGGGCCCTTGCTGGCCTGGGCAGAGCAGGAAGGGGGCCCAGGGCATTCGTCCCCTCACCGCAGCCTGCCACGACCTGCACGGCGCTCACGCAGGGCCAGGATCTGCCTCGTGGTGCGCAGGGAGAGGGCAAAGCCTCTCTGAAGAAGAGGCTGAAACTGAAAAAGATCCCTCCGCTGCCCCATGGTGTGACAGGGCCAGGGTTGGAAACGTTACCTTTATTTGATACAGTTCTTGTATAATTTGCATTGGTGATGGCACAAAAAGACAGCTCCTTCACCAGTGATGTACATCCTTCTTCATGTTAGGACACAACTCAACGTCCTTCACTCTGCTTTATCTCACAGATGAACTGGATTAGGTCTCCTTGATTACTCTGAGGCACAGTGCAGTGCTTTTTGCCTTCTGTCCCTACAGCACAATATGTGTGACTTTCCCTTACTCTGCGCATTGACCTGACGGGTCATTTCACATTTTTCTCTTTCAAAACCTCAGTTGGACGGGGACCATTTCCAAAGTGGGGCAAGCTGATGGGTTCTGCCTCAGCCATTTGAAGCGTGCTATACTTGTGTTTTTCAGCCTGAGTTTGCTAAAGATGACCCAGGAAGGTAAATGCATGTTCAAGTGTCTCGTAGGAATAAGGGGTATCATGGGTTAAGTAGGAATAAGAATATCATGGGTTTCCAACAGGCATTTCAAATCTAGAGCAGTCCCAGGAACCCACTGAAGAAGGGATTTGTCTTTGAAGGGGTTTCCTGTGCTGGGCTGGGCTGCAGTTACAGGACAAAGACCACTGCTGGCAGTGGAGGTGCCCTGGGAAATCCACCTGGCACCACCTGATTTTCCCAAAGGGCTCCGGTCTCCTGCAGGTCTTTTCTGACATCTGGTGGTCCAGGGAAGTGCCTCAAACACAACGGGGCCAGAGGAGGTTTTCCCTGGTTATGCTTATGGTCAGGCAGCAAAGCTCTGCATGAATACCCATTATTTTTTTACTACTTAGCTAATAAAGCATCTTCTCATCAGCTCAAATGATTCAATCCCCTTCGTTAAATGTCTCACATGAATGATAATTTCTGTCATGAAGAAATGTGAATTTCCATGATCTATATTTATTGCAGGAGAAGAAATCCTGGTGTTCACCTGTACTTGCATTGTCATCGCTTTCTCTATCATGGTGTGCTCCCTCATCTTCCAGGTACATCCACCCGTCTTGATTAAACAGTCCATGCTGAATGTCCCCTTTCCAGCTGCCTGTCCTGACCTATGCACTTCCCATAGTTCTCCTGCTTTGCCCTCCCCTTACCCTTGGATCATTCAGACCGCTCTCACCAACCCCGTTGCTGCTTTGAGTTTCAGTGAGTTCCAGCTCGACCATCTCTCAGCAGTTTGTCTAATGGTTTCCTAGGCCAGAAACTCATAATTTATCATTGAATTCATATGATATGGATTAATAATAACAGTATTGTTTTAGATTTCCTATTAATCAGCGTAAAAATAGATCATGTACAGTCATCCTTTTGGGAAGGTAAACATCACTGGAGGCAAAAAAATGAGGAATTTGAACTTTTATTTATTTATTTATTTATTTTTAATTGCAGCATGATTTCCTGTTGTTTGTTTTTACATAGGAAAAACCCTGCTCTTCCTACCTAAGCAGGGCTCCAAAGGAGTAACCCTTGACCTATATCTATAGGAAAATGATGCTCCAAAATGAAATGCAGCAAATTCAGCCTTTAAAATGAGGAAAGATTTTTATTAGATGCTCTTTGAAATCTTCCTCCTTAACTACACCATGAAAGCTCTCCAATTAGCTCTACAAGTCTTGAAGACATGAAGAAAATCATGGGAGAGATATGTCTGCTTAGGACGTTCTGCATTTTAATGAGTTCCATGGTGTATTTTGGTGCTCAGTCTATGAAGCTCAGGTACTGAGAGGAGAATGATGTAACCGCTTGAGAAGGTAAAGTCAGAAGGAAAAGTTGAAGTGACTTGGAGTATTAATGGGCCCCACTGAGGGCTGTTCCTAACAAAGCCTCCCCAGGGACTTGTTAGGGCAGATCATTGGAGGCCATGATTGCAGAGAGGCAAAGCGCTGTGCTGAGAAAAGTCTTGGTTGGTTTTGGTGAAGCAGAAGGGCCAAGGCCTGACCCCAGCCCCTGGGAGGGGAGATCCTGCACCCCCCCGTCTGGCTCAGGGCTCTTCTTGGGGTCTGTATGATGTGGTGGGCAGTGTGATGCCACGAGAAGAACTTCATTAGGACACCTCCCCACCCCTGCACAGGGTATCAAGGAAGCAGTGAGGCCCCATTGCAATGACTCTATCTCGTCTCCTCAGAAGCTCTAGCCAGAGGGACAGAAACGTCAGGGCTGTTGGGGCCTTCCGTTCCCGCCAGCACCCTCTGCCTTCTCCTCTGCAGGCTTTCCTATGCTGTCGCACACTTTGCCTTATTTCCTTGAAGTCTGCGGACACCCATCTCTGTTCACCACATTGCTCTCATCCAGAACTTTCCATCATTTCACCAATGTTTCCTCAACCCTCACCAGCTGTTGCTTGAAACACAAAGCTAGGGTCTGATCATAGATACTCACCAGCATCTTCCAAGGCCTGGGCCTGCTGCTGGCCTTGCAGCTTCTTGGCTAGACACAGCCAAGCCTTGTGCCTCCTGCTGTCCAGTCCTGGACTCAAGCAGAAGGGACAGGACAAGCCCTCTGCGGGCCTTCTTTCTGTCTGGGTCCTCCTGGGGATGGAGGCAGAGGGGATCCCACAGGCAGCATGCCAAGCAGGGGCCTTCTGCTGGCCTAGCAGGGCCACTGGCAGATGTCAGCCCCAAAGTGCACATCCCAGGGAGAAGCCAAGGGTGACCTGCCACCTCCAGACACAAGGGACCTCACAGTCCCTTTGCGTGACACGTTCCTGCTGCTGCCCTATCAGCTGCAGAGACAGAAGTGACCTCCCAGTCACTGCCCCAGTCACATTCCTCCTGCTGGGGCAGGAGATCCTGAGGCAGAGCTGACCTCTCTTGTCTCTTTGGGACTAGGGCTCACTTTTCTGGGTTAGAAATTTAGCAAATGTGTTGGTCTGCTTAGGGTGTCAGGTCTGTGGTTAGGTTATGGGCAAGCTTTGTGGAATAGGTTTTTGTTCTACGTCTGCCTAGAAGTCTAGGTTTAATAGAGGATTTTAATGCTAGCGTTGAAGGCAGGGATTAGGGTGAGCACAAGAGTGAAGGCAAAGGCAAAGGGCTATGGGCTGAGTTTTGCTTCATGGAATACTTTGAGTTTAAGCTTTAGACTAGTGGATTCCTGTCAGGGTGTTGGAGTAGCATTTAGGTTTAGGGATTTAGGTTACTCTTTAAAATTGGGTAACGGCCTTGTATCAATGTTTCAATTCAGTGTTAAAGCAGCATCAACATTACCTGAAGCCTCTTACCTCTACGAAATCATTGTAGAGGTTCGCTCACTCTTCCCTCTCCCTCTCTACGATGGGGGAGAGAATTAGAAAGAAATGAAAACTTGTGGGTTGAGATAAATAGAAAGGGTTTATTAGGACACAAAAGAAAGGATAATAATAGTAATAGTTATAATAGTAATAATAATAATAGTAGTAATACTAATAGTACTAGTACTAGTACTAGTAATAATAATAATAATAATAATAATAATAATAATAATAATAATAATAATGATAATAATAATAATAATGTGTATGAAGCAAATGATGCACAATGCAATTGCTCACCACCCGCTGACCGATGCCCAGCCTATTCCCGAGCAGCCGGCCCCCCACCCCAGCCAGCCACCCCTATATATTGTTTAGCATGACGCCAGATGGTATGGAATACCCCTTTGGCCAGTTTGGGTCAGCTGTCCTGGGTCTGTCCCCTCCCAGCTCCTGCTGCACCCCCAGCCTGCTCGCGGGCAGGACAGAGCGAGAAGCCGAAAAGTCCTTGGCCTGGTGTAAGCACTGCTCTGCAACAATTAAACATCAGTGTGATATCAACATTATTCTCATCCTAAATCCCAAACACAGCACTGTACCAGCTACTAGGAGGAAAATTAACTCCATCCTAGCGGAAACCAGGACAGTCACCCCCCCCCCAGCCTGTACTGGTGCTTGGGGTTATTCCTCCCTAGGCGCAGGACCCTGTACTTGCCCTTGCTGAACTTCATGAGGTTCCTCTCGGCCCAGCCCTCCAGCCTGCCGAGGTCCCTCTGAATGGCAGCACAGCCCTCTGGGGTATCGGCCACTCCTCCCAGCTTTGTGTCGTCCCAAGTCAGGATGACTTTAGGCAAAAGCTGAAACTTCTGACATGACAACCCCTGCCCAAGACCTCTTCCTCTATGGGGCCTACCAGGTACTTAGGAAGAGAGGATCTCACAACCTGTGTGCAAAGCAGGTGCCTTCTGCTGCCCTATCATGGACCCTGGCAGATGTGAGCCTAAAGGCACAGATCCCAGGATCCCAGGAGCCAAGGGATGACCTGCCGGCTACTTCAGAAAGAGCTCAACTCACAATCCTCTTCAGAGATATTCACTCAGGACTGGATTAGGAATTTCTGAGGCACCTCTGAGCTCCTAATACCACACCTACAAAACACCCCCTTTATGGCCCAGGACCTGCCCAGGGAGATGTGAGCAGGTTGTGATCCTTCAAGCCCGTGGCATTGCTGCTGGACTCCCAGCCTCTCAGAGACACAGGAGCCAGTTACTTGCAGTCCTGGGAGGTGCTGTCAGCCATCAGCCCCATCGTGTGCCGTAGAGCCCCAGTGCCTAGGAAATGGGAACATTCATCAACTTGAGGGCACTGGCAGCTAACAGGGAACCTCTGAACCAGCCCCAAATCCCTGAGAATCCATGCTGGGTCTGTGCTCTCACCACACCGAGACCCCGTGGAAAGAAGCAAAGCATCGTGCCCCTTTGGAGCCTCTTCCTGGGGCTTGTTCTTGACAGCAGCTTTGCAGGAAGGCCTCAGCCTTCAGGCAGTGCCGGAGGAGATCCCCCCTTAGGAGGGATCTGCAGAGCCAGACCAGGTCTCACAGGTGGGACATCAGACAAGGAAGGCAGTGCAGCCTCCTATATTTTGTATATGTTCACAGAGAGACGGGCTCCTTGTATACAGAATCTCTGAGCTGCAAACACAACACAGACAGAAATAGAAAAGGGACAAATAAAGATATATCACTGGGCAACATGGGCTAAATTAAGAAAATCCTGGAATATTAACTAACATCAACAGCAACAAAAATTTACAGATTTCTTGTTTCTGTTATAGTTGATATTATGTGCTACATGCAAAAGGAGAGGGGCAATTTATTGATTCTTAAACACATCTAGTCGTAAGTTTCACCAAGGCATCCTTGACCTCCTGGTTCCTCATGCTGTAGATGAGGGGGTTCAGTGCTGGAGGCACCACCGAGTACAGAACTGCCACCACCAGGTCCAGGGATGGGGAAGAGATGGAGGGGGGCTTCAGGTAGGCAAACATGGCAGTGCTGATAAACAGGGAGACCACGGCCAGGTGAGGGAGGCACGTGGAAAAGGCTTTGTGCCGGCCCTGCTCAGAGGGCATCCTCAGCACTGCCCTGAAGATCTGCACATAGGAAAAAACAATGAAAACAAAACAGCCAAAGACTAAAGAAACACTACACACAAGTGCCCCAACTTCCCTGAGGTAGGCATCTGAGCAGGAGAGCTTGAGGATCTGGGGGATTTCACAGAAGAACTGGTCCACTGCATTGCCTTGGCAGAGGGGCAGGGAAAAGGTAGTGGCCGTGTGCAGGACAGCATTGAGAAAGCCACTGCCCCAGGCAGCTGCTGCCATCTGGGCACAAGCTCTGCTGCCCACGAGGCTCCCGTAGTGCAGGGGCTTGCAGATGGCAGCGTAGCGGTCGTAGGCCATGACAGTAAGAGTAAAATATTCTGCTGATATAAAGAAGAGAAAGAAAAAGACCTGTGCAGCACATCCCTGATAGGAGATGGTCCTGGTGTCCCAGAGGGCATTGGCCATGGCTTTGGGCAGAGTGGTGGAGATGCAGCCCAGGTCGAGGAGGGCGAGGTTGAGGAGGAAGAAGTACATGGGGGTGTGGAGGCGGTGGTCGCAGGCTATGGCGGTGAGGATGAGGCCGTTGCCCAGGAGGGCAGCCAGGTAGATGCCCAGGAAGAGCCCGAAGTGCAGGAGCTGCAGCTCCCACGTGTCTGCGAATGCCAGCAGGAGGAACTCGCTCACAGAGCTGCTGTTGGGCATTTCCTGCCCTTCATCAAGGGCACTGCAAAGAAGAAAAAATACTGACTGTTAGGGGAAATTTCCCTGAGCAATACTCATTTCTTTCCTCATTAAAGCCTTCACATCATGTTTCTTTCAGGGTTACCTTTGTGTCTCTCCCTGGTTGTAGCCCTGCTTTGTGCTTCCTGAGTGTCCCGTACTTAGCAGCTACCTCAGCCCATCAGCCCCCAACCCGCCACCTCTGCTCCACTGCAGTGGTAAATGTTGTTGCTGTGGCGGCACACCTCAGCCAGAGGTCACGTCCAGGAGGGCTGCTCTGTCCATCCCCTGGTGCCCAGCTGCTGGTTGCTTGCAGCACTCAGGTGTGGGATGGCTGCACTCAGAGGCTGTGCTAAAAAATTACACCTCCTTGTCTGCAGGTACTAAAGAACAGCACAGAAAAACCCTGGTGCAGTCTGTAAGTAGAGAGAAGGGAGGGGATATTCTGAGGTTCGTCACTAACCTGCTTAGGTCTCAGTTCAAGGCAGTGGAAGCTCAGTCACCTGTGCAAATCCAACCACTCAACACAGAGCCTGCCCCAGAATCAGAGCAGGAAAAACAGGCAGAGACTGCAGAAAGTGCCTTCTCTTTGCAGGCAGCCCCTGCCCTGCCCTTCCTCTGCCCAGGGCTGCCCTGCAGCACTTTCTCCTTCACACTGCACAAGCCACGAGAGACATCCTGGCAGCTCCTGGCCAGGCAGAGACGACCCGGACCCAGGAGCCCCTTCCAGGAACCTCCCCTGCACTGTCCTGCAGCCAGAGACTTACCGTGTGCAGGGCTGTGAAGGTTTCTCCTGCACTCAGCTCTCCTCTGCCCGCACCCTGCAGGCTGCCTGGAATCCCTTTCTGCCTGGGTGCCTGCGGTCAGAGCCCCCAGCCCTGCTGCGCTGTGCACAGGAGCTGCTCCTGGGCACAGCTGTCTCTCTGCACCAGGGCCCTCTTGCCACGAGCTCTCTCTGTCCCACGAGCCCGGCCCAGCTCAGCACCACACGCCCAGCCCAAGGCATTGGAATCCCCCCTCGGGGGGCTCTGCTGAGGAGCCCACGAACCTCAGGCACTGAGAGACAATTGAAGACATCTCTCAACAAGTCCAAGTCAGAGGCAAGTTTCCTGCAGTGTCCCCCTGAGGGCCAGCACTGACACAGCCTCCCTTGGAGCTTGGGGTCTCTATGGGGTCCCTATAGGGGTCCCTATGGGGTCTCTATGGGGTCTCTATGGGGTCTCTGTGGAATCCCTGTGAGGTCCCTGTGGGGTCCCTATGGGGTCTCTGTGGGGTCCCTATGGGGTCACTAGGGGTCTCTATGGGGTCCCTGTGGGGTCGCTATAGGGTCCCTATGGGGTCCCTATGGGGTCCCTATGGGGTCCCTATGGAGTCCCTACAGGGTCCCTATAGGGGTCCCTATGGGGCTCTATAGGGTCCGTATGGGGTTGCTAAGGGGTCCCAGTGGGGTCCCTATGGGGTTCTATTGGGTCCCTATGGGGTCCCAAATTGGGTCTCTATGGGGTACCTGTGTGGTCCCTCTGGGGTCTCTATGGGGCTCTGCGGAGTCCCTAAGGGGTCCCTATGGGGTCCCCGTGGGGTCCCTATGGGGTTCTATGGGGTCTCTATGGGGTCCCTATGGGGCCCCTGTGGGGTCCCTATGGGTCTCTATGGGGTCGCTATGGGTTCCCTGTGGGGTTCTATGGGGTCCCTATGAGGTCCCTATGGGGTCTCTATGGGCCTCTGCGGGGTCCCTAAGGTGTCCCTGTGGGGTCCCTGTGGGGTCTCTATTGAGTCCCTATGGGGTCCCTATGGGGTCTCTATGGGGTCCCTATGGGGTCCCTATGGGGTCTCTATGGGGTCTCTGTGAGGTCCCTATGGGGTCTCTAAGGGGTCTGTATGGGGTCGCTTTGGGGTCCCTGTGGGGTCCTTGTGGGGTCCTTATGGGGTCCCTATGGGGTCTCTGTGGGTTCTCTATGGCGTCTCTGTGGGGTCCCTATGGGGTCCCTATGGGGACCATGTGCGTGCTCTATGGGGTCCCTGTGGGGTACCTATGGGGTCCCTGTGGGGTCTGTATGGGGTCGCTATGGGGTCTCTATGGGGCTCTGCGGGGTCCCTATGGGGTCCCTGTGGGGTCGCTATGGGGTCCCTATGGGGTCCCTATGTGCTCTCTGTGGGGTCCCTGTGGGGCTCTATGGGGTCTCTATGGGGTCCCTATCTGGACTCTGTGAGGTCCCTATGGGGTCCCTGTAGGGTCCCCGTGGTTTCCGTATGGGGTCCGTAAGGGGTTGCAATGGGGTCCCAATGGGGTCTCTGTGAGGTCCCTATGGGCTGTCTGTGGGGTCTCTTTGGGGTCCCTATGGGGTCGCTGTGGAGTTCTGTGGGACCTCTGTGGGTCTCTATGGGGTTTCTATAGGGTCTCTATGGGGTCCATGTGGGGTCTTTATGGGGTCCCTACGGGGTCCCTAATTTGTCCATATAGGGGTCCCTGTTGGATCCCTGTGCGTGATCTATGGGGTCCCTACAGGGTCCGTATGGGGTCCCTACGGGGTCCCTATGGGGTCTCTATGGGGTCCCTATGGGGTCCTTGTGGGGTCTCTATGGGGTCCCTATGGGGTCTGTATGGGGTCGCTATGGGATCTCTGTGGGGTCCTTATGGGGTCACTTTGGGGTCTGTATGGGGTCGCTATGGGGTCCCTGTGGGGTCCCTATGGGGTCTCTATGGGGTCCCTATGGATTCTCTGTGGGGTTCCTATGGGGTCCCTGTGGGGTCCTTATGGGGTCTCTAAGGGGTCGCTATGGGGTCCCTGTGGTGTCGCTGTGGGGTCTCTATGGGGTCTTTATGGGGTCCCTATGGTGTCTCTTTGGGCTCTCTGTGAGGTCCCTGTGGGGTCCCTATCGGGTCCCTATGGGGCCTCTATGGGGTCCCTATGGGGTCCCTAGGGGGCTCTATAGGGTCCCTATGGCGTCTGAATGGGGTCTCTATGGGGTCCCTATGGGGTTCGCTATGGGGTCTCTATGGGGCGCTGCGGGCCCCCGTGGGATGCTGTGGAGTCCCTATGGGGTCTCTGTTAGGTCCCTATGGGGTCCCTGTGGGGTCTCTATGGGGTCCCTAAGGGGTCCCTATGGGGCTCTATAGAGTCCCTATGGGATCCGTAGGGGGTCTCTATGGGGTCCCTATGGTCCCTGTGGGGTCCGTATGGGGTACCTATGGGATCCCTATGGGGTCCCTATGGGGTCGCTATGTGGTCTCTATGGGGTCCCTGTGGGGCTCTATGGGGTCGCTATGGAGTTATGTGGGACCTCTGTGCAACTCTATGGGGTTTCTATAGGGTCTCTATGGGGTCTTTGTGGGGTTCTATGGGTCTCCAGGGGGTTCAGTGTTTGCCATGGGGTCTCTGCTATGGGGCGCTGTGGGGCTCTGGCACCCTATGGTCTCTGTTGGGTCTCTATGGGTCTGTATGGGTCCCCTATAGGGTTCTGTGGGTCTCTATGGGTCCCTATAGGCACCTATGGCTCCCCGTGTGGTCCCTATGGGGCTCCCTGTGGGTCCCCTATGGGTCCCTATGGGATTCTGTGGGGCTCTATGGGTCCCCTATGGGGTTCTATGGGTCCCTATGGGGTCCCCTATTGGGTTTTATGGGTCTCTGTGGGTCCCTATGGGGTCTCTATAGGGACTGTGCGTCTCTATGGGGTTCAAGGGCCTTTAGGGGGTTCTGCGGGTCCCTATGGGTCTCTATTGGATCTCTATGGAGTCCCTGTGGCTTCCCTGTGGAGTCCCTATAGGGTCTCTATGGGGTCTCAATGGGGTCCCAATGGGGTCCCTATGGGGTCTCCATGGGGTCCCTACAGGGTCCCTAATTGGTCCATATAGGGGTCCCTATGGGGTCCCTGTGCGTGCTCTATGGGGTCCCTAAGGGGTCCCTATGTGGTCCCTGTGGGGTCCCTCTGGGGCTCCTATGGGGTCCTTGTGGGTGCTCTATGGTGTTTCTATGGGGTCTGTATGAGGTCGCTATGGGGTCTCTGTGGGGTCCTTATGGGGTCCCTGTGGGGTCCCTATGGGGTCCCTGTAGGGTCTCTATGGGGTCTCTGAGGGGTTCCTATGGGGTCCCTATGGGGTCCCTGTGGGGCCGCTATGGGGCTTTATGCGGTCTCTATGGGGTCCCTGTGGGGTCCCTATGGGGTCTCTATGGGGTCTCTATGGGGTCCCTATGGGGTCCCTATGGGGTCTCTATGGGGTCCGTATGGGTTCTCTTTGAGGTCCCTATGGGGTCCCTATGGGGTCCCTATGGGGTCTCTAAGGGGTCGCTATGGGGTCCCTGTGGGGTCCCTATCGCGTTCCGATGGGGTCTCTGTGGGGTCCCTATTGGGTTCCTGAGGAGGTCTCTATGGGGCTCTATAGGGTCCCTATGGGGTCCGTAGAGGGTCTCTATGGGGTCCCTAAGGGGTCCCTGTGGGTCTCTATAGGGTCCCTATGGTGTCTCTATGGGGTCCCTGTGGTGTCCCTCTGGGGTCTCTTTGGGGTCTCTGTGGGGTCCCTATGGGGTCTCCAGGGGGTCCGTATGGGGTCCTTGTGTGGTCTCTATGGGTTCCCTATGGGGTCCCTATGGGGTCTGTATGGGGTCGCTATGTGGTCTGTATGGGGTTCTGCGGGGTCCTTATGGGGTCCCTGTGGTGTCGCTATGGGGTCCCTTTGGAGTCTCTATGGGGTCCCTGTGGGTTCCCCATGGGGTCCCTATGGGGTCTGAATGGGGTCGCCATAGGATCCCTATGGGGTCTCTATGGGGTCCCTACAGGGTCCCTATGGGGTCTCTTTGGGGTCCCTATGGGGTCTCTATGGGGTCGTTGTGGGGTTCTATGGGTCTCCAGGGGGTTCAGTGTTTGCCATGGGGTCTCTGCTATGGGGCGCAGTGGGGCTCTGGCAGCCTATGGGTCTCTGTTGGGTCTCTATGGGTCTGTATGGGTCCCCTACAGGGTTCTGTGGGTCTCTATGGGTCCCTATAGGCACCCATGGGTCCCTGTGGGGTCCCCTATTGGGTTTTATGGGTCTCTGTGGGTCCCTATGGGGTCTCTATGGGGTCCCTATGGGGTCTCTATAGGGATCTGTGGGTCTCTATGGGGTTCAAGGGCCTTTAGGGGGTTCTGCGGGTCCCTATGGGTCCCTAGTGGATCTCTAAGGAGTCCCTATGGGGTCCCTACGAGGTCCGTATGGGGTCTCTATGGGGTCGATGTGGGGCTCTATGGGGTCCCTATGGGGTCTCTGAGGGGTTCCTATGGGGTCTCTATGGGGTCCCAATGGGGTGCCTGTGCATGCTCTATGGGGTCCCTCTGGGGCTCCTATGGGGTCCTTGTGGGTGGTCTGTGGGGTCCCTATGGGGTCTGTATGGGGTCGCTATGGGGTCTCTATGGGGTCCTTATGGGGTCCCTGTGGGGTCCCTATGGGGTCCCTGTAGGGTCTCTATGGGGTCTCTGAGGGGTTCCTATGGGGTCCCTACGGGGTCCCTACGGGGTCCCTGTGGGGTCTCTATGGGGTCTCTGTGGGGTCCCTATGGGGGTCCCTGTGGGGTCCCTATGGGGTCGCTATGTGGTCTCTATGGGGCTCTGCGGGGTCCCTAAGGGGTCTCTGTGGGGTCCCTATAGGGTCCCTATGGTGTCTCTATGGGGTCCCTGTGGGGTCCCTATGGGGTCTCTTTGGGGTCCCTGTGGGGTCTCTGAGGGGTTCCTTTGGGGTCCCTATGGGGTCCCTATGGGGTCTCTATGGGGCTCTATGCGGGCTCTATGGGGTCCCTATGGGGTCTCTGTTGGGTCTCTATGGCTTCTCTGCATGGTCCCTACGGGGTCCCTGTGGGGTCTCTATGGGGTCCCTATAGAGTCCTTGTGGGGTCTCTATGGGGTCTCTATGGGGTCCCTATGGCGTCTCTGTGGGGTTCCTAAGGGGTCCCTGTGGGGTCCTTATGGCTGCTTTATGGGGTCCCTGTGGGGTCCCCGTGGGGTCCCTATTGGGTCCGTAGGGGGTCGCTATGGGGTCCTTCTGGGGTCTCTGTGAGGTCCCTATGTGGTCTATTTGGGGTCCCTAAGGGGTCCGTATGGGGCCTGTATGGGGTCCGTATAGGGGTCCCTATGGGGCTCTAAATGTCACCATGGGGTCTCTGTGGGGTCCTTATGGGGTCCCTGTGAGGTCTCTATAGGGTCTCTATGGGGTTCCTAAGGGCTCTCTGTGGGGTCCCTATGGGGTCGCTGTGGAGTTCTGTGAGACCTCTGTGGGTCTCTATGGGGTTTCTATAGGGTCTCTATGGGGTCGTTGTGGGGTTCTATGGGTCTCCAGGGGGTTCAGTGTTTGCCATGGGGTCTCTGCTATGGGGCGCAGTGGGGCTCTGGCAGCCTATGGGTCTCTGTTGGGTCTCTATGGGTCTTTATGGGTCCCCTACAGGGTTCTGTGGGTCTCTATGTGTCCCTATAGGCACCTATGGTCCCTGTGGGGTCCCCTATTGGGTTTTATGGGTCTCTGTGGGTCCCTATGGGGTCTCTATGGGGTCCCTATGGGGTCTCTATAGGGATCTGTGGGTCTCTATGGGGTTCAAGGGCCTTTAGGGGGTTCTGCGGATCCCTATGGGTCCCTAGTGGATCTCTATGGAGTCCCTATGGGGTCCCTACGAGGTCCGTATGGGGTCTCTATGGCGTCTCTATGGGGTCTCTTTGGGGTCCCTATGGGGTCTCTATGGGGTCCCAGTGGGGTCCCTGTGGGGTCTCTATGGGGTCTCTGAGGGGTTCCTATGGGGTCCCTACGGGGTCCCTACGGGGTCCCTATGGGGTCTCTGTGGGGTCCCTATGGGGGTCCCTGTGGGGTCCCTATGGGGTCTCTATGGGGTCGCTATGTGGTCTCTATGGGGCTCTGCGGGGTCCCTATAGGGTCCCTCTGGTTTCTCTATGGGGTCCCTGTGGGGTCCCTATGGGGTCTCTTTGGGGTCCCTGTGGGGTCTCTATGGGGTCTCTGAGGGGTTCCTTTGGGGTCCCTATGGGGTCCCTATGGGGTCTCTATGGCACGCTATGCGGTCTCTATGGGGTCTCTGTTCGGTTTCTATGGCTTCTCTGCGTGGTCCCTACGGGGTCCCTACGGGGTCCCTATGGGGTCTCTGTGGGGTCCCTATGGAGTCCTTATGGGGTCTCTATGGGGTCCCTATCGGGTCTCTGTGATGTCCCAAGGGGTCCCTGTGGGGTCCCCATGGAGTCCCTATTGGGTCCGTAGCGGGTCACTATGGGGTCCTTCTGGGGTCTCTGTGAGGTCCCTATGGGGTCTATTTGGGGTCCCTAAGGGGTCCCTATGGGGCCTCTATGGGGTACTTATAGGGGTCCCTATGGGGCTCTAAATGTCCCTATGGGGTCTCTATGGGGTCTCTGTGGGGTCTTTATGGGGTCTCTGTGGGGTCCCTATGGGGTCTCTGAGGGGTTCCTATGGGGTCCCTGTGGGGTCCCTACGGGGTCCCTATGGGGTCTCTATGGGGTCTCTACGGGGTCCCTAATTGGTCCATATAGGGGGTCACTATGGGATCCCTGTGCGTGCTCTATGGGGTCCCTCTGGGGCTCCTATGGGGTCCTTGTGGGTGGTTTATGGGGTCCCTATGGGGTCTGTATGTGGTCGCTGTGGGGTCTCTGTGGGGTCCTTATGGAGTCTCTATGGGGCTCTGCGGGATCCCTATGGGGTCCCTGTGGGGTCGCTATGGGTTCCCTATGGGGTCCCTATGGGGTCGCTGTGGAGTTCTGTGGGACCTCTGTGCGACTCTATGGGGTTTCTATAGGGTCTCTATGGGGTCGTTGTGGGGTTCTATGGGTCTCCAGGGGGTTCAGTGTTTGCCATGGGGTCTCTGCTATGGGGCGCAGTGGGGCTCTGGCAGCCTATGGGTCTCTGTTGGGTCTCTATGGGTCTTTATGGGTCCCCTACAGGGTTCTGTGGGTCTCTATGGGTCCCTATAGGCACCCATGGGTCCCTGTGGGGTCGCTATGGGTCTCCCTGTGGGTCCCCTATGGGTCCCTATGGGATTCTGTGGGGCTCTATGGGTCCCCTATGGGGTTCTATGGGTCCCTGTGGGTCCCTGTGGGTCCCTATGGGGTTCTATAGTTCCCTGCGTGTCCCTATGGGTCCCTGTGTCCACCCCCCCCCCCCCCCCAGGAATGTGCCACCCGGGGCCGATGACGGGCACAAAGCGGGGACAAAGCGGTGGCCCCCGGGGGGGGCGGGGCCGGGCGATAACGAGGCCCCGAAATAGCCGCGGCCCCGCCACCGGGGGTGGTGGTGGGGGGGGGTGTTAGGGGGATCCTGCCCCATAGATCCTGCCCCACAGATCCTGCCCCATAGATACTGTCCCATAGATCCTGCCCCTTTGTCCCTGCCCCATAGATCCTGCCCCACAAATCCTGCTCAGCCCCTTATAAGGCCCCCAGGACAATCCCTGCCCCATAGATCCTGCCCCATAGATCCTGCCCCATGGATCCTGCCCCATAGATCCTACCCTATATATCCTGCCCCATGGATCCTGCCCCATAGCCCCTGCCCCATATGTCCCTTCCTCATAGCCCCCACCCCACAGACGGCCCCCCCCAGCATCCCCATCCCGTGCCCCCCCCCCCCCCCCCCCCCCAAGTCCCAGGGGACGCCGTGGGGCGCGTGGGCGCTGCCATTAATCCCCAGTCCCCGCCAGGCCGGAGCCCCGCAAATCCCCATGGCAGCTGCGGGGCCCCCCCCGTGACCCCCCCCCCCCCAACCTTGGGCTGCTATGGGGCAGCTAAGGGGCAGCTGTGGGGCAGCCATGGGGCACTTATGGGGCACTTATGAGGCAGCTACGGGGCAGCTATGGGGCAGCTATGGGGGACTTATGGGGCAGCTATGGAGCACTTATGGGGCACTTATGGGGCAGCTGTGGGGCAGCTATGGGACAATTATGGGGCAGCTATGGGACACTTGTGGGGCACTTATGGGGCACTTATGGGGCGCTACGGAGCACCCAGCGCGCTACGGGAGTTATAGGGCAGGGGGGTTCCTGGGGGGCTATGGGGCAGCTGTGGGGCAGCTATGGGGCAGGGATCCTTCCCCCCCCTCCCCTCCTCTCCCCCTCCCCCCCTAAGGAATTTGGGGGGTGAAGGCTCCTCCCCCCCCCCTCCCCGCCCCACATCTTTAAAAGCTGTCGGGCAGCGGCGGGGCTGGCGTGGAGCAGCAGCGGGTGGGTGAGGGCTGTGGGGCGCTATGGGGTGCTGTGGGGCACGGGGGTGCTATGGGGCATGTAGGGTATGTGGGGCGTGTGGGGTGCTATGGGGCACAGAGGAGTGTGGGGTGCTATAGGGCACAAGGGTGTTATGGGATGTGGGGCGCTATGGGGCAGGAAGGTGCTATGGGGCATGTAGGGGATGTGAGGGGCGTATGGGGTGCTATGGGGCATGGGGGGGCTATGGGATATGGGACGCTATGGGGCAGGGGAGTGCGGGGGGGTGTGGGGCACTATGGGGCACAGGGGTGTTATGGGGAGTGTGGGGGGCGTGTGAGGCGCTATGGGGCACGGGGGGGGCTATGGGATATGGGGCGCTATGGGGCAGGGGGGTACTATGGGGCACAGGGGGGTGTGGGGCGCTATGGGGCAGGGGGGTGCGGGGGGGGGTGGGGCGCTGTGGGGCACGGGGGGGCTATGGAGAGTGTGGGGATATGTGGGGCGCTATGGGGCGGGGGGGTGCTATGGAGCATGGGGGGGATGTGGGGCGCTATGGGGTGCTATGGGGCAGGGGGGGTGCTGAGGGATGTGGGGCACTATGGGGCACGGGGTTGCCATGGGGCATGTGGGGGGTGTGTGTGGGGCGCTATGGGGCAGAGGGGTGCTATAGGGCCTGGGGGGGATTTGGGAAGCTATGGAGCAGGGGGGGTTCTATGGGGCACAGGGGAGACGTGGGGCTTGTGGGGCGCTATGGGGCACGAGGGGGGGCTATGGGGCGCAGGAGAGGATGTGGGGCGCTGTGGGGCACGGGGGGGATGTGGGGCGCGGGGGGGTGGGAGGGGCGCTGTGGGTCACAGCCCCTCGCCCCCCAGCCCCACAGATCCGGATCCTTTTCCTGTGCCAGACCCAGAGACTGAAGGTGCGGGGACGCTAAGGGGCGGGGGGGGTGCTATGGAGCGGGGGGGGCGCTATGGGGTGGGGGGGTGCTATGGGGTGGGGGTGCTATGGGGCGGGGGGACGCTATGGGGCACGGGGGGCGCTATGGGGCAGGGGGGTGCTATGGGGCGGAGGGTGCTATGGGGCGGGGGGGCGCTATGGGGCTGGGGGGTGCTATGGGGTGGGGGGGCGCTATGAGGCTGGGGGGGTGCTATGGGGCTGGGGGGGTGCTATGGGGTGGGGGGGTGCTATGGGGTGGGGGGTGCATGGGTTGGGGATCAGATAGTGGGGGGGGGTGTAACGCTATGGGGCACAGCTCGCTATGGGGCAGGGCTCATTTCTATGGGGCAGGGCTCACTCCTATGGGTCCCGCCCCCTCGCTATGGGGCACATCTCCTCGCTATGGGGCAGGGCTCATCCCTATGGGGCACAGTCTGGTTCTATGGGTCCCGCCCCCTGGCTATGGGTCCCACCACCTCGCTATGGGGCAGGGCTCATCCCTATGGGGCACAGCTCCTCGCTATGGGGCACGGCTCATTTCTAAGGGTCCCCCCCCCGCGGTATGGGTCCCGCCCCCCAGCTATGGGTCCCGCCCCCCCGCTATGGGGCAAGGCTCATCCCTATGGGTCCCGCCCCCCGGCTATGGGGCCGGGCTCATTTGCATGGCCCCGCCCGCCCCCCAGATGACGGAGGCGCTGGGCGCGGCTGCCCCCTTCCTGCGCGCCCCCGAGGGGCCCCGCCCGGCCCCGCCCCCCGACGCCCGCGGGCTCTGCTTCGTGCCCCACCCCCACCTCGAGTTCGTCCGCGCCCGCGTCACCTCCCGCGACGGGGGAGGGGTCACCGTCACCACGGAGACTGGCGAGGTGAGGGGGCGGGGCCTGAGGGGGGGGAGGGGGGAGGGGTCGACAGGGGCGGGGCCAAAGGGGTGGGGTCAGTGGGGTCGGTGGGGGAGGGGTCAACGGGGGTGGGGTCAGTGGGGGAGGGGTCAATGGGGTCGATGGGGGAGGGGGCAATGGGGCCAAAGCCAATGGGGTCAACGGGGGCAGGGCCAAAGGGGTCAATGGGGGCAATGGTGTCAATGGGGGCGGCGTCAATGTCAATGGGGTCGGTGGGGGAGGGGTTAAAGGGGCCGATTGGGGCGGGGCAAATATGGGCGGGGCCAATGGGGGCGCGGGCAATGGGGTCGAGGTCGGTGGGGACGATGGGGTCGATGGAGGAGGGGTCAACGGGAGTGGGGTCAATGGGGTCGACGGGGGATTTGGGGTCTGACCCTGCCCCCCCCGCCCCTGGACCCCCCTCCGCAGACCCTGACGGTGCCCGAGGCCGACGTCCACCCCCAGAACCCGGCCAAGTTTGACCGCATCGAGGACATGGCCATGCTGACCTTCCTCCACGAGCCCGCCGTGCTCTACAACCTGAAGGAGCGCTACGCCGCCTGGATGATCTACGTGAGCCTTGAGGGGGCTGGGGGGGCGGGGTCCCGGCTCCAGGCCCCTTGGGACACCTAGAACCCGGATGTCCCACCTCAAGACCCCTTGGGACACCTAGAACCATGGTCTCCAGGTCACTTGGGACACCTAGAACCCGGAGGTCCCACCTCCAGACCCCTGGGACACCCACAACCAGGAGGCCATGTGTCTCCAGGTCCCTTGGGACACCTAGAACCAGAAGGTCCCATGTCTCCAGACCCCTTGGGACACCTAGAACCAGGAGGTCCCGTGTCTCCAGACCCCTTTGGGACACCTAGAACCAGGAGGTCCCATGTCTCCAGACCCCTTGGGACACCTACAACCAAGAGGTCCCATGTCCAGACCCCTTGGGACACCTAGAACCAAGATCTCCAGACCCTTTGGGCCACCTAGGGATGGGACCAGCCATCTCCAGACCCTTTGGGACACCTAGAACGAAGATCTCAAGATCTTTTGGGGCACCTAGAAGTGGGCTATCCCAACTGCAGACCCCTTGGGCCACCTAGAACCAAGATCTCCAGACCCTTTGGGCCACCTAGGGATGGGATCAGCCATCTCCAGACCCCTTACCCCTTGGGCCACCTAGAACGAATATCTCAAGATCTTTGGGGGCACCTAGAAGTGGGATATCCCACCTCCAGACCCCTTGGGCCACCTAGAACCGGGCTGTCCCCTCCTGGTGGGCCGTCCCCGATGTTCTCCTCCTCCTCCTCCAGACCTACTCAGGGCTCTTCTGTGTCACCGTCAACCCCTACAAGTGGCTGCCGGTCTACAACGCCGAGGTGGTGGCCGCCTACCGGGGCAAGAAGCGCAGCGAGGTCCCACCCCACATCTTCTCCATCTCCGACAACGCCTACCAGAACATGCTGACAGGTGGGGACCACCTCGGGGAGGGGGGAACCCACAAAAGCGGCCCCGTTTCCCCCCAGAAACGGGTGGGGCAGGGCGGGGCTACCCCCGAAACGAGGGGGCCGGCTACCACGGGGCGGCGATCGCCGCCCACCGATGGCGGAGCCAGTCCTAGCCCACGTGCCCACGGGGTCCCACCTCACCCCCGCCCTGCCCTACGTCCCCGTGGCCACCTCGTGATGTCTTCTCCCGGCAGATCGGGAGAACCAGTCCATCCTCATCACGTAAGTGGCGGCCCCGCCATGCCCCACGGCGCCCCACGGCGCCCCATGGCACCCCATGGCGCCCCGCAAGCGCCCCACAAGTGTTCCACCTCCGTCCCACGTCTCCAGCGGAGAATCCGGGGCGGGGAAGACGGTCAACACCAAGAGGGTCATCCAGTACTTCGCCAGCATCGCCGCCATCGGCGACCGCGGCAAGAAGGAGGCCGCCAAGGTGGGGCCCGGAGGTTGGGGGGTGGGGGCGCGCCCCACGCTTGGGGCGCCGCTGACACCTGCCCGTCTCCACCGGTGCCACCAGCAGGGGACCTTGGAGGACCAAATCATCCAGGCCAACCCAGCCTTGGAGGCCTTCGGCAACGCCAAGACCGTGCGCAACGACAACTCGTCGCGATTTGTGAGCGCCCCCGGGGAGCGGTGGGGCGGGGAGCGGTGGGGCGGGGACCTGTGGGGCAGGGAGCTGTGGGGCAGGGCTGGCGGCTGGCGGGGACTTCCCGGTGATGTCCTCCTAGGGGAAGTTCATCCGGATCCACTTCGGGGCCACCGGGAAGTTGGCATCGGCCGACATCGAGACGTGTGAGTGGGGCTGGGGGGGGGGGGGGGGGGGGGGGATCTCTGGTGGCTTCCGTGACCTTCATCCATCCAATCGTCTTCCCATCCACCCAAGCATCTCCTCGTCCAACCATCTCCTCACCCAACCATCTCCTCATCCATCCATCTCCTCATCCCACCATCTCCTCGTCCAACCGTCTCCTTGTCCAACCATCTCCTCGCCCAACCATCTCCTCGCCCAACCATCTCCTCGTCCCACCGTCTCCTCAACCAACCATCTCCTCGCCCAACCATCTCCTCGCTCAACCATCTCCTCGTCCAACCATCTCCTCCTCCAACCATCCCCTCTTCCAACCATCTCCTTGTCCAACCATCTCCTTGCCCAACCATCTCCTCATCCATCCATCTTCTTGTCCAACCCCCATCCCCCAAATCCCTCCCACCGCCCCCAAACCTTCTCCCCCCCTCCACTTCCAGACCTCCTGGAGAAGTCCCGGGTCATCTTCCAGCTGAAGGCCGAGAGGAACTACCACATCTTCTACCAGATCCTCTCCAACAAGAAGCCCGAGCTGCTGGGTGAGGCTGGTGGCTCTGGGTCTTCTCCTCCCACCCTCTTTTCCTTCCTCCGCTCCTCCCTGAGGAGAACGAGGACAATTTGGGCCATTTTGGGTCTTCTCCTCCCTGCTGTCCCACCGGCGAGCAGAGATGCTGCTCATCACCACCAACCCCTACGACTACAGCTACGTGTCCCAAGGGGAGGTGACCGTGGCCTCCATCGACGACTCCGAGGAGCTGCTGGCCACCGACGTAAGCGGTCGGGGGGGGTGGCTGGAGATGTCCTCTGCTGGCTGGGACCATGGGGGGTGGGGTCCTCGGGTGGGTGGTGGTGTCTTCAGCTGGGTGGTGGGGTCCTCGGATGGATGAGACCATGGGAGAAGGACTCCATGGGTGGACAGAAGGGTCCTTAGATGGTCGGTTGGGTCCCTCAACCCATGAGACCATGGATGGATGAGTCCATAGGTGGGTCCCAGATGGATAGAGGGGTCCTTAGATTAACGAGACCATGGATGGATGAGTCCATGGGTGGACAGAAGGGTCCTTAGATGGTTGGTCGGGTCCTTCAACCAACAAGACCATGGATGGATGAGTCCATCGGTGGAGAGACGGGTCCTTAGATGGTCGGTTGGATCCTCCAAGGGACCAGACCATGGATGGAGGAGTCCATGGGTGGTCAGATGGGTCCTTAGATGGTTGGTCGGGTCCTTCAACCCATGAGACCACGGATGGATGACTCCAGAGATGGGTCCTTAGATGGTCGGTTGGATCCCTCAACCCATGGGACCATGGATGGATGACTCCAGAGATGGGGCCTTAGATGGTTGGTTGGGTCCTTCAACCCGTGAGACCATGGACAGATGGGTTCTTAGGTGGTTGGTCGGGTCCTTCAACCAACAAGACCATGGATGGAGGAGTCCATGGGTGGAGAGATGGGTCCTTAAGTGGTCGGTTGGGTCCTCCAAGGAACCAGACCATGGGTGGATGAATCCATGGGTGGTCAGATGGGTCCTTAGATGGTTGGTCGGGTCCTTCAACCAACGAGCCCACGGCTGGAGGATTTCGAGGGTGGCCAGACGGCTCTGGAGATGGGTCCCCAGGTGTGGGGGGGTGGACGCCGGGTGTTCTCCAAGCCCTCCCCCCCCCCCGCAGAGCGCGTTCGATGTGCTGGGCTTCACGGCGGAGGAGAAGGCCGGGGTCTACAAGCTGACGGGCGCCATCATGCACCTGGGGAACATGAAGTTCAAGCAGAAGCAGCGCGAGGAGCAGGCTGAGCCCGACGGCACCGAAGGTGGGCCCGCGATGGGCTGGGGGACGCGGGGGGGGGGAGGTCCGGGCATGGCCCTGACGGTGCGTCCTCTTCTTCTCCTGGCCTCCAAGACGCCGACAAGTCGGCCTACCTGATGGGCCTCAACTCAGCCGACCTCCTGAAGGGGCTGTGCCACCCGCGGGTGAAGGTGGGCAATGAGTACGTGACCAAGGGGCAGAGCGTCCAGCAGGTCTACTACTCCATCGGGGCCCTGGCCAAGGCAGTCTACGAGAAGATGTTCAACTGGATGGTCACCAGGATCAACAACTCGCTGGAGACCAAGCAGCCGCGCCAGTACTTCATCGGAGTCCTCGACATCGCCGGCTTCGAGATCTTCGACGTGAGGGCCCGGCCAGGCGTGGGGGGGTCCGGCCGGGCGTGGGGGGGTCCGGCCGGTTGTGGGGGGCCGCCTTCTGACCACCCCCGTTAGGCGTTGAGTTGGCCAGGCGGACCTGGTTGGACGTTAGGTGGAGCTCGTTGGCTGAGGCGTTGACCTCAGGGCTCCCGTTGGGCGTTACAGTGACCTCGTCGGGTCTCCAGTTGACCCCATTGACCCCGTTGGGCCTCCAGTTGACTCCACTGGGGCCTCCAGTTGACCCAGTTGATCCCACTGGGTCTCCAGTTGACCCCATTGGGTCTCCAGTTGACCCTGTTGACCCCTTTGGGTCTTCAGTTGACCCAATTGGGACTCCAGTTGACCCTGTTGGGTCTCCAGTTGACTCCTTTGACCCCATTGGGCCTCTGGTTGACCCCATTGGGTCTCCAGTTGACCCTATTGGGTCTCCAGTGGACATTGTTGACCACGTTGGGTCTCCACGTGACCCCATCGGGTCTTCTACTGGCTCCATTGATCCCATTGGGCCTCCAGTTGACCCCAGTAGGTCTCCAGTAGACCCTGTTGACCCCGTTGGGCCTCCAGTTAACCCCGTTGGGCCTCCAGTTGACCTCATTGTGTCTCCAGTTGACCCCATTGGGTCTCCAGTTGTCCATGTTGGGTCTCCAGTTGACCCCATTGACCCCCTTGGGTCTCCAGTTAACCCCGTTGGGCCTCCAGTTGACCCCATTCGGTCTCCAGTTGACCCCATTGGGTCTCCAGTTGACCCCATTCGGTCCCCAGTAGACCCTGTTGACCCCATTGGGTCTCCAGTTGACCTCACTGGGTCTCCAGTTGACCCCATTGGGTCTCCAGTGGACCCTGTTGACCCCATTGTGTTTCCAATTGACCCCGTTGGGTCTCCAGTTGACCCCGTTGGGTCTCCAGTTGACCCCACTGACCCCACTGGGCCTTCCGTTGCCCTCATTGGCCATCTCTTATCCTCTCCCCCCCCCCCCAGTTCAACAGCTTCGAGCAGCTCTGCATCAACTTCACCAACGAGAAGCTGCAGCAGTTCTTCAACCACCATATGTTCGTGCTGGAGCAGGAGGAGTACAAGAAGGAAGGCATCGAGTGGGAGTTCATCGACTTTGGCATGGACCTCCAGGCCTGCATCGACCTCATCGAGAAGGTGCCACCACTCCCAGGGCCTCCTGAAGGCCTGGAGGTCTTCTGGAGAAGGGTCCTCCCCCTTTGGGGTTCTCCAGAGGCCCCAGAGGAGGTGGGTTGGGGGCTTCTCGGTGCCCCCACGACTGACAAGGCCTTCTCCTCGGCAGCCCATGGGGATCATGTCCATCCTGGAGGAGGAGTGCATGTTCCCCAAGGCCTCGGACATGACCTTCAAGGCCAAGCTCTACGACAACCACCTGGGGAAGTCGGGCAACTTCGGGAAGCCCCGCAATGTCAAGGGCAAGACGGAAGCCCACTTCTCCCTGGTCCACTACGCAGGGACGGTGGACTACAACATCATCGGCTGGCTGGAGAAGAACAAGGACCCCCTCAACGAGACGGTGGTGGGGCTCTACCAGAAGTCGGCCCTCAAGCTCCTGGCCAGCCTCTTCTCCAGCTACGCCGGGGCGGATTCGGGTGGGTGGAGGGGTGGAGGGGTGGATGGATGGATGGAGATGGTTGGAGATGTTTCAGAACCTCTAGGGATGGATGGATGGACAGATGGATGGATGGAGATGTTTGGAGATGTTTTAGAACCCCTAGGGATGGCTGGACGGATGGATGGATGATGGATGGATGGAGAAGCCCCCTCAGAGATCCTCCCCCTGGTTCCCTTCCCCCTTCTCCTCCCTCCAGGTGGCGACGGAGGGAAGGGGAAAGGAGCCAAGAAGAAGGGCTCCTCCTTCCAGACCGTCTCGGCCCTGCATCGGGTGAGGACCCGGAGGTCCACGGGGCAGGGGGAACCTCGGGACATGGTGGGGGTGGGCGGCACCTTCTAGAGGGGCGCAGGAACCTCGGGACGAGGCCCTCAACCCCCCCCCCCCCAGGAGAACCTCAACAAGCTGATGGCCAACCTGAAGACCACCCACCCCCACTTCGTCCGCTGCATCATCCCCAACGAGAGGAAGGAGCCAGGTGAGGGGGGGTGAGGGGGGGGGCGGAGCTTGGCGGGGCGTGGCCGGGGTGGTGGGCGGGGCTTGAAGGTGACCCCCCCACCACCACCGCCACCTCCTGTCCCACCTCCAGGGGTGATGGACAACCCCCTGGTGATGCACCAGCTGCGCTGCAATGGGGTCCTGGAGGGCATCCGCATCTGCCGCAAGGGCTTCCCCAACCGCATCCTCTACGGGGACTTCCGCCAGAGGTAGGGGCTGGCAGCCAATGGGAGGGGGAGGACATGGGTTCGGGGGTGGCCCCACCTGGAGCTGGCGGTGGGGTGTCTTCTCCTGCCGCTGCCCCCCCGTCCCCAGGTACCGCATCCTGAACCCCGCGGCCATCCCCGAGGGGCAGTTCATCGACAGCCGCAAGGGCGCCGAGAAGCTTCTGGGGTCCCTCGACGTCGACCACAACCAGTACAAGTTCGGCCACACCAAGGTGGGCCTCGGGTGCGCCACGGTCTCACCACCCCCCCAGGTCCACCTGGAGGACCACTAGGTCCTCCAGATGTCCACCAGGTCCTCCAGATGCCCACCAGACCCCCCAGATGCCCACCAGACCCCCCAGATGTCCACCAGACCCTCCAGATGCCCACCAGACCCTCCAGATTCCCACAAACCCCTCCAGATGTCCACCAGACCCTCCAGATGCCTACCAAACCCTCCAGATGCGCACCAAACCCATCCAGATGCCCACCAGACCCTCCAGATGCCCACCAAACCCTCCAGATGCCCACAAACCCCTCCAGATGCCCACCAAACCCTCCACATGTCCACCAAACCCCCAGATGCCCACCAACCCCCCCAGATGTCCACCAAACCCTCCAGACGCCCACCAGATCCTCCACATGTCCACCAAACCCTCCAGATGTCCACCAAACCCTCCAGATGCCCACCAAACCCTCCCTCCATCCACCAAACCACCCCTCCGTCCATCCACCCCCCAACCCCACCACCTTCTGGTCCACCCGCCCACCCATCCGTCTTCTCCTCACCCTCCTCCTTCCTCCCCTGAGGTCTTCTTCAAGGCCGGGCTGCTGGGGCTGCTGGAGGAGATGCGGGACGAGCGCCTGGCCCGCATCATGACCCGCCTGCAGGCCCAGGCCCGGGGCTTTCTGTCCCGCCAGGAGTTCAAGAAGATCCTGGAGCGCCGGTGGGTGACACTGGTGGTGGTGGTGGTGGTGGCCCTGTGGTGGTGGTGGTGATGGCCCCGTGGTGGTGGTGATGGTGGCTCCGTCGTGGTGGTGGTGGCCCTGTGATGGTGGTGGTGGTGGCTCCGTGGTGGTGGCGGCCCCGTGGTGGTGGTGACCCCATGGTGGTGGTGGTGGCCCCGTGGTGGTGGTGGTGGTGGCTCCATGGTGGTGGTGGTGGTGGCTCCATGATGGTGGTGGTGGCTCCATGGTGGTGGTGGTGGCTCCATGGTGGTGGTGGTGGCTCCATGGTGGTGGTGGTGGTGTCTCACCCCCCCTTCTCCCCCCAGGGACTCGTTGCTGGTGATCCAGTGGAACGTCCGGGCCTTCATGGGGGTGAAGAACTGGCCCTGGATGAAACTCTACTTCAAGATCAAGCCCTTGCTGAAGAGCGCCGAGACCGAGAAGGAGATGCAGGTGGGGCGCGGCGGCCGGGTGGGGAGACGGAGGAGGATGCGGGCAGGTGACCGGGACCTTCGGTGGCTCCCTCAGACCATGAAGGAGGAGTTCGGGCGCCTGAAGGAGGCCCTGGAGAAGTCGGAGGCACGGCGCAAGGAGCTGGAGGAGAAGATGGTCTCCATGCTGCAGGAGAAGAATGACCTCCAGCTGCAAGTGCAGGCCGTGCGTGATGGAGGTGTCCCCACCCCCCCCCATTGTCCCCCCCCTGCCCCGTGTCCTTCGTGTCTCCACCCCACCATCCTCCCCCCACCCCCCCCGCAGGAGCAGGACAACTTGGCAGACGCCGAGGAGCGCTGCGACCAGCTGATCAAGACCAAGATCCAGCTGGAGGCCAAGGTGAAGGAGATGACGGAGCGGCTGGAGGAGGAGGAGGAGATGAACGCCGAGCTGACAGCCAGGAAGAGGAAGCTGGAGGACGAGTGCGCCGAGCTCAAGAAGGACATTGATGACCTGGAGCTGTCCCTGGCCAAGGTGGAGAAGGAGAAGCATGCCACGGAGAACAAGGTGAGGGCAGGGAAGGGCCGGGGGGGGAGGGGAGGGGTTGGAGGACCTCGAGCCAACGGGAGGGGGTTTTGAGGAGATCTGAGGGGGGTTGGGTGGAGAAGACCCAAGGGTGGTTGGGTGGAGATGACCCAAGGGTGGTTGGGTTGAGATGACCCAAGGGTGGTTGGGTTGAGATGACCCAAGAGTGGGTTGAGATGACCCAAGGGTGGGTGGAGATGACCCCAGGGTGGTTGAGTTGAGATGACCCAAGGGTGGTTGGGTTGAGATGATCCAAGGGTGGTTGGGTGGAGATGACCCCAGGGTGGTTGGCTGGAGATGACCCAAGGGTGATTGGGTTGAGATGACCCAAGAGTAGGTTGAGATGAACCAAGGGGGGTTGGGTGGAGATGACCCAAGGGTGGCTGGGTTGAGGTGACCCAAGGGGGGTTGGGTTGAGATGATCCAAGGGTGGTTGGGTGGAGATGACCCCAGGGTGGTTGGGTGGAGATGACCCAAGGGTGATTGGGTTGAGATGACCCAAGGGGGGTTGGGTTGAGGTGACCCAAGGTTGGGTTGAGATGACCCAAGGGGGGGGGGTTGGGTTGGGTGGAGATGACCCAAGGTTGGTGTTCCTCCCCACGCAGGTCAAGAACCTGACCGAGGAGATGGCCGGGCTGGACGAGATCATCGCCAAGCTGACCAAGGAGAAGAAGGCCCTGCAGGAGTCGCAGCAGCAAGCCCTGGATGACCTCCAGGCGGAGGAGGACAAGGTCAACACCTTGGCCAAGGCCAAGGTCAAGCTGGAACAGCAAGCGGACGACGTGAGTCGTGGTTCTCCACCACCCGGGGGCAGAAAGTCCTGGCCAGGGTGGACATTTTGGGGGGCTGATGGGGGGTCCCCACCTCGCCGGCAGCTGGAGAGCTCACTGGAGCAGGAGAAGAAGATCCGCATGGACCTGGAGCGGGCCAAGAGGAAGCTGGAGGGCGACCTGAAGCTGGCACAGGAGAGCATCATGGACCTGGAGAACGACAAGCAGCAGCTGGACGAGAGGCTGAAAAAGTCAGGCCCCAGCTGCCTCCCCTCCCCTCCCCCTCCCGGGCCCCTTTCCCATGATCCCTTTCTCCTGGGGCCGTGACGGAGTGGTGCGTGTCCTCC
Organism: Anser brachyrhynchus; assembly: GCF_964034855.1. Lineage (NCBI taxonomy): Eukaryota > Metazoa > Chordata > Aves > Anseriformes > Anatidae > Anser > Anser brachyrhynchus. The sequence continues at coordinate 159,904 of NW_027663703.1, forward strand.
TGCAGGAAGGACTTCGAGCTCAATGCGCTCAATGCCAAGATAGAGGACGAGCAAGCAGTGGCCGGGCAGCTCCAGAAGAAGCTCAAGGAGCTCCAGGTCAGGATGGGGGCGGGGAGGGGGAGGGGCTGGAGGGGAAGAGCCTCCAGTGGTTGGGTTGGGTTGGGTTGGGTTGAAGGGTCTCCATCTGATTGGATTGGGTTGAAGATTCTCCATTGGTTGTGTTGTGTTGTGTTGTGTTGTGTTGAGTTGGGTTGAAGGGTCTCCATCTGATTGGGTTGGGTTGAAGATTCTCCATTGGTTGGGTTGGGTTGGGTTGGGTTGGGTTGGGTTGGGTTGGGTTTGGTTGGGTTGGGTTGGGAGAAGGCCTCTCACGTCCTCCCCGTCCCCGGAGCCCAGGCGCGCATGGAGGAGCTGGAGGAGGAGCTGGAGGCGGAGCGGACGGGCCGGGCCAAGGCGGAGAAGCTGCGCTCGGAGCTCTCACGGGAACTGGAGGAGCTGAGCGAGCGGCTGGAGGAGGCGGGTGGCGCCACCTCGGCGCAGGTGGAGCTCAACAAGAAGCGCGAGGCCGAGTTCCAGAAGTTGCGGCGGGACCTGGAGGAGGCCACGCTGCAGCACGAGGCCACGGCAGCCGCGCTGCGCAAGAAGCACGCCGACGGCGCGGCCGAGCTGGCCGAGCAGCTCGACAACCTGCAGCGCATCAAGCAGAAGCTGGAGAAGGAGAAGAGCGAGCTCCGGCTGGAGCTGGATGACGTCGGCTCCAACGTGGAGCAGCTCCTCAAGACCAAGGTGGGCGGCCGGGGAGAAGCGGGGACGGAGCGAGGTGGGACGGAGAGGGACAACCCTTCCTCCGCTCCTCCTCTAGAGGAGGTTGGGTTGGTTGGTCCTCAAGAGGTTGGGTTGGTCCTCAAGAGGTTGGGTTGGTCTTCAAGAGGTTGGGTTGGTCCTCAAGAGGTTGGGTTGGTCCTCAAGAGGTTGGGTTGGTCAGTGGGTCTCTAAGAGGTTGGGTTGGCTTGAGTTGGTCTACAGAAGGTTGGGTTGCCTTGGTTGATCTCGAGGAGGTTGGGTTGGGTCCTTCCTCGGTCCAGGCCCTCCTGGAGAAGACGTGCCGCTCCCTGGAGGACCAGCTGAGCGAGCACCGGGCCAAGTCGGAGGAGGCTCAGCGCGCGGTCGCCGACCTCAGCGCCCAGCGGGCCAGGCTCCAGACGGAGAACGGTGAGCGCCGCGCCCTCCTCCACCCCGCCGCCGGCCCCGGGGACCACACGGGGTCCCTCCGGCCGTGACTTCTCCTCTGCCCGCCCCGTAGGCGAGCTCTCCAGGCAGCTGGAGGAGAAGGAGGCCTTCATCACCCAGCTGACGCGAGGGAAGCTCAGCTACACCCAGCAGCTGGAGGACCTCAAGAGGCAGCTGGAGGAGGAGGCCAAGGTGAGGCTTCGGTGGGGGACGTTTGGTTGGGTTGAGTGGTCTTCAAGAGGTTGGGTTGGTTGGTCTCATGGAGGTCGGTTTGGTCCTCAAGAGGTTGGGTTGGTCTTCAAGAAGTTGGGTTGGTTGGATTTGAAGGGGTTGGGTTGGTTGGTCTAGAAGAGGTTGGGTTGGTCTTCAAGAGGTTGGGTTGGTCTTCAAGAGGTTGGGTTGGTTGTTCTTCAAGAGGTTGGGTTGGTTGGACTTCAAGGGGTTGGGTTGGTCAGTCTAGAAGAGATTAGGTCCATCTAGAGGAAGTTGGGTTTGGTTGGTTGGTCTTCAAGAGGTTGGATTGGGTGGTCTAGAAGAGGTTGGGTTGGTCTTCGAGAGGTTGGGTTGGTCGGTCTTCAAGAGGTGGGGTTGGCTGGTCCTCAAGGGGTTGGGTTGGTCTTCAAGACGCTGGGTTGGTTGGCCTTCAAGAGATGAGGTTGGTTTGGGTTGGTTTGGTCTACAGAAGGTTGGGTTGACTTGGTCGGTCTCGAGGACGTTGGGTTGGGTGGTCTAGAGCCGGCTGGGTCCATCTAGAGGAGGTTGGGTTGGTTGGTCTTCAAGAGGTTGGGTTGGTCCTCAAGAGGTTGGGTTGGTTGGTGGGTCTCCAAGAGGTTGGGTTGGCTTGGGTTGGTCTACAGAAGGTTGGGTTGACTTGGTCGGTCTTGAAGAGGTTGGGTTGGGTCGTCTAGAGCCGGTTGGGTCCATCTCGAGGAGGTCGGGACGATCTAGAGGAGGTTGGGTCCATCTAGAGGAGGTTGGGTCCACCTAGAACAGGTTGGGTCCACCTAGAGGAGGTCAGGACCACCTAGAACAGGTTGAGTCCACCTAGAGAAGGTCGGGTCCATCTAGAGGAGGTTGGGACCACCTAGAGGAGGTTGGAACCATCTAGAGCAGGTCGGGTCCATCAAGAAGAGGTCGGCTCCACCTAGGGGACGTTGCCTTTGGTTGGCTGCCCTCCAGAAGACCCCTCTTGGCTCGGGTTGCCCACCGGCACCTCCCCGCGAGGTGAAGAACCTCGAGGAGGCCCCAACCCAGGTCCCGCGGGTCTTCTCGCCCCCAGGCCAAGACAGCGCTGGCCCACGCCCTGCAGTCGGCGCGGCACGACTGTGACCTGCTGCGGGAGCAGTACGAGGAGGAGGCGGAGGCCAAGGCTGAGCTGCAGCGCGGCCTCTCCAAGGCCAACTCCGAGGTGGCCCAGTGGAGGACCAAGTATGAGACGGACGCCATCCAGCGCACTGAGGAGCTGGAGGAGGCCAAGTGAGTCCTTGCCCACCCCGTGAGGGGGGTGCTGGAGGTCCCCTCCCCACCACCGAGGTGACGCCGAGGTCTTCTGGTGGTGGCTCCCCTGTAGGAAGAAGCTGGCGCAGAGGCTGCAGGAGGCCGAGGAGGCGGTGGAGGCCGCCAATGCCAAGGGCTCCTCGCTGGAGAAGACCAAGCAGCGGCTGCAGGGTGAGATCGAGGACCTGACGGGGGACCTGGAGCGGGCCAACGCGGCGGCCGCCGGCCTGGACAAGAGGCAGAGGAACTTCGACAAGGTGGGGGAGGGGGAGGCGGGGTGGGGAGGGGGGGTGGGGGAGGAGGAGACAGGGAGGAGGAAGACACCAGGAGGGGGAGGACACAAGAAGAAAGGAGGAGGAGGAGGAGGAGGAGGAGGAGGAGACCAGGAAGAGGAGGTGGTGGAGGAGGAGGACACCAGGAGGAGATCAGGAGGATGAGGAGGAGGAGGACAGGAGGAGGAGGAGGAGGTGGAAGAGGAGAAGAAGGAGGAGGAGGAGGAAACCAGGAGGAGGAGGACACCAGGAGGAAGTAAAGGGGGAGGAGGAGGCGGAGGACACCAGGAGGAGGAGGAAGGAGGAGGAGGAGGAAGACACCAGGAGGAGGAGGAGATCCGTAGGAGGAGGAGGAAGGAGGAAGAGGACACCAGGAGGAAGTAAAAGGGGAGGAGGAGGAGAAGGAGACCAGGAGGATGAGGAAGAGGAGAAGGAAGAGGAGGAGGTGGAGGAGGAGGAGGAGGACACCAGGAGAAGAAGGAGGAGGAAGAGGAGGAGAAGGAAGAAAGAGGAGGAGTGGGAGGAGGAGGAGGAGGAGGAGGAGGAAAGAGGAGGAGAAGGAGGAGGACACCAAGAGGAGGAGGAGGGGGGGGACACCATTAGGAGGAGGATGAGATCAGGAGGAAGGAGGAGGAGGAAGAGGAGGAAACCAGGAGGAGGAGGACACTGGGGGGAAGTAAAGGGGGAGGAAGAGAAGGAGGAAGAGGAGGACACCAGGAGGATGAGGAGGAGGAGAAGGAAGAGGAGGAGATGGAGGACACCAGGAGAAGGAGGACACCAGGAGGAGGAGGAGGAGGAGGAGGAGGAGGAAGAAAGAGAAGGAGGAGGAGGAGGAGGAGGTGGATACCAGGAGGAAGGAGGATGAGGAGGAGGGAGGAGGAGGAGGAAGAGAAGGACACCAGGAGGAGAAGGAGGAGGGGGAGGACATCAGGAATGAGGAGGAGGAAGAGGAGGAGGAGAGGGAGCCCAGGAGGAAGAAGGAGGACACCAAAAGGGGATGGAGGGGAAGGAGGAGGAGGAGGAGGAGGAGGAGGATACCAGGAGGATGAGGGGAAGGAGGACGCAAGGAGAAGGATGAGGATGAGGAGGAGGAGGAGGAGGAGGAGGAGGAGAAGACCAGGAGGAGGAGGAGGAGGAGGGATCCAGGAGGAGGTGACCAGGAGGAGGAGGAGGAGACCTGGAAGAGGAAGGGGGAGAGGAGGAGGAGGAGGAGGAGGAGAAGGAGGAGGAGGAGGAGGAGGGGGAGGAAGGTCAGTGGCGGCGGGGCCCCCCCAGGTGCTGTCGGAGTGGAAGCAGAAGCTGGAGGAGGCGCAGGCGGAGCTGGAGGCCTCGCAGAAGGAGGCCCGGGCCCTCGGCGCTGAGCTCTTCAGGCTGAGGAACGCCCACGAGGAAGCCCTGGAGCACCTGGAGACCTCCAGGCGGGAGAACAAGAACCTCCAAGGTGAGGCCCCGGCCTTCGTCCTCCCTCCTCCTCCTCCTCCTCTTCTTCATCCCGGGCCAGCCCCGGGGGGAGGCTGACAGGGCGTCGCCCCGGGCAGAGGAGGTCTCGGAGCTGACGGAGCAGCTGGGCGCTGGCCACCAGGCCACCCACGAGCTGGAGAAGGCGCGGAAGCGGCTGGAGGCCGAGAAGCTGGAGTTGCAGGCGGCTCTGGAGGAGGCCGAGGTGAGCCCGGGGACCTCCTCGGCTTCTTGCGGCCTCCTGCGCGGTCGCCAGAACCTCCTGGGTCCCCTCCCAGACCTCCTGGCCTCCTCCCTGACCTCCTGTTCACCTCCCTGACCTCCTCCCCGACCTCCTTTCCTCCTCCCCGACCTCCTGTCCTCCTCCCTGACCTCCTGGCCCCCTCCCCAACCTCCTGTCCCCCCCCCCCCCCCCAGGCCTCGCTGGAGCATGAGGAGGGCAAGATCCTGCGGGCCCAGCTGGAGCTCCACCAGGCGCGGGCAGAGGCAGAGCGCAAGGTGGCCGAGAAGGACGAGGAGCTGGAGCAGGCCAAGCGCGGCCACTTGCGGGCCCTGGAGGCCCTGCAAGCCACGCTGGAGGCCGAGACGCGGAGCCGGGGCGAGGCCCTGCGCCTGAAGAAGAAGATGGAGGGTGACCTCAACGAGATGGAGATCCAGCTGGCCCATGCCAACCGCCTGGCCGCCGAGGCCCAGAAGCAAGCCAAGGCTGCGCAGGGCTACCTCAAGGTGATGGGCGGTGGCCATGAGGACCTCCTGGGCGCGCGGCCTCCTCGTCCTGAGGCTGACGGGCCTCTGGTGGCCTCCTAGGAGGTCCAGCTGCAGCTGGACGAGGCGGCGAGGGCCACCGAGGAGCTGAAGGAGACGGCGGCCGTGGCGGAGCGGAGGAGCAACCTGCTGCAGGCCGAGCTGGAGGAGCTGCGGGCGGCGGCCGAGCAGGCGGAGCGGGTGCGCAGGGCGGCCGAGCAGGAGCTGCTGGAGGCCAGCGAGAGGGTGCAGCTCCTCCACGCCCAGGTGAGGCGGGGGAGCCCGTGGGGTTGGGCTGCCTAGAACCTCGGCTCCGCCAAGAGAGGTTTCGGCCCTCTATAGCTGGTGGGTGAAGGCATCTTTTGGGTTGAGCTACCTAGAACCTGACCTCCACCTGGAGAGGTTTTGTCCCTCTGGAGAGAAAGGGCGGAGGAACCTTCTGAGTTGAGATACCTAGAACCTAACCTCCACCTTGAGAACATTCAGCCCTCCATAGTCAATGTGTGGAGGAACCTTCTGGGTTGAGCTACCTAGAACCTTGTCTCCACCTTGAGAACATTCAGCCCTTCGTAGTCAATGTGTGGAGGAACCTTCTGGGTTGGGCTACCTAGAACCTCGCCTCCACCTTGAGAAGATTCAGCTCTCTGTAGTCAATGTGTGGAGAAACCTTCTGGGTTGAGCTACCTAGAACCTCCCCCCGGAGATGTTTGAAGGCCCCTGAGACCCTTCCCCCCCCCGCCCGCAGAACACCAGCCTGATCAGCCAGAAGAAGAAGCTGGAGGCCGACATCTGCCAGCTGCAGGCCGAGGTGGAAGAGGCCGTGCAGGAGTGCAGGAACGCCGAGGAGAAGGCCAAGAAGGCCATCACCGACGTGAGTCCCACCACGGGCGGTTGAGCGACCTAGAACCCCCTCAAGCCTTGTCCTCGCCTAACCTTTGGCGCCCACAGGCAGCCATGATGGCGGAGGAGCTGAAGAAGGAGCAGGACACGAGCGCCCACCTGGAGCGGATGAAGAAGAACACGGAGCAGAGCGTCAAGGACCTGCAGCTGCGGCTGGCCGAGGCCGAGCAGCTGGCCCTCAAGGGCGGCCGCAAGCAGCTGCAGAAGCTGGAGGCCCGGGCGCGCGAGCTGGAGGCCGAGCTGGAGGCCGAGCAGAAGCGGCACGCCGAGAGCATCAAGGGGCTGCGCAAGGCCGAGCGGCGCGGCAAGGAGCTGGGCTACCAGGTGGGGCGGCGACCTAGAATGCGGCCGGGCCGGCGGCCACCTGGAGGCGGGTGGCCAAGGCCATCTACAGCCTCTGTGTCTGATGGATTTGCGTGGTCTAGAACCTGGTTGACCTGGTGGCCACATGGTCATGGCTGGCCTAAGCCACCTACAGCCTCTTTGATGCCATTGGGTGACCTAGAACCTGGTTGACATGGTGGCCACATCAGATGGGTGACCAAAGCCTCTATGACCAATTCCATTGAGTGACCTAGAACCTGGTTGCCCTGGTGGCCACCTGAGACAGATGCTCAAGGCCACCTCCCACCCCCAAGTCCCGTGCCGTAGCATGATCTAGAACCTGGTTGACCTGGTGGCCACATGGAGATGGATGACCAAGGCCACCTACAGCCTCCATGAGTGATTCTGTTGAGTGACGTAGAATGTGGTTGACCTGGTGGCCACCTCAGATGGCTGACCAAGGCCACCTACAGCCTCTATGGCTGATTCCATTGGGTGACCTAGAACCTGGTTGACCTGGTGGCCACCTCAGATAGCTGACCAAGGCCACCTCCAGCCCCCCACGCCCCTTCCCATTGCTTGACCTAGAACCCGGTGGCCCTGGTGGCCCCGTGGCCGGGTTCCTATGGGGCTGCCCCACACATTCCCACCCCCCAACTCCCCCCCTCCCCCCAGGCCGAGGAGGACCGCAAGAACCTGGCGCGACTGCAGGAGCTGGTGGCCAAGCTGCAGCTCAAGGTCAAGGCCTACAAGCGGCAGGCGGAGGAGGCGGTGAGTGGCCAATCAGGGTGGCCGAGGAGGGGGGTGGGGCGGGAGGGAGGGCCGCGATTGGTCGGCTGGAGGCTCCGCCCCCTTGTAGGAGGAGCAAGCCACCTCCGCCCTGGGGAGACTCCGCAAGGCGCAGCATGAGCTGGACGAGGCGCAGGAGCGCGCCGAGGCGGCCGAGGCCCAGGCCAACAAGCTGCGGGCCCGCAGCCGCGACCCCAAGGTGGGTCCCGGCCCCACACCCTACCCCACACCCTGCCCCACATCTGCCCCACATCTGCCACATAGCTGCCCCACATCCTGCCCCATATCCACCCCATATCCACCCCGTATCTGCCCCGAGGTGGCCAAGGTCCAAGCTGTGGACCCGCAGCCGTAACCCCAAGGTGGGTCCCGGCCCCACATCTGCCCCACACCCTGCCCCCCATCCTGCCCCATATCTGCCCCACATCCACCTCATATCTGCACCAGGTCAACAAGCTGTGGACCCACAGCCATGACCCCAAGGTGGGCCCTGGCCCCACACCCTGCCCCACATCTGCCCCACACCTGCCCCACATCTGCCTCACATCTGCCCCACATCCTGCCCCACATCTGCCCCATATCCACCCCATACCCACTCTATACCCGCCCCACAACCACCCCCCCGTTGTCTTCTCCGCCCCAGCAGAAGGGGCTGAGCGAGGAGTGAAGCCCCGCCCCCGACGGAGCCGCCGACCAATCGCCTGTGGAGCCCCGCCCCCTCTGACCCCCTTGCTCCGCCCCACGCGACCTCGCCCCGCCCCTCCCCCTGGCCAATAAAAGTTTTTGAGCAGCAGCGTGGGCTGTGGGGTCTCTGTGGGGTCCCTGTGGGGTCCTTATGGGGTCACTGAGGGGTTCTATGGGCCTCTATGGGGCTTCTGGGGGTCTCTGTGGGGTTCAGTTCTCACTATGGGGTCTCTGTGGGTCTCTATGCGGTCTCTATGGGGTTCAATCGTCTCTATGGGGTCTTTATGGGGTCTCTATAGGGCTTCTGGGGGTATCTATGGGGTTTCATGGTCTCTGTGGGGTTTCTATGGGGTCTCCGTGGGTCTCTATTGGTCTCTATGGGGTCTCTGTGGGGTTCTATGGGTCTCTGTGGGGCTCTATGGGCTTCTGGGGGTCTCTGTGGGGTTTCATGGTCTCTATGGGGTCTCTGTGAGGTCTCTGTGGGGTCTCAGTAGGGTTCTATGGGGTCTCTACGGGTGTCTATGGGTCTTCATGGCTCTCTACGGGGCCTTTGTGGGGCTCTATGGGGCTCTGTACGGTTCAGTCATCTCTATGGGGTCCCTGTGGGTCTCTGTAAGGTCTGTATGGGGTTCTGTGCGGTCTCTATGGGGTCTCTATGGTTCTCTATAGGGTTCAGTCATCTCTATGGGGTCTCTGTGGGGTCTCTGTGGGGTCCGTGGGTCTCTGTGGGTCTCTATGGGGATTCTGGGGGTCTCTATGGGGCTTAGTGGTCACCATGGGGTCTCTGTGGGGTCTCTGTGGGGTTCTATGGGGTCTCTATGGGGTTCAGTGGTTTCTGTGGGGTCTTTATGGGGTGTCAGTGGGGTCTCCGTGGGGTTCTCTGAGTCTCTGTGGGTCTCTATATAAGGTTCAATCGTCTCTATGGGGTCTCTGTGGGTCCTCAGTAGGGTTCTATGGGGTCTCTGTTGGGTCTCTGTGGGGCTCCTGGGGGTCTCTGTGGGGCTCCTGGGGGTCTCTGTGGGGCTCCTGGGGGTCTCTATGGGGTTCAATTGTCTCTATGGGGTCTCTGTGGGGTTCTGTGGGTATCTATGGGTCTCAATTGTCTCTGTGGGGTCTCAGTAGGGTTCTATGGGGTCTTTGTGGGTCTCTATGGGGTCTCCATGGGGTCTCTATCGGGTTTCTATGGGTCTTTATAGGGTTCAGTGGTCTCTGTGGGGTCTCTGTGGGGTCACTGAGGGGTTCTGTGGGCCTCTATGGGATTCTGGGGGGTCTCTGTGGGGTTCAGTGCTCACTATGAGGTCTCTGTGGGTCTCTGTGGGGTCTCTATGGGGTCTCTATGGGTCTCTATGGGGTTCAATCGTCTCTATGGGGTCTTTATGGGGTCTCTATGTGGCTTCTGGGGGTCTCTATGCGGTTTCATGGTCTCCGTGGGGTCTCTATGGGGTCCCTGTGGGTTCTATGGGTATCCATGGGTCTCAGTTGTCTCTATGGGGTCTCTGTGGGGCTCTATGGGTCTCTATGGGGTCTCTGTGGGGTTCAGTGGTCACCGTGGGGTCTCTGTGGGGTCTCTGTGGGGTCTCAGTAGGGTTCTGTGGGGTCTCTATGGGTGTCCATGGGTCTTCATGGCTCTCTATGGGGTCTTTGTGGGGCTCTATGGGTCTCTATAGCGTTCAGCCATCTCTATGGGGTCCCTGTGGGTCTCTGTAAGGTCTGTATGGGGTTCTACGTGGTCTCTGTGGGGTCTCTGTGGTTCTCTGTGGGGTTCGGTCGTCTCTGTGGGGTCTCTGTGGGGTCTCTGTGGGGTCTCTGTGGGGCCTCAGTGGGGTCTTTGTGGGTTCTGTGGGTCTCTGTGAGTGTCTGTGGGTCTCCGTGGGTCTCTGTGGGGTCTCCATGGGTCTCCATGGGGATTCTGGGGGTCTCTATGGGGCTTAGTGGTCACCATGGGGTCTCTGTGGGGTCTCTATGGGGTCTCTATCGGGTTTCTATGGGTCTTTATAGGGTTCGGTGGTCTCTATGGGGTCTCTGTGGGTCTCTGTGGGGCTTTATGGGTCTCTGTGGGATTCAGTTGTCTCTGTGGGGCCTCTGTGGGGTCTCTGTGGGTCTCTGTGGGGTCTCTGTGGGGTTCTATGGGTGTCTATGGGTCTCAATTGTCTCTATGGGGTCTCTGTGGGGCTCCTGGGGGTCTCTATGGGGTCTCAGTAGGGTTCTATGGGGTCTTTGGGGGGTCTTTGGGGGTCTCCATGGGGTCTCTATCGGGTTTCTATGGGTCTTTATAGGGTTCAGTGGTTGCTATGGGGTCTCTGTGGGGTCTTTTTGGGTCCCTGTCCCCCCGCCCCCCCCCCCCCCCCCACCCAGGAATGTGCCACCCGGGGCCGATGACGGGCACAAAGCGGGGACAAAGCGGTGGCCCCCGGGGGGGGCGGGGCTGGGTGATAACGAGGCCCCGAAATAGCCCCGGTCCCACCACGGGCGGGAGGGGAAGGGGGGTGTTAGGGGGATCCTGCCCCATAGATCCTGCCCCACAGATCCTGCTCAGACCCCCAGAAGGGCCCCGGGATTGTCCCTGCCCCATAGATCCTTCCCTTTGGGTCCTGCCCCATAAATCCTGCCCCACGGATCCTCCTCACACCCCCATAAAAGCCCCAGGACCATCCCTGCCCCATAGATCCTGCCCCACAAATCCTGCTCAGCCCCTTATAAGGCCTCCAGGACAATCCCTGCCCCATAGATCCTGCCCCATAGATCCTGCCCCATGGATCCTGCCCCACGGATCCCACCCCACAGATCCCACAGCAGCCCTGGACCCTGCCCCACTGCTCCAGTCCCCCCCCCCCCCCCCCCCAAATCTTCCTATGGGGCACGTCTCCTCGCTATGGGGCACGGCTCATTCCTATGGGGCACGCCCCGTCGCCATGGGTCGTTAGGAGTGCATTATAGTCAATATACTTTTTATTTTTACTTATTTATTTATTTATTTATTTATTATTTTTATATATTATTATTTTTAATTATATCCTTAATTACCTGTTTATTTATTTATATTATTTATATTATTTATATGTTATTTATTTATTTATATATTATTTATTTATATACATAGTATGCCTTTTATTCCCTATCAACCGATCACCTCCCAGTTTCCTCATTTTTTTTTTTCTTCAGCCCTTTAATTTCTCCTTTTTCCCTTTTTTCCCCCTTTTTTGTTTTCCCCCTATTTTGTTTTCCCCCTTTTTGTTTTCCCCCTTTTTTGTTTTCCTGTCCCCACACTGCTCGTCCTCGAGCTCCCACCTTATTTCGGAGCAGCGAGGTGTCTCCTGCCCTCCTGTCTCCATTTCTCCTCGTTGTGACAACACGACTACCTTGAAAGACACAAAATTCACCCCTTACTGCAAAAACACAACTTTAAAAAAAAAAACAAAAAACAAAAAACAGAAACTTTGTTCTGTTTTTTGGCAAGTTGTGTTGTGGTTTACGGGTGTTTGCTTCAAAATAAGAAAATAAAATGAAATATAAAATGAAATATAACATGAAATATAACGAGAAATGAAAAGTGAAATGAAATGAAATGAGAAATGAAATGAAAAGAAATGAAATGAAAAATGAAATGAAAAATGAGATGAAAAGAAATGAAAAATGAAATGAAATGAAAAATGAAATGAAATGAAATGAAAAATTAAATAAAACAAAAAGAGAAGAGAAGAGAAGAGAAGAGAAGAGAAGAGAAGAGAAGAGAAGAGAAGAGAAGAGAGGAGAGGAGAGGAGAGGAGAGGAGAGGAGAGGAGAGGAGAGGAGAGGAGAGGAGAGGAGAGGAGAGGAGAGGAGAGGAGAGGAGAGGAGAGGAGAGGAGAGGAGAGGAGAGGAGAGGAGAGGAGAGGAGAGGAGAGGAGAGGAGAGGAGAGGAGAGGAGAGGAGAGGAGAGGAGAGGAGAGGAGAGGAGAGGAGAGGAGAGGAGAGGAGAGGAGAGGAGAGGAGAGGAGAGGAGAGGAGAGGAGAGGAGAGGAGAAGGCCTGGTGGCCAAGAGGGCCAAGGGAATCCTGGCGGGCGTCCGAAGGCACGTGGCCAGTGGGTGCAGGGAGGTGACGCTGCCCCTCTGCTCCGCTTGCGGGGTCTCCTTCTCTGGAGATGTTCAAGACCGGTCTGGACGCCCGCCTGGGCCGCCTGCTGTAGGCAGGGGGGTTGGGGCCGGTGGTCTTCCGAGGTCCCTTCCAACCCCTTCGATTCCGCGATTCTGTGGTTTTGTGACGGGGCTACGGGCTGAGTTTCGCTTCACAGAGTGCTTTGAGTTCAAGCATTAGACTAGCGGATTCCTGTCGGGGTGTTGGAGCAGCACTGAGGTTTAGGGATTTAGGTTACTCTTTAAAATTGGGTAACGGCCTTACATCGATGTTTTAATTCAGTGTTAAAGCAGCATCAACATTACCTGAAGCCTCTTACCTCTACAGAATTATTGTAGAGGTTCGCTCAACCTTCCCCCTCCCTCTCTAGGATGGGGGGAGAGAATTAGAGAGAAATGAAAACTTGTGGGTTGAGATAAATAGAAAGGGTTTATTAGCACAGGAAAGAAATTAAAATAATTAATAGTAATAATAATAATAATAATAAGATGATGATGATGATGATGATGATGATGATGATGATGATGATGATGATGATGTATGAAGCAAATGATGCACAATGCAGTTGCTCACCACCCGCTGACCGATGCCCAGCCTATCCCTGAGCAGCCGGCCCCCCACCCCGGCCAGCCACCCCTATATATTGTTTAGCATGACGTCAGATGGTATGGAATACCCCTTTGGCCAGTTGGGGTCAGCTGTCCTGGGTCTGTCCCCTCCCAGCTCCTGCTGCACCCCCAGCCTGCTCGCTGGCAGGACAGAGCGAGAAGCCGAAAAGTCCTTGGCCTGGTGTAAGCACTGCTCTGCAACAATTAAACATCAGTGTGATATCAACATTATTCTCATCCTAAATCCCAAACACAGCACTGTACCAGCTACTAGGAGGAAAATTAACTCCATCCTAGCGGAAACCAGGACAGTCACCCCCCCCCCAGCCTGTACTGGTGCTTGGGGTTATTCCTCCCTAGGCGCAGGACCCTGTACTTGCCCTTGCTGAACTTCATGAGGTTCCTCTCGGCCCAGCCCTCCAGCCTGCCGAGGTCCCTCTGAATGGCAGCACAGCCCTCTGGGGTATCGGCCACTCCTCCCAGCTTTGTGTCGTCCCAAGTCAGGATGACTTTAGGCAAAAGCTGAAACTTCTGACATGACAACCCCTGCCCAAGACCTCTTCCTCTATGGGGCCTACCAGGTACTTAGGAAGAGAGGATCTCACAACCTGTGTGCAAAGCAGGTGCCTTCTGCTTCCCTATCACGGACACTGGCAGATGTGAGCCTAATGGCAGAGATCCCAGGATCCCAGGAGCCAAGGGATGACCTGCCGGCTACTTCAGAAAGAGCTCAACTCACAATCCTCTTCAGAGATATTCACTCAGGACTGGATTAGGAATTTCTGAGGCACCTCTGAGCTCCTAATACCACACCTACAAAACACCCCCTTTATGGCCCAGGACCTGCCCAGGGAGATGTGAGCAGGTTGTGATCCTTCAAGCCCATGGCACTGCTGCTGGACTCCCAGCCTCTCAGAGACACAGGAGCCAGTTACTTGCAGCCCTGGGAGGTGCTGTCAGCCATCAGCCCCATCGTGTGCCGTAGAGCCCCAGTGCCTAGGAAATGGGAACATTCATCAACTGGAGGGCACTGGCAGCTAACAGGGAACCTCTGAACCAGCCCCAAATCCCTGAAAGTCCATGCTGGGTCTGTGCTCTCACCACACCGAGACCCCGTGGAAAGAAGCAAAGCATCGTGCCCCTTTGGAGCCTCTTCCTGGGACTCGATCTTGACAGCAGCTCTGCAGGAAGGCCTCAGCCTTCAGGCAGTGCCGGAGGAGATCCCCCCTTAGGAGGGATCTGCAGAGCCAGACCAGGTCTCACAGGTGGGACATCAGACAAGGAAGGCAGTGCGGGCTCCTATATTTTGTTTATGTTCACAGAGATGCGAGTTCCTCATATACAGAATCTCTGAGCTGCAAACACAACACAGACAGAAATAGAAAAGGGACAAATAAAGATATATCACTGGGCAACATGGGCTAAATTAAGAAAATCCTGGAATATTAACTAACATCAACAGCAACAAAAATTTACAGATTTCTTGTTTCTGTTATAGTTGATATTATGTGCTACATGCAAAAGGAGAGGGGCAATTTATTGATTCTTAAACACATCTAGTCGTAAGTTTCACCAAGGCATCCTTGACCTCCTGGTTCCTCATGCTGTAGATGAGGGGGTTCAGTGCTGGAGGCACCACCGAGTACAGAACTGCCACCACCAGGTCCAGGGATGGAAAAGACATGGAGGGGGGCTTCAGGTAGGCAACCATGGCAGTGCTGACAAACAGGGAGACCACGGCCAGGTGAGGGAGGCACGTGGAAAAGGCTGCTCAGAGGGCATCCTCAGCACAGCTCTGTGCTGAATATAAGATCTGAATAAGATCTGAATATAGGAGAAAACAATGAAAACAAAACAGCCAAAGGCTAAAGAAACAATAAATACGAGTGCCCCAACTTCCCTGAGGTAGGCATCTGAGCAGGAGAGCTTGAGGATCTGGGGGATTTCACAGAAGAACTGGTCCACAGCATTGCCTTGGCAGAGGGGCAGGGAAAAGGTAGTGGCCGTGTGCAGGACAGCATTGAGAAAGCCACTGCCCCAGGCAGCTGCTGCCATCTGGGCACAAGCTCTGCTGCCCACGAGGCTCCCGTAGTGCAGGGGCTTGCAGATGGCAACGTAGCGGTCGTAGGACATGACGGTGAGAACATAAAATTCTGCTGATACAAAGAAGAGAGGGCATTGGCCACGGCTTTGGGCAGAGTGGTGGAGATGGATCCCAGGTCGAGGAGGGCGAGGTTGAGGAGGAAGAAGTCCATGGGGGTGTGGAGGCGGTGGTCGCAGGCTACGGCGGTGAGGATGAGGCCGTTGCCCAGGAGGGCAGCCAGGTAGATGCCCAGGAAGAGCCCGAAGTGCAGGAGCTGCAGCTCCCGCATGTCTGCGAATGCCAGCAGGAGGAACTCGCTCACAGAGCTGCTGTTGGGCATTTCCTGACACTGCTGTCTGTTGGAGAGGAAAAGGCAGAAGAAGTTAGAACAGTATTCTCTGAGGAAAACCTATTGCAAGCTTTAGAGCACCCCCAGCCCAAGCCTCTCTCTTTGCAGGAGAACCTTTCTGCAGCTCTCTTGCTTGAGCTGCGGCTGGTGCTGGCTGATAGTGGCACTGGGAGCAGGGGCTGCTGTGGGCTCCAGAGGAGTCCTTCCTGCTGTGCAGCAGGAGGGAAGCAGGAACATGGGGGGAACTCAAGTTCAGTCCATTTATCAGGTCAATGAAATTTGCAGTGCTGTTTCCAACAATGCATCCCAATGACGAACAGAGCTGCAGATGCCACTGCTGAACACTCCTGGTCTCAGCTACCCCTCTGTGAGCTGCAGGACCATCCCGTTCAGGTGTTTCCCTGAGAAGAAACTGGAGACAGCTGAGAGCAGAGAAGCCCCAGTCCAAGTGCAGCTGGGCAGAATCCTCACATGGTCTGTGGCTTGTGAGCAAGATCTGAGCTCCTCCCTCCTATCCAGGGCTGCAGAGGCCTCACTCCAGCTGCCCACTGAACGCCATCCAGCAGCACGGACATGGCCTTAGCACAGAGGTGTCTCCTCCTTGGGGCACCTGGATAACACAAGGATGCCACGAGAGAGCTGCATCCTGCTGGAGAGAAGCCTGAAGACCAGGAGAATGCCCCTCAGACAGAGCTAGATATCCACAAGCTGGAGTGTCCCAATATCCAGTCTGCATCCCCTGCAGTGTCTAAACTAGGCTCGGCCACTTGGCTCTTGGCTGACCGGGGGCACCTGGCTTAGGGCACTCCAAGGGGCTTCTGCCAGACTTCCTCACCTTGCAGTGCCATCCAGCAGGACTCCCAAAGCCTCCTGCATTGCCCACTGCCCTGCCAGCAACAAGACCCAGCAGGAGACCCTTCCAGGACGTGCAGCTGCATGGCCCTGCAGCCAGAGACGTACCTTGTCAAGGGCTGTGCAGATTTCTCCTGCAGGCAGCTCTCAGCATCCTCCCACTGCCAACTGCCTCCAAGCCCTCTCTCCTTCTCTCCTTCTTCAAAAGGCAATGTGAAGGTGACCCTGATGTGTAGAAAACCTGGATGTGTTTCACCAAGCACAAGGGCCAGGCCTTGACCCCCAGCCCCTGGGAAGGGAGATCCTTTCCCTTCACACACTGCTCAGGGCTCTTCGTGGGGCAGGAGGAGATGGGGATGCGCATGGCCAAGTGCAGGGAATGGTACGAGCCCTGCCTGGTTCATGGGTGGGGGCGAGGAGGCAATGAGGCCCTGGTGGTTTACCGAGAAGCTGTCTCCTTGTAGGCCTCAGTGGCAGAGACAACAGCCAGAGCCATGGACACAAAGTCCTGGGTCCTGTTGGGACTTTCAGACTTGCCACAGCCCTCTATCCTGTCTACACCAGGCTGTCCTAGGGACTCCCAGACCTCCACCTCTTTTCCTCATCTGTGTGGTGTCACACCGGATCTGCGCTGAGTATGTTAAGTCAGATCTTCTTGGTGGCCATGCTCCTCGTAAGGCAGCTCTGTAGGAAGCTGGCCTGGTTCCTGGGGAGCAGCACCACTGCTCGTATGGCATCCCTCGTGGTGCCCAGGCTCTCCTCCTCCTGGGCACTGCTCCCTCAGCAGGGTCCCAGTCTGCCCTGATGTGTGGGGTTCCTCTTCCTCTGGTGCAGCACTGGGCTCTTCTCCTTGTAAATGCCAAGAGGTTTCTGTAGGCAAAATCCTGCAGTTTCTCAAGGTTCTCCTGGACAGATGCTCCCTTCTGTCAGCTTTTCATGTCTGCAGGGAAACAGTTCAACCTTCCTGTGTTTGTGCTATCTCTGACAAGACAGCAGCATCAGGAGCTGCAGGGAAGTTTGGATAATACAGGAGTAACCAGCTGAATGGAATTGCAGCACAGAGTCACAGAAGGGCAGGGGATGGAGGGCTGCCAGGTTCCACCTCCTCTGTGCTTCCTTCTCATGCATGCTGTCAGTTTGTCTGGAGCTGTGTCCTGAATGTTATGGGGTTGTGCAGGTCAAAATTAGAAGGGACAAAGCCCTGCTGGAGCTAAATCCGTCTATTACTGTCAAAGACAATAAAAACTGTTTACATAAATACTTTAATAAAGGAGGATTCAGGAGCTTCATCATCTTTTATTGTCTGTGGGAGGAAACCCGGTGACAAGAGATGAGGTGAAGGCTGAGGCACTTAATGCCTTCTGTGCCTCAGGCTCTAGCAGCAAGACCAGTTGTTCCCCTGGACATTTCTTCTTCCTCATGGCCAGTGCCACCCTTCCAAGGTGCACTTTGTGGCAGTTTTTTCTCGATTGCTCTTTCCTACTACCAAAGAAAGCTCCATCAGGGTGGAAACCACTCCTGAAGCAGGCATCCCAACCCATCAGGCTCCTTGCGGCCTGTCAGCCAAGCCGACAGAAGTCACCTCAGCAGCATCTTAGACTATATAATCTAAGCTAACTAAACTATAAACTATTGGAGAGTGTCCAGAGGAGGGCGAAGAAGATGGTGAAGGGCCTAGAGGGGAAGACGTATGAGGAGCGGCTGAGGGCACTTGGCCTGTTCAGCCTGGAGAGGAGAAGGCTGAGGGGGGACCTCATCACAGTCTACAACTTCCTCACGAGGGGGAGTGGAGAGGCAGGTGACCTATTCACTGTTATCACCAGGGACAGGACCCAAGGGAACGGTGTCAAGCTGAGGCAGGGGAGGTTTAGGCTGGACATCAGGAAGAGGTTCTTCACGGAAAGGGTGGTCGCCCACTGGAACAGGCTCCCCAGTGAAGTAGTCACTGCACCGAGCCTGTCTGAATTTAAGAAGAGATTGGACTGTGCACTCAGTCACATGGTCTAAACTTCTGGGCAGACCCATGCGGTGCCAGGAGTTGGACTTGATGATCCTTATAGGTCCCTTCCAACTTGGGATATTCTATGATTCTATGATTCTTTGATCTTCCAAGGCATGGGCCTGCCACTGGCCTTGCCGCTTCTTGGCTAGACACAGCCAAGCCTTGTGCCTCCTGCTGTCCAGTCCTGGCCTCAAGCAGAAGGGACAGGACAACCCCTGTGCGGGCCTTCTTTGTGTCTGGGTCGTCCTGGGGATGGAGGCAGAGGGGATCCCACAGGCAGCATGCCAAGCAGGGGCCTTCTGCTGGCCTAGCAGGGCCACTGGCAGATGTCAGCCCCAAAGTGCACATCCCAGGGAGAAGCCAAGGGTGAGCTGCCACCTCCAGACACAAGGGACCTCACAGTCCCTTTGCGTGACACGTTCCTGCTGCTGCCCTATCAGCTGCAGAGACAGAAGTGACCTCCCAGTCACTGCCCCAGTCACATTCCTCCTGCTGGGGCAGGAGATCCTGAGGCACAGCTGACCACTTTCTTGTCCCCACGGGAATAGGGCTCACCTTTGTGGGTCAGAGAGTAAACAAAGGTTTAATGGGAAGGTTTGGTCTTCTTCTGTGTTTAGGGTATGGGAAAGCTCTCTGGTTTAATTCTTTTTATTGTGCCAAGAACTTGTCTAGGCCTCAATATAGCATTTTAATGCTCGTGTCAATGTAAGGGATTAGGGTGAGCAAGAGAGTAATGGGAAGGGAAAGGGGCTATGGGTGAGTTTTGCTTCAAGGGATATTTTGAGTTCAAGCATTAGAGTAGGGGATTCCTGTCAGTGTTGGAGTAGCATTTAGTTTTAGGGATTAAAACTACTGGTTAAAATAAGGTAAGGGCCACACAAGACTGTTTTCAGTCACTGTTTCCACAGCTTAAATATTACATGAACCCTCTTATTTCAGCTGGCCATGCTCCTCTTCCCACCCCAAAATCTCATGTTTCGTGTCCAGGCTACTCCTTACCTCCCCATATCTTGTTGGGATCAGCTTTCAGATGACATTCTTGATCCCAGAGTATCTGTCTCACCTCTGTTGGCTACTCCAGTCCTGAGAAGGAAGTGGCGTTGTAGTCAGGAGGGAAAAGGACACAAAGGTCTTTAGGAGCATCCTGAACAATGGGCCCATCAGCTCTGCACCTCCACAGAATCACACTTCCTGCCTATAATTTTGTTTCCCAAATGGCTTCTATGGATCCAGGGTTCCTTTTCCCAGGCCCTCATGCATGTTTCAGTTCTGGATGTGCAGAGATGGAATAAGGAAAGCCAAGGCTCAGATGGAATTGAGCTTGTCAACGGATGCAAGGAATAACAGGAAGAGATTCTATAGATACATTGCTCAGAAAAGAAAGCCA
The DNA here is from genome assembly GCF_964034855.1 of Anser brachyrhynchus. Lineage (NCBI taxonomy): Eukaryota > Metazoa > Chordata > Aves > Anseriformes > Anatidae > Anser > Anser brachyrhynchus. Next base: position 179,198 of record NW_027663703.1, read on the forward strand.
AGGAGAGTGTTCCCCTTCTGATGGATGAGAAGGGTGAACTGGTAATGACATCCATGGAGAAGGCTGAGGAACCCAACAAGGTCTTTGCCTCTGACTTGGACTTGTTGAGAGATGTCTTCAATTGTCTCTCAGTGCCTGAGGTGCGTGGGCTCCTCAGCAAAGCCCCCCGAGGGGGGATTCCAATGCCTTGGGCTGGGCATCTGGTGCTGAGCTGGGCTGGGCTCGTGGGACAGAGAGAGCTCGTGGCAAGAGGGCCGTGGTGCAGAGAGACAGCTGTGCCCAGGAGCAGCTCCTGTGCACAGCGCAGCAGGGCTGGGGGCTCTGACCGCAGGCACCCAGGCAGAAAGGGATTCCAGGCAGCCTGCAGGGTGCGGGCAGAGGAGAGCTCAGTGCAGGAGAAACCTTCACAGCCCTGCCCATGGTAAGTCTCTGGCTGCAGGACAGTGCAGGGGAGGTTCCTGGAAGGGGCTCCTGGGTCCGGGTCGTCTCTGCCTGGCCAGGAGCTGCCAGGATGTCTCTCGTGGCTTGTGCAGTGTGAAGGAGAAAGTGCTGCAGGGCAGCCCTGGGCAGAGGAAGGGCAGGGCAGGGGCTGCCTGCAAAGAGAAGGCACTTTCTGAAGTCTCTGCCTGTTTTTCCTGCTCTGATTCTGGGGCAGGCTCTGTGTTGAGTGGTTGGATTTGCACAGGTGACTGAGCTTCCACTGCGTTGAACTGAGACCTAAGCAGGTTACTGACGAACCTCAGAATATCCCCTCCCTTCTCTCTACTTACAGACTGCACCAGGGTTTTTCTGTGCTGTTCTTTAGGACCTGCAGACAAGGAGATGTAATTTTTTAGCACAACTTCTGAATGCAGCCATCCCACACCTGACTGCTGCAAGCAGCCAGCAGCTGGGCACCAGGGGATGGACAGAGCAGCCCTCCTGGATGTGACCTCTGGCTGAGGTTTGCAAACTCAACAACAGGTAGCACTGCAGTGGAGCAGAGGTGGCGGGTTGGGGGCTGATGGGCTGAGGTGGCTGCTAAGCACGGGACACTCAGGAAGCACAAAGCAGGGCTACAAGCAGGGAGAGACACAAAGGTAACCCTGAAAGAAAGACAATGTGAAGGCTTTAATGAGAAAAGAAAAGAGTATTACTCAGGGAAATTTCCCCTAACACTCAGTCTGTATTTTTTCTTCTTAGCAGTGCCCTTGATGAAGGGCAGGAAATGGCCAACAGCAGCTGTGTGAGCGAGTTCCCCCTGCTGGCATTCGCAGACACGCGGGAGCTGCAGCTCCTGCACTTCGGGCTCTTCCTGGGCATCTACCTGGCTGCCCTCCTGGGCAACGGCCTCATCCTCACCGCCGTAGCCTGCAACCACCGCCTCCACACCCCCATGGACTTCTTCCTCCTCAACCTCGCCCTCCTTGACCTGGGATCCATCTCCACCACTCTCCCCAAAGCCATGGCCAATTCCCTCTGGGACACCAGGGCCATCTCCTATCAAGGGTGTGCTGCACAGGTCTTCTCCTTTCTGTTTTTTATATCAGCAGAATTTTATGTTCTCACCATCACAGCCTACGACCGCTACGTGGCCATCTGCAAGCCCCTGCACTACGGGAGCCTCGTGGGCAGCAGAGCTTGTGCCCAGATGGCAGCAGCTGCCTGGGGCAGTGGCTTTCTCAATGCTGTCCTGCACACGGCCACTACCTTTTCCCTGCCCCTCTGCCAAGGCAATGCTGTGGACCAGTTCTTCTGTGAAATCCCCCAGATCCTCAAGCTCTCCTGCTCAGATGCCTACCTCAGGGAAGTTGGGGCACTCGTATTTATTGTTTCTTTAGCCTTTGGCTGTTTTGTTTTCATTGTTTTCTCCTATATTCAGATCTTATTCAGATCTTATATTCAGCACAGAGCTGTGCTGAGGATGCCCTCTGAGCAGCCTTTTCCACGTGCCTCCCTCACCTGGCCGTGGTCTCCCTGTTTGTCAGCACTGCCATGGTTGCCTACCTGAAGCCCCCCTCCATGTCTTTTCCATCCCTGGACCTGGTGGTGGCAGTTCTGTACTCGGTGGTGCCTCCAGCACTGAACCCCCTCATCTACAGCATGAGGAACCAGGAGGTCAAGGATGCCTTGGTGAAACTTACGACTAGATGTGTTTAAGAATCAATAAATTGCCCCTCTCCTTTTGCATGTAGCACATAATATCAACTATAACAGAAACAAGAAATCTGTAAATTTTTGTTGCTGTTGATGTTAGTTAATATTCCAGGATTTTCTTAATTTAGCCCATGTTGCCCAGTGATATATCTTTATTTGTCCCTTTTCTATTTCTGTCTGTGTTGTGTTTGCAGCTCAGAGATTCTGTATATGAGGAACTCGCATCTCTGTGAACATAAACAAAATATAGGAGCCCGCACTGCCTTCCTTGTCTGATGTCCCACCTGTGAGACCTGGTCTGGCTCTGCAGATCCCTCCTAAGGGGGGATCTCCTCCGGGCACTGCCTGAAGGCTGAGGCCTTCCTGCAGAGCTGCTGTCAAGATCGAGTCCCAGGAAGAGGCTCCAAAGGGGCACGATGCTTTGCTTCTTTCCACGGGGTCTCGGTGTGGTGAGAGCACAGACCCAGCATGGACTTTCAGGGATTTGGGGCTGGTTCAGAGGTTCCCTGTTAGCTGCCAGTGCCCTCCAGTTGATGAATGTTCCCATTTCCTAGGCACTGGGGCTCTACGGCACACGATGGGGCTGATGGCTGACAGCACCTCCCAGGGCTGCAAGTAACTGGCTCCTGTGTCTCTGAGAGGCTGGGAGTCCAGCAGCAGTGCCATGGGCTTGAAGGATCACAACCTGCTCACATCTCCCTGGGCAGGTCCTGGGCCATAAAGGGGGTGTTTTGTAGGTGTGGTATTAGGAGCTCAGAGGTGCCTCAGAAATTCCTAATCCAGTCCTGAGTGAATATCTCTGAAGAGGATTGTGAGTTGAGCTCTTTCTGAAGTAGCCGGCAGGTCATCCCTTGGCTCCTGGGATCCTGGGATCTCTGCCATTAGGCTCACATCTGCCAGTGTCCGTGATAGGGAAGCAGAAGGCACCTGCTTTGCACACAGGTTGTGAGATCCTCTCTTCCTAAGTACCTGGTAGCCCCATAGAGGAAGAGGTCTTGGGCAGAGGTTGTCATGTCAGAAGTTTCAGCTTTTGCCTAAAGTCATCCTGACTTGTGGGGACGACACAAAGCTGGGAGGAGTGGCCGATACCCCAGAGGGCTGTGCTGCCATTCAGAGGGACCTCGGCAGGCTGGAGGGCTGGGCCGAGAGGAACCTCATGAAGTTCAGCAAGGGCAAGTACAGGGTCCTGCGCCTAGGGAGGAATAACCCCAAGCACCAGTACAGGCGGGGGGGGGGGGGGGGGGGGGGTGACTGTCCTGGTTTCCACTAGGATGGAGTTAATTTTCCTCCTAGTAGTTGGTATGGTGCTGTGTTTGGGATTTAGGATGAGAATAATGTTGATATCACACTGATGTTTAATTGTTGCAGAGCAGTGCTTACACCAAGCCAAGGACTTTTCGGCTTCTCGCTCTGTCCTGCCAGCGGGCAGGCTGGGGGTGCAGCAGGAGCTGGGAGGGGACAGACCCAGGACAGCTGACCCCAACTGGCCAAAGGGGTATTCCATACCATCTGACGTCATGCTGAACAATATATAGGGGTGGCTGGCCGGGGTGGGGGGGCCGGATGCTCGGGAATAGGCTGGGCATCGGTCAGCGGGTGGTGAGCAATTGCATTGTGCATCATTTGCTTCATACACATTATTATTATTATTATCATTATTATTATTATTATTATTATTATTATTATTATTATTATTACTAGTACTAGTACTAGTACTATTAGTATTGCTACTATTATTATTATTACTATTATTACTATTACTATTATTATCCTTTCTTTTGTGTCCTAATAAACCCTTTCTATTTATCTCAACCCACAAGTTTTCATTTCTTTCTAATTCTCTCACCCATCATACAGACGGAGGGGGAAGGGTGAGCGAACCTCTACAATGATTTCCTAGAGGTAAGAGGCTTCAGGTAATGTTGATGCTGCTTTAACACTGAATTGAAACATTGATACAAGGCCGTTACCCAATTTTAAAGAGTAACCTAAATCCCTAAACCTAAATGTTACTCCAACACCCTGACAGGAATCCACTAGTCTAAAGCTTAAACTCAAAGTATTCCATGAAGCAAAACTCAGCCCATAGCCCTTTGCCTTTGCCTTCACTCTTGTGCTCACCCTAATCCCTGCCTTCAACGCTAGCATTAATATCCTCTATTAAACCTAGACTTCTAGGCAGACGTAGAACAAAAAACTATTCCACAAAGCTTGCCCATAACCTAACCACAGACCTGACACCCTAAGCAGACCAACACATTTGCTAAATTTCTAACCCAGAAAAGTGAGCCTTAGTCCCAAAGAGACTAGAGAGGTGAGCTCTGCCTCAGGATGTCCTGCCCCAGCAGGAGGAATGTGACTGGGGCAGTGACTGGGAGGTCACTTCTGTCTCTGCAGCTGATAGGGCAGCAGCAGGAACGTGTCACGCAAAGGGACTGTGAGGTGCCTTGTGTCTGGAGGTGGCAGGTCACCCTTGGCTTCTCCCTGGGATGTGCACTTTGGGGCTGACATCTGCCAGTGGCCCTGCTAGGCCAGCAGAAGGCCCCTGCTTGGCATGCTGCCTGTGGGATCCCCTCTGCCTCCATCCCCAGGAGGACCCAGACACAAAGAAGGCCCGCACAGGGCTTGTCCTGTCCCTTCTGCTTGAGGCCAGGACTGGACAGCAGGAGGCACAAGTCTTGGCTGTGTCTAGCCAAGAAGCTGCAAGGCCAGCAGCAGGCCCAGGCCTTGGGAGATGCTGGTGAGTATCTATGATCAGACTCTAGCTTTGTGTTTCAAGGAACAGCTGGTGAGGGCTGATGAGAGACTGGTGAAATGATGGAAAGTTCTGGATGAGAGCAATGTGGTGAACAGAGATGGGTGTCCGCAGACTTCAAGGAAATAAGGCAAAGTGTGGGACAGCATAGGAAAGCCTGCAGAGGAGAAGGCAGAGGGTGCTGGCAGGAATGGAAGGCCCCAACAGCCCTGACGTTTTTGTCCCTTTGCCTAGAGCTTCTGAGGAGACGAGATAGAGTCATTGCAATGGGGCCTCACTGCTTCCTTGATATCCTGTGCAGGGGTGGGGAGGTGTCCTAATGAAGTTCTTCTCATGGCATCACACTGCCCACCACATCATACAGACCCCAAGAAGAGCCCTGAGCCAGACGTGGGGGTGCAGGATCTCCCCTCCCAGGGGCTGGGGTCAGGCCTTGGCCCTTCTGCTTCACCAAAACCAACCAAGACTTTTCTCAGCACAGCGCTTTGCCTGTCTGGAATCATGGCCTCCAGTTATCTGCCCTAACAAGTCCCTGGGGAGGCTTTGTTAGGAACAGCCCTCAGTGGGGCCCATTAATACTCCAAGTCACTTCAACTTTTCCTTCTGACTTTACCTTCTCAAGCGGTTAAATCATTCTCCTCTCAGTACCTGAGCTTCATAGACTGAGCACCAAAATACACCATGGAACTCATTAAAATGCAGAACGTCCTAAGCAGCCATATCTCTCCCATAATTTTCTTCAAGTCTCCAAGACTTGTGGAGCTAATTGGAGAGCTTTCATGGTGTAGTTAAGGAGGAAGATTTCAAGAAGCACCTGAAAAAAATATTTTCTCATCTTAAAGGATGCGTTTAGCTGGATTTCAGTTTGGAGCATTATTCTCTAACTGATATTGATCCAGGGTGTCTCCTTTGGAGACCTGCATAGGGAGGAAAAGCAGACTCTTGAGGTCTGACACTGCATGGAGAACCTTGCTCCTCACCACCCCAGCCCTGACATTTCTCTCTTTGGCTCTTGCATCACTTCTCCTTCCACCAGACTTCGGCCGAGAAGTCTGCAGCTGGGTGTTACAGCTCCTTTGCACCAGCTCCCTCCTGCTTGCCTTAGAGACCTGGATGCACACAGGCGCAGAAGGGTTTCTCCTTATTTCAAACCAAACAACAGGAAAACATGCAGAAATCTTCCAAAAGCAAAGCAAGCTCCTCATCCTGTGTGCCTCCTGTGAGGTTTATGTTCCCAAAAGGATGACTGTACAAGAAGTCTTTTATACTGATAGACCGGAAATTATAAGTGTTAAGATTAGAATTAATCCATATGATATTAATTCAATGATAAAAGATGATGAGCTTTCTAAGGACACAGTTAGACAGACTGCAGATAACTGGGCAAGCTTCAACTCCCTGAAGCTCAAAGCAGCACCTGGGTTGGTGAGGGCGCTCTGAGTGATCCAGGAGGAAGGGGAGGGCAAGCCAGGAGAACCATGGGAAGTGCATAGGTCCAGACAGGCAGCTGGAAAGGGGACATTCAGCATGGACTGTTTAATCCAGACAGGTGGATGTACCTGGAACGTGAGGGAGCACACCATGATAGACAAAGCGATGACAATGCAAGTACAGGTGAACACCAGTATTTCTTTTTCTGTGACGAATATACGTCCTGAAAATGCCTATTTCGTCATGAGAGAAACTACACTGTGTGACATTTTACGGAAGGGATTGAATCATTTGAGGTAATGAGCAGTTGCTTTATGCAACCAGTGCCAAGGTCTTCAGAGTAGTTTACTCACATTTGAAATATTTCCTTGAAATCACCTTTCCTGGTTCTGCTTTCAATGAAATCATTAGGCCTCCAGCGGCTCTGGTGCATTTAGAGTAATTCCCTGGAATGGAAGCTGTCTGAAAGGACCTGCAGGAGACCAGAGCCCATTGGTGGATAAGGTGGGGACAGGTGATGTTTCCCGGGCACCTCCACTGCCAGCAGTGGTGTTTCTCCTTGAAACTGCAGCCCAGCCCAGCACAGGAAACCCCTTCAAGGCAAATTCCTTCTTCAGCCGTTTCTTTGGATAGACCTAAATTTCAAATGGCCATTGGGATCCCAAGACACTCTCCCTCCTTCCTAGTAGGCACCTGAACATCAATTTACCGTCCTAGGTCATCTGTGGAAAACTCAGCCTGAAAGACTCAAGAGCAGGACACTTCAAAGGGCTGAGGCAGAACCCATCAGCTTGCCCCACTCTGGGGAATCATCCCCTTCCAACTAGGGATAAGAAAGTGAAAAATGTGAAATGACCCGTCAGGTCAATGCGCAGAGTAAGGGAAAGTCACACATATTGTGCTGCAGTAGCAGAAGGCAAAAAGCATTGCATTGTGCCTCAGAGTAACCAAGGAGACCTAATCGAGTTCATCTGTGAGATAAAGCAGAGTGAAGGACGTTGAGTTGTGCCCTAACATGAAGAAGGATGTACATCACTGCTGAAGGAGCTGTCTTTTTGTGCCATCACCAATGCAAATTACACAAGAACTACATCAAATAAAGGTAACCTGTCCCACCCTGGCCCTGTCACACCATGGGGCAGCGGAGGGACCTTTTTCACTTTCAGCCTCTTTTTCAGAGAGGCTTTGCCCTCTCCCTGCTCACCACGGGGCAGAGCCTGGCCCTGAATGCTCCGTGAGCGCCGTGCAGGTCGTGGCAGGCTGCGGTGAGGGGACGAATGCCCTGGGCCCCCTTCCTGCTCTGCCCAGGCCAGCAAGGGCCCCGAGCGGCCTCGTGTCCCCTGCCCCTGCAGCTCGGGGCTCCCTTCCCCAGCCCTGGCTCTGCAGCACCAAGCCCTGCTGGGAGCCCTCCCCTGCATGCTGCCACCGCTCCCTGACGCTGCTGGTGCCTTCTGCCGGGCACTGCCCAGCCCAGCCCAGCCCCTGCCCACCTCTCCCCACCTCCCGGACCTCTCCCAGCCCAGCAGCCCAGGCTGGGCTGGCCCCAGGGCAGTGCCCACCGCAGCCTGCTGCAGGGCTCTGGGCACGGCCAGCACAGCCCCAGCCCCTCGCAAGGCACCGCAGCTGCTGGCACAAAGGCGGCTCTGGGCCTCCCCAGCAGCCCCCGCGCTGGGGCCAGCCACGGCTCAGGAGATGGAGGGCCGTGAAGCTGCAGGAGCCCTGCTCTCCTGCCTGGGACATCCCCAGCACAGAGTGCCTGTGCCCCGCAGGGCCAGCCCCGCTCCCCAGGCCAGCACAAGAGGCCTGGCCCACGCACAGAACAGCTCCAGGTTCCTCTCCAGGATGCCATTTGCCATCAGACCCAGCACCACTGGGACAGTCCCAGGCAAATAATTCAAAGGCCAGTTGTTGTTTGCTGGGCCATAGGCAAGCAAGAAGGCAGCTCCCAGTCCAGCCCTTGGTCCTTCACTGATCACGCTGGGGTTCTGATCCATTGTGAGGCCCAGAAAAGCAAGAGGTCTGTTCAGGAAGCAGCTCCTTGGGTGTATTCCTGAAACCAGGTTTGCAAAAGGCGTGCAGAGACATTGAAGAGATGCCAATGTAGAGATAACAGGACTGTCACCAACATACATGAGATCTCAGGGCTTATCCAAATACAAGAAGCACAATGTGGAAGCAAAAGAGAGCAGCAGTGAAAAGGCCACGTCCTGCTGCTGGCCATGGCCATGGCTCCAGGGAAGCAGCAGCCCCGACCCGAAGAGTTTCTTCACTGCCTCCTTGAGGTCCTGGTTCCTCATGCTGTAGATGAGGGGGTTCACTGCTGGAGGCACCACCGAGTACAGAAATGATGTCACCATGTCCAAGGATGGGGAGGAGATGGATGGGGAGAGCACGGCCAGGTGAGGGAGGCACGTGGAAAAGGCTTTGTGCCGGCCCTGCTCAGAGGGCATCCTCAGCACGGCCCTGAAGATCTGCACATAGGACAGCACAATGAAAACAAAACAGCCAAATGCTAAACATGCACTAACCACCAGAAGTCTAAGTTCCTTTAGGTAGTCTGAACCTGAGCAGGAGAGCTTGAGGATCTGGGGGATTTCACAGAAGAACTGGTCCACAGAATTGCCTTGGCAGAGGCACAGGGAAAATGTGGTGGCCGTGTGCAGGACAGCATTGAGAAAGCCACTGCCCCAGGCAGCTGCTGCCATCTGGGCACAAGCTCTGCTGCCCACGAGGCTCCCGTAGTGCAGGGGCTTGCAGATGGCAACGTAGCGGTCGCAGGACATGACAGTAAGAGTAAAATATTCTGCTGATATAAAGAAGAGAAAGAAAAAGACCTGTGCAGCACATCCTTGGTAGAAGATGGCCCTGGTGTCCCAGAGGACATTGGCCATGGCTTTGGGCAGAGTGGTGGAGATGTAGCCCATGTCAAGGAGGGCGAGGTTGAGGAGGAAGAAGTACATGGGGGTGTGGAGGCGGTGGTCACAGGCTACGGCAGTGAGGATGAGGCCGTTGCCCAGGAGGGCAGCCAGGTAGATGCCCAGGAAGAGCCCGAAGTGCAGGAGCTGCAGCTCCCGCGTGTCTGCGAATGCCAGCAGGAGGAACTCACTCACAGAGCTGATGTTGGGCATTTCCTGACTTTGGACACTGCTGTCTGTTGAAGAGGAAAAGGCAGAAAAAGGTTAGAACAGACTTATCTCAGGAAAACCTATTGCAAGTCTTAGAGCACCCCCAGCCCAAGCCTCGCTCGTTGCAGGAGAACCTTTCTGCATCTCCCCTGCTTGAGCTGCAGCTCGTGCTGGCTGAGGGTGGCACTGGGAGCAGGGGCTGCTGTGGGATCAAAGAGGAGTCCTTCCTGCTGTGCAGCAGGAGGGAGGCAGGAACATGGGGGAAACTCAACTCCATTTGACTAGTCGGTTCCTGCAAACAACTCATCTGAACGCAGAGCTGAGCTGTAGGGATTTTCTTTGCTTTATTTTATCCCAGTAGGCCCTGTAATGCTTAGGATAGGTATTGGATGGTTGAATGCCCTCACATTTCCTGGACACTCCTGCTGATATTTTATGGGAGTGTCCATTACTGAAGACTGAGAAGAGCCCTTCTGTCCACCAGTCCTGTTCTCAGCTGCCTTGTGTCACCCCTCTCTGAGCTGCGCTATCATAAGATTGAGGTGTTTCCCTGAGAAGAAACAGGAGAATTCTGCTGAGGAAGAAGGGCCACAGCAAGCCAGACGGAGCTTGGGAGCTTCTCTTCTTTCCATGGGTGCAGGAGCTGCGGGGCAGCTGGCAGAGAGCCCGGCAGGGGCAGGCAGTGCAGGGTGTTCTGGGCTGACCGGGGGCACCTGGCTTAGGGCACTCCGAGGGGCTTCTGCCAGACTTCCTCACCTCGCAGTGCCATCCAGCAGGACTCCCAAAGCCTACTGCACTGCCCACTGCCCTCCCAGAAACAAGACCCAGCAGGAGACCCTTCCAGGCTGTGCAGCTGCATGGCCCTGCAGCCAGAGACGTACCTTGTCAAGGGCTGTGCAGATTTCTCCTGCAGGCAGCTCTCAGCATCCTCCCACTGCCAACTGCCTCCAAGCCCTCTCTCCTTCTCTCCTGTCCCCGTGCCAGCTGCGGTCAGAGCCCCCAGCCCTGCTGCGCTGTGCACAGGAGCTGCTCCTGGGCACAGCTGTCTCTCTGCACCAGGGCCCTCTTGCCACGAGCTCTCTCTGTCCCAGGAGCCCGGCCCAGCTCAGCACCACACGCCCAGCCCAAGGCATTGGAATCCCCCCTTGGGGGGCTTTGCTGAGGAGCCCACGAACCTCAGGCACTGAGAGACAATTGAAGACATCTCTCAACAAGTCCAAGTCAGAGGCAAGTTTCCTGCAGTGTCCCCCTGAGGGCCAGCACTGACACAGCCTCCCTTGGAGCTCGTTAGAGCAGAGCATTGGAGGCAGTGAGGACAAGGAGACAAAGGCACTGTGAAGGTGGCACTGGTGTGTAGGAAAACTGGATGTGTGTCATCAAGCACAAGGGCCAGGCCTTGACCCCCAGCCCCTGGGAAGGGCGATCCTTTCCCTTCACACACTGCTCAGGGCTCTTCCTGGGGCAGGAGGAGATGGGGATGTGCATGGCCAAGTGCAGGGAATGGTACGAGCCCTGCCTGGTTAATCAGTGGGGATGAGGAGGTCCTGGTTCTTTAGCAATACGTTGTCTCTTCATAGGCCTCAGTGACAGAGACAAAAGCCATAGCCTTGGACACAAAGATCTCGGTTTGTTGGGACTTTCAGCCTTGCCTATTTCCTTGCTCCTCTGATTACCAGAGTATCGTAGCGTCTCCCAGACATGCACCTCTTTCGCTGCTGGCTGTAGACCCTTGTCCATGTGCTGTCATATGGGGTCTTAGCTGAGTAGCTCGTATGAGACCACTCGTGGTGCCCAGGCCCTCCTCCTCCTGGGCACTGCTCACTCAGCAGGGTCCCAGTCTGCCCTGATGTGTGGGGTTCCTCTTCCTCTGCTGCAGGACTGGGCTCTTCTCCTTGTAAAGGTCAAGAGGTTTCTGTAGGCAAAATCCTGCAGTTTCTCAAGGTTCCCCCAGTCTGATGCTCCATTCTGTCAGGTGTTCATGTCTGCAGGCAGACAGTTCCACCTTTCTGTGTTTATGCTATCTCTGACAAGACAGCAGCATCAGGAGCTGCAGGGAAGTTTGGATAATACAGGAGTAACCAGCTGAATGGAATCGCAGCACAGAGTCACAGAAGGGCAGGGGATGGAAGGCTGCCAGGTTCCACCTCTTCCGTGCTGTGCACCTCTTCTGTGCTGTGCTCTTCTTTTGTCTGGAGCTGTGTCCTAAAAGTTATGGAGCTGTGCAGGGAAGTATACAGATGGGTTAAAGCCCAGGTGGCTGTCAATCCATCTATTACTGTCAAAGACAATAAAAAATCTTTATAGAAACACTCTAATAATGGAGGATTCAGGAGCTTCATCATCTTTTATTGTCTGTGGGAGGAAACCTGGTGACAAGAGATGAGGTGAAGGCTGAGGCACTTAATGCTTTCTTTGCCTCAGGCTCTAGCAGCAAGACCAGTTGTTCCCCTGGACATTTCTTCTTCCTCATGGCCAGTGCCAACCTTCGAAGGTGCACTTTGTGGCAGTTTTTTCTCTCCTGCTCATCTCCACAACAAAACAAAGCTCCATCAGGGTGGAAACCACTCCTGAAGCAGGCATCCCAACCCATCAGGCTCCTTGCGGCCTGTCAGCCAAGCAGACAGAAGTCACCTCAGCAGCATCTCCCAAGGCCTGGGTCTGCTGCTGGCCTTGCAGCTTCTTGGCTAGACACAGCCAAGCCTTGGGCCTCCTGCTGTCCAGTGCTGGACTCAAGCAGAAGGGACAGGACAACCCCTCTGCGGGCCTTCTTTCTGTCTGGGTCCTCCTGGGCATGGAGGCAGAGGGGATCCCACAGGCAGCATGCCAAGCAGGGGCCTTCTGCTGGCCTAGCAGGGCCACTGGCAGATGTCAGCCTCAAAGTGCTGATCCCAGGGAGAAGCCAAGGGTGACCTGCCACCTCCAGACACAAGGGACCTCACAGTCCCTTTGCGTGACACGTTCCTGCTGCTGCCCTATCAGCTGCAGAGACAGAAGTGACCTCCCCGTCACTGCCCCAGTCACATTCCTCCTGCTGGGGCAGGAGATCCTGAGGCTGAGCTCACCTAGGGGAGTCGTAGCTGACCTACAGAGCCCCCTCGGTACCTGTATTTCACTTTCTGGGTTAGAGATTAAGCAAAGTTTTAGTGGGAGTGTTTGGTGTTCTGCTTGTGGTGTCAGGTCTGTGGTTAAGGTATGGACAAGCTCTGTGTTTTAGGGGTGTTTTAGGTCTGCCAAGAAGTCTAGGGTTAAAGAGACCATTTTAATTTTAGTGTTAAGGGAAGACATTAGGGTTAGCAAGCAAGAAAATGGATTCTTTTGAGAGTGTTGTAGTAACATTTAGGTTTAGGGATTACAATTCCTGGTTCAAGTAAGGTAAGGGCCATACATCACTGTTTTAAGTCAGTGTTACCGCAGCATCTACATTACATGAACCCTCTTACCTGTACGAAATCATAAGTTTCTGCTGGCCAAGCTCTGCTTCCTACCCCAAAATCTCACATCTCTCTTGTCCAGGCTGCTCCTGACCTCCCCATATCTTATTGGGATCAGCTTTCTGATGACATTCATGATCCCAGAGTATCTGTCTCACTTCTGTTGGCGACTCTTGAGAAGGAAGTGGCGTTGCTGTCAGGAGGGAAAAGGGCACAAAGGTCTTTAGTAGCATCCTCCACAATATGCCCATCAGCTCTGCACCTCCACCAAATTACGCTTGTTGTGGTTTAACCCGGCCGGCAGCTAAACACCACACAGCCGATCGCTCACCCTCCCCCCTCCCTCTCTAGGGTGGGGGAGAGAAACGGGAAAGTGAAGCCTGTGAGTTGAGATAAAGACAGTTTATTAAGGCAGGAATATAATAATAACAATAATAATAATAATACTATTACTAATAATAATGCGTACAAAACAAGTGATGCACAATGCAATTGCTCACCACCCACTGACCGATGCCCAGCCTATTCCCGAGCAGCCGGCCCCCCCACCCCGGCCAGCCACCCCTATATATTGTTTAGCATGACGTCAGATGGTATGGAATACCCCTTTGGCCAGTTGGGGTCAGCTGTCCTGGGTCTGTCCCCTCCCAGCTCCTGCTGCACCCCCAGCCTGCTCGCTGGCAGGACAGAGCGAGAAGCTGAAAAGTCCTTGGCCTGGTGTAAGCACTGCTCTGCAACAATTAAAACATCAGCATGTTATCAGCGCTCTTCTCATCCTAATCCAAAACGTAGCACCCTACCAGCTACTAGGAGGAAAAATTAACTCTGTCCTAACTGGAACCAGGACAGATATCCACCCCTTATTCCATACCATTTATGTCATGCTCAGGTTACATTCTTTCCAATACATTCTAATTAATCACCATTTTCATCTATGATATATAGCAATCATGGTAGTGACGACATACATTATTATATAATAATTAACATACTACAATTCAACTCATGGGCTATTCTCACCCAGTATCAAATCCCCTCGAGGTACACACCGGACCTCCCCATTCTTTTGCATTACCCACCAAGTGCATCCAGGTCCCTGAGCAAAAGCAATCCCACGAATGGGTTTGCCTTTTCCCGAGGCAGGAGTAGCCCAGACTGTTTTACCCAGCATGTTTCTTACGTGCACTACAGGAACTTTATCCCCTTCTACAGTGCGTAACAGGTTTGATTGGGCAGGTCCAGCTCGGTTGGCAGCTCCCCTAGTATTGACTAACCAGGTGGCCTTTGCCAAATATGTATCCCAATTTTTGAATGTCCCAGCACCCATTGCTTTCAGTGTAGTCTTCAACAGTCCATTGTATCGTTCAACTTTTCCAGAGGCTGGTGCATGATAGGGGATGTGATACACCCACTCAATACCATGTTCTTTGGCCCAAGTGTCTATAAGGTTGTTTCGGAAATGAGTCCCGTTGTCTGACTCAATTCTCTCTGGGGTGCCATGTCACCACAGGACTTGCTTTTCAAGGCCCAGGATAGTGTTCCGGGCGGTGGCATGGGGCACAGGATATGTTTCCAGCCATCCGGTGGTTGCTTCCACCATTGTAAGTACGTGGCGCTTGCCGTTACGGGTTTGAGGGAGTGTGATGTAATCAATCTGCCAGGCCTCTCCATATTTATATTTCTGCCATCGTCCTCCATACCAAAGAGGCTTGGACCGTTTGGCTTGCTTGATTGCAACACATGTTTCACAGTCATGAATAACCTGTGCTATAGTGTCCATGGTCAGGTCCACCCCTCGATCACGAGCCCATCTGTAGGTTGCATCTCTACCTTGATGGCCTGAGGTGTCATGGGCCCATCGGGCTATAAATAATTCTCCTTTCTGTTGCCAGTCCAGGTCCACCTGAGCCACTGCAATCTTAGCAGCCTGATCCACCTGCTGGTTGTTTTGATGTTCTTCAGTAGCCCGATTCTTGGACACATGAGCATCTACATGGCGTACCTTTACAACCAGGTTCTCTACCCGGGCAGCAATATCTTGCCACGATGCCGCAGCCCAGATGGGCTTGCCCCTGCGCTGCCAGTTGTTCTGCTTCCATTGCTGTAACCACCCCCACAGGGCATTTGCTACCATCCATGAATCAGTACAGAGATAGAGAACTGGCCACTTTTCTCGTTCAGCAATATCTAAAGCCAGCTGAATGGCTTTCACTTCTGCAAACTGACTCGATTCACCTTCTCCCTCAGCAGCTTCTGCAACTCATCGCGTAGGACTCCATACAGCAGCTTTGCATCTCCGATGCTTTCCCACAATACGACAGGACCCATCAGTGAACAGGGCATATTTCTTCTAATTTTCTGGTGGCTTGTTGTACAGTGGGGCTTCTTCAGCACGAACCACCTCCTCTGATGATGATATCCCAAAGTATTTGCCTTCTGGCCAGTCCATAATCATCTCCAAGATTCCTGGGCGACTGGGGTTTCCTATTCGAGCCCGCTGAGTAATCAGTGCAACCCACTTGCTCCATGTAGCATCAGTTGCATGATGCGTAGAGGGGACCCTTCCTTTGAACATCCAGCCTAGTACCGGCAGTCGGGGTGCCAGGAGGAGCTGCGCTTCAGTACCGACCACTTCCGAAGCAGATCGAACTCCTTCATATGCTGCCAATATCTCCTTTTCAGTTGGAGTATAGCGGGCCTCAGATCCTCTGTATCCCCGACTCCAAAACCCCAGGGGTCGACCTCGAGTTTTCCCAGGTTCTTTCTGCCAGTGGCTCCAGGTGGGACCATTCTCCCCGGCTGCGGTGTAGAGCACATTCTTTACATCTGGTCCTGTTCGGACTGGCCCGAGAGCTACTGCATGAACTACCCACCCCACACAATGATGTCATCGATGTACTGCAGCTGTTCAGGAGCTTCCCCCTGCTCCAGCGCAGACTGGATCAGTCCATGGCAAATGGTAGGGCTGTGTTTCCACCCCTGGGGCAGCCAATTCCAAGTATATTGGACTCCCCTCCAAGTGAAAGCAAACTGTGGCCTGCACTGTGCTGCTAGAGGGATGGAGGAAAATGCATTAGCGATATCAGTTGTGGCATACCACTTGGCTGCCTTTGATTCCAGTTCATACTGGAGTTCTAGCATGTCCGGCACTGCAGCACTCAGTGTTGGCGTGACTTCATTCAGGCCACGATAGTCCACTGTTAGTCTCCACTCACCATTAGACTTTCGCACTGGCCATATGGGACTATTAAAAGGTGAATGAGTCTTGCTGATCACTCCTTGGCTCTCCAGTTGACGAACTAGCTTATGGATGGGAATCATGGAGTCTCGGTTGGTGCAATATTGCCGCCGGTGCACAGTTGTGGTAGCGATCGGCACTTGCTGTTCTTCAACCCACCGCAACCCCAGAATGGAAGGGTCCTCTGAGAGACCAGGCAAGGTAGACAACTGTTTAACGTCCTCTGTCTCCAAGGCAGCTATGCCAAAAGCCCAGCGGAACCCTTTTGGGTCCTTGAAATATCCTCTTCTAAGATAGTCTATGCCAAGGATGCACGGAGCATCCGGGCCAGTCACAATACGGTGCTTTTGCCCCTCATTCCCGGTTAGACTCACTTCAGCCTCCAATACAGTTAACTGCTGGGATCCCCCCGTCACACCATAAATACAGATGGGCTCTGGCCCTGTATAGCTTGATGGCATTAGAGTACATTGTGCACCGGTGTCTACCAAAGCCTTATACTTCTGTGCGTCTGACGTGCCAGGCCATCGAATCCACACAGTCCAATAAACTCGATTGTCCCTTTCCTCCCCCTGGCTGGAGGCAGGGCCCCTCTAGTCCTGGTCAGAATCTTCGTTTCTGTGTTTAAAGGACTGCCTGCTGGAAGTTGGAGCAGCAAACTTTTCAGAGAACCCCTTTTTCCCAATTGTTTTCCTTTGCAATTCACGTACCCGTGCCTCTAGGGTCGCAGTAGATTTTCCATCCCATTTTCTCATGTCCTCTCCGTGGTCACGTAGGTAATATCACAGGGTGGCGGTGTGTGTGTGCCCACCATATTGTCTTCCTTGCATAGATGAACATTTACCCCTAATAGCTGAGACACTGGTTTGTACAGGTGGGGAGGAAAATAAACTCTCTTTAAGTTGGTGGACCTCTTCAGAAAGTTTCTCCAAAGTATTCTCTTTTAGCTGGTGGACACTGGTTCATTCAGGTGGAGGGGAAGATAAATTCTCTTTAAGTTGGTGGACCTCTTCAGAGAGTTTCTCCACAGCCGAGACACAGGCCTGTAGGGAAGAGGAGAGATTTCCTTTGTACTGCCTGAGTTGTTTAGCCACTTCATTCACTGTGGGTTGCTCATCCTCTTTCCAGGTTAGTATTGCCAATGAGCTGGCATATGATGATGGTGCACTCCGTACAAACTTCCGCCACATGGGTCGTGTACACTGGACTTCATCTGGATCTGTGGATGTTTGTGCGTTGTCTAGGTCCTTATAAATTACTTCCCGTACGGCCAATTCCCTCAGGTACTGAATTCCCTTCTCCATGGCGGTCCACTTGCCTGGTAGACATACAAGTTCTTCCTTGAAGGGATACCTTTCCTGCACAGCTGACAGGAGACGCCTCCAGAGGCTGCGAGATCGTGCTCCATCTCCAATTGCTTTGTCAATGCATGCGTCCCTAGCAAGGGATCCCAGCCGCCTGGCTTCCCTGCCCTCTAATTCCACATAATTGGCTCCGGTGTCCCAGCACCGGAGCAGCCAGGTGACAAGCTGCTCACCTATACAGCAACCAAAATCTTTTTGCACATCTCGTAGCTCACGCTGGTATAGAGTCCGGGTAGTTACTGTTGATTTTTCGACATCCCCATCCTCATCTTCAGTCTCCTGCACCTTTGATGGCCCAGCCTCATCTTCACTATGCCCAGACTTAGCAGAAGACTGTCTGCGTTCTAAACGACCTGAGTCTCTATACCATTTTTTCACCTTGTCTACAGGGGCAACTTGCACTGCTACAGCTCGTTTCTCTGACCCAGCCACAGGGTCTGCCACAGGGGTTGGAATACCCTCTGCGGGGTCAACTTGCACTGCTACAGCTCGTTTCTCTGACCCAGCCACAGGGTCTGCCACAGGGGTTGGAATACCCTCTGCGGGGTCAACTTGCACTGCTACAGCTTGTTTCTCTGACCCAGCCACAGGAGCTGGAGCGGCTGCAGGGGCTGGAGTGATTTGTGTCACTTTGGAACTGCCAGAGTCATGACACCTTTTTTTCAAGCATTCTACCAGTTTTTTAGGATTTTGCAGTTGTTCAGGGGTGAATGTCCAAAACACTGGAGGTGACCACTGCTCTAGAAACCTGCCCATATCCTCCCACACTCCCTGCCACTCGCAACTATCCCGCCTCAAGACAGATCTCCGGATGAGATTCCTAAGTAGTTGTTTAACCCTCCACAAAACCTGAAGCGCATTCAGGAGACATAACAACAAGAGCAGGCTGGTCTGAGTATCCCAAGGATATTCAGCATCTTGGAGAACCACCGTAACTAACTCGGGGGATAAGAGGGTGGTGAAGGAGAAAGGGAGAGTGAACAGGTAGGGAAACATGTCTTCCCCTGTCCCCTTCACAGATTGGCTCCCTGACGAAAACAGGCAATAGGTGTAATTGCTAATAGTTTCCGAGATATGGGTTCCAAAGTATAGAGTCGACGTCAGTGCTGAGTACAAATACCAGGTTAAAGTCGTGACCAGATATTTCATCATTTCATAAGCCATTGTTACACCGCACAGTACCATAACAATCTTAAACCAGGGCCCGGAAAGGATAAACAGTGCAACAGGGAGCACATACAGAAAGTAACGCGCTATAAAACTCAATTTGGAAAACAGGCACAGCAGACTGGAGATTAAGGCAATCAACATTGTCAGTAGCAACTATTAAGCAGGTATAATATTTACACCAGTTTTAGTTTAACACACTCTGGTCAGATCTGTCATTATCTCAACCCTTCGAGCCCCACGTTGGGCGCCAAAAGGACTGCGGTGGTTTAACCCGGATGGCAGCTAAACACCACACAGCCGTTCGCTCACCCTCCCCCCTCCCTCTCTCGGATGGGGGAGAGAAACGGGAAAGTGAAGCCTGTGAGTTGAGATAAAGACAGTTTATTAAGACAGGGAAATAATAATAACAATAGTAATAATAGTAATAATAATAGTACTACTAATAATAATGTGTACAAACAAATGATGCACAATGCAATTGTTCACCATCTGCTGACCAATGCCCAGCCTATCCCCGAGCAGCCGGCCCCCCACCGTGGCTAGCCCCCCCCCAACCCCCCATATTAATTGTTTAGCATGACGCCAGATGGTATGGAATACCCCTTTGGCCAGTTGGGGTCACCTGTCCTGGGTCTGTCCCCTCCCAGCTCCTGCTGCACCCCCAGCCTGCCCGCTGGCAGGACAGAGCGAGAAGCCGAAAAGTCCTTGGCTTGGTGTAAGCACTACTCTGCAACAATTAAACATCAGTGTGATATCAACATTATTCTCATCCTAAATCCCAAGCACAGCACCCTACCAGCTACTAGGAGGAAATTTAACTCTGTCCTAGACAAAACCAGGACACTGAGCAGTCCTTGCACACCGTAAAGGCCTTGTCTGTTTCTCACTCTGCACCACTAGCGAGTCAGCTGTGGGTGGGCAAGAGGATGGGAGGGGAACTTGATGTGAGATCTGACCCAGCGTGAACCAAAGAGATATTCCATGTTACATAACATGGTGCTTGGAAAAAAATGTTGGGGTTATCTGTCCAAGACAGGGCACAAGTTTCCCCCAGCTCCACAGGAGATGGGATGAGAGGGATACTGAGACAAATGAATTTCTCATGGCTTCTTTATTTTCTTTATGTACACAGGCTGCCCAGTTCTATAAGTATGTGAGATGATCAGGTCTAAACAAAAACAAAACCAAAATGATTGACATATAGGAGACTAAGAAAAACATTAAATCAAAGTCACATATTTTAGGAAATGATGATAAAGAAAAATAATTAAAAAAAAAAATCCTCCTAAGAACTTATTTCAGAAAGGTTATTGCTCTGATTGGATCACAGGCACGAGATTAATGTTGAAGAAGAATTTATGCAAATACTTGTTTGAAGCATGTACCCAAAGAATTTCCTCATTGCATCCTTCAGCTCCTTGGTCCTCATGCTGTAGATGAGGGGATTCACTGCTGCAGGCACCACTGCGTAGGAAACTGCCACAACAAGATCCAGGGATGGAGAGGAGATGGAGGGGGGCTTCAGGTAGGCAAACATGCCAGTACAGAGAAACAGGGAGACCACGGCCAGGTGAGGGAGGCACGTGGAAAAGGCTTTGTGCCGGCCCTGCTCAGAGGGCATCCTCAGCACTGCCCTGAAGATCAGCACATAGGACACCACAATGAAAACAAAGCAGCCAACACCAAAAGAAGCACCAAACAGAAGAACCCCAACTTCCTTGAGGTAGGCATCTGAGCAGGAGAGCTTGAGGATCTGGGGGATTTCACAGAAGAACTGGTCCACAGCATTGCCTTGGCAGAGGGGCAGGGAAAAGGTAGTGGCCGTGTGCAGGACAGCATGGAGAAAGCCACTGCCCCAGGCAGCTGCTGCCATCTGGGCACAAGCTCTGCTGCCCACGAGGCTCCCGTAGTGCAGGGGCTTGCAGATGGCCACGTAGCGGTCGTAGGCCATGACTGTGAGAACATAAAATTCTGCTCCAATCAAGAAGACAAACAGAAAGACCTGTGCAGCACACCCTTGACAGGAGATGGCCCTGGTGTCCCAGAGGGCATTGGCCATGGCTTTGGGGAGAGTGGTGGAGATGCAGCCCAGGTCGAGGAGGGCGAGGTTGAGGAGGAAGAAGTACATGGGGGTGTGGAGGCGGTGGTCGCAGGCTACGGCGGTGAGGATGAGGCCGTTGCCCAGGAGGGCAGCCAGGTAGATGCCCAGGAAGAGCCCGAAGTGCAGGAGCTGCAGCTCCCGCGTGTCTGCGAATGCCAGCAGGAGGAACTCGCTCACAGAGCTGCTGTTGGGCATTTTCTGGGCATGGGGTCCTGCCGAAGGAACAGCAATACAGCAATAACATACCACAGTGATCTGAGAAAACCATTCCTATTTCTCAGTTAAGTCCCTCAAAGCACTTGCCCAATTGCACGCAGACAGTTGGCAGATCCCTTTCCTGCGTTGGTTTCAGCTGCTCTTTGCTGACATTTCTTTGACTGCTGGACAATTGCACTAAGGAGGTTCTCCTGAGAAGAGCTTGAAGACTGCTGAGCGCAGAAGAAGCCAGGCTCCAAGTGCCCATCTCCAGACCCCTCACCCTGTCCCCGTACTCCCCTTCCCCCAGGCACCCCGAGGGCTCACTCCATGGGCAGGTGAAACCCCCATCCCCAGGGAGCCTGGGAACAAGAGCAGCAGCAGCACGGCCAGGTGGAGAAGCCAGCAGGAATGGCAGCGTGCTGCTGCCAGGGGAGGCAAGGCCAGGGAGGGACAGACGGACACTCAGCACACCCTCCTGTGCTGCAGCTCTGCCTGCAGAGGAGGCAGTTCCTGCTCATTGCAAACGATCTCTGCTTACCTCAAGCCTGCAGACAGCTCCCAAAGGCAGGGGGTATCAGGACTTTTGTAGCTCCTAAAGATCAGCTAGGATAAAGCCTGAGAGGACCACAATGATGATGTTGGTGCAGTTTGTGGGCTGAGGTGTGGGAAGGGACTTCATGAAGTTCATTGATGGCATATTGGTCATAGAATCATAGAATATCCTGAGTTGGAAGGGACCCTTAAGGATCATCAAGTCCAACTCTTGATACCGCACAGGTCTACCCAAAAGTTCAGACCATGTGACTAAGTGCACAGTCCAATCTCTTCTTAAATTCAGACAGGCTCGGTGCAGTGACCACTCCCCTGGGGAGCCTGTTCCAGTGTGCAACCACCCTCTCTGTGAAGAACCCCCTCCTGATGTCAAGCCTAAATTTCCCCTGCCTCAGCTTAACCCTGTTCCCGCGGGTCCTGTCACTGGTGTTAATGGAGAAAAGGTCTCCTGCCTCTCGACACCCCCTTACGAGGAAGTTGTAGACTGTGATGAGGTCTCCCCTCAGCCTCCTCTTCTCCAGGCTGAACAGGCCCAGTGACCTCAGCCGTTCCTCGTACGTCTTCCCCTCCAGGCCTTTCACCATCTTCGTAGCCCTCCTCTGTACACTCTCCAACAGTTTCATGTCCTTTTTATACTGTGGTGCCCAGAACTGCACACAATACTCGAGGTGAGGCCGCACCAGCGCAGAGTAGAGCGGGACAATCACCTCCCTTGACCTACTAGCGATGCCGTGCTTGATGCACCCCAGGACGCGGTTGGCCCTCCTGGCCGCCGGGGCACACTGCTGGCTCATATTCAACTTGCTGTCTACCACGACCCCCAGATCCCTCTCTTCTAGGCTGCTCTCTAGCGTCTCATCGCCCAGTCTGTACGTGCAGCCAGGGTTTCCCCGTCCCAGGTGCAGGACCCGGCACTTGCTCTTATTGAACTTCATGCGGTTGGTGATCGCCCAGCTCTCCAACCTATCCAGATCCCTCTGCAAGGCCTTTCCACCCTCATTCGAGTCCACAACTCCTCCAAGTTTGGTGTCATCAGCAAACTTGCTCAAAATACCTTCTATTCCTACATCCAGATCGTTTATAAAAATATTGAAAAGTACCGGCCCTAAAATGGAGCCTTGAGGGACCCCACTGGTGACCGCCCGCCAGCCTGACGCAGCCCCATTTACCATAACCCTTTGGGCCCTGCCCGTTAGCCAATTGCTCACCCATCGTATGATGTTTTTATTTAGCTGTATGGTGGACATTTTGTCCAGTAGGATCCTATGGGAAACCATGTCAAAAGCCTTGCTGAAGTCCAAAAAAATCACATCAGCTGGTTTCCCTTGGTCCATCATACGGGTGATCTTATCATAAAAGGAAATCAGGTTAGTTAGGCAGGACCTACCCTTCACAAACCCATGCTGGCTGGGACCAATGACTGCTTTGTCCCCCAGGTGAGCCTCAATAAGTTCGAGAACCATCTTCTCCATGATTTTACCAGGCACTGACGTGAGACTGACAGGCCTGTAATTGCTAGGGTCTTCTTTCTGACCCTTCTTGTAAATCGGCACAACATTTGCCAGCTTCCAGTCTACCGGGACCTCTCCAAATTCCCAGGATCGTTGAAAAATAATTGAGAGAGGTTCCGCGATGACGTCCGCCAGCTCTTTCAGCACCCGGGGATGAATCCCATCCGGACCCATGGACTTGTAGGGATCCAGGTGGAGTAGCAAATCCCGCACACGTTCAGGGTCGGTTGGGAGTTTGTCATCCCCACCGTCCCGGTCCTCCAGCTCAGGGCACCCTGGGTCCCGAAGCCCATCATCGGCATTGAAGACAGAGGCAAAGAAGGCGTTAAGCGTCTCTGCTTTGCCTATGTCATTGTCTGTGAGGAGACCTTCCCTATCAAGGAGCGGCCCTATGTATTCTTTAGTTCTCCTTTTTCCATTCACATATCTGAAAAAGCCCTTTTTATTTTCTCTCACAGACACAGCCAGCTTCAACTCTAGGTGTGCTTTGGCCACACGAATTTTCTCCCTACAAACACGAACAGCATCCCTGTATTCTTTCCATGACACCTGGCCCTCCTTCCAGTAGCGAAACACTCTCTGTTTCCGCCTAATCTCCATTAGAATGTTCCTGGTCAGCCACGCCGGCCTCCTGCCCCGCCTGCCTGACTTGCGATATTTAGGAATTGCCTGATCTTGTGCTTCTAGGAGGCATCGCTTAAAGAATGACCAGCACTGGTGGACATCGAGGCCTTCAAGAGCAGTTTCCCAGGGGACCTTGCTGACTAGTTCCCTGAGCAGCCTGAAGTCCGCTTTCCCCATATCTAGGGATGAGGTTTTGGTGGCACTTTTCCTTCTGTCACCGTAAATTTTGAACTCAACCACTTCATGGTCGCTATGACCAAGGGGGCCACCAATCACCACATCTCCCACCAGACCCTCTCTGTTTTCTAGCAACAGGTCTAGGAGGGCACCTTTCCTAGTTGGCTCCGTTAGCACCTGCACCAAGAAGTTATCATCTAGGTGCTTCATGAACCTCCTGGACTTGCTCGTGTCAGCCGTGTGGCACTCCCAGTTAACATCTGGCAAGTTGAAGTCCCCCATAAGGACAAGGGGAGTTAATCTCGGTGAGAGGTGAGAGAGAGGTCCCTCGGTGAGTGAGAGGTCCCTCACTGCAATGCTCCAGGAGTCTCAGTCTTCTGCAAAATCCTGAAAGCTCATTACCATGAAACCTGCCTTCCCTGCACTGCAGGATTCTTCAAGCAGAGGCTACAGACAAAATCTTGCCTTTCTGGTAGGCCCTGCCTTGGTCTTTCTCTTGAAAAATGCAATCATAAATGCCATTCTCTACAGCATCTTCTACTCCTCGCTGGAGAAACAGAGAGACCCATCCTGATAGTTGCTATCAGCCATCGGATGTGCCAGCTGTAGAAGACCCCTTTGGCAACCCCACCTGCATGGCCCTGCTGCCAGAGCCTGATGGTGCCAAGAGCCTGCAGATCTGTCCTGCCACACGCTGCCCTCTGTTGCTGCGCTCCTCACTGCCTCCAAGCCCTCTCTCCTTCTCTCCTCTGCCCGTGCCAGCTGCGGTCAGAGCCCCCAGCCCTGCTGCGCTGTGCACAGGAGCTGCTCCTGGGCACAGCTGTCTCTCTGCACCAGGGCCCTCTTGCCACGAGCTCTCTCTGTCCCACGAGCCTGGCCCAGCTCAGCACCAGATGCCCAGCCCAAGGCATTGGAATCCCCCCTCGGGAGGCTTTGGTGAGGAGCCCACGAACCTAGGGCATTGAGAGAAAATTGAAGACATCTCTCAACAAGTCCAAATCAGAGGCAAGTTTCCTGCAGAGTCCCCCTGAGGGCCAGCACTGACACAGCCTCCCTTGGAGCTCGTTAGAACAGAGCATTGGAGGCAGGGAGGACAGGGAGCCAAAGGCACTGTGAAGGTGACCCCGATGTGTAGGAAAACTGGATGTGTTTCACCAAGCACAAGGGCCAGGCCTTGACCCCCAGCCCCTGGGAAGGGAGATCCTTTCCCTTCACACACTGCTCAGGGCTCTTCCTGGGACAGGAGGAGATGGGGATGTGCATGGGCAAGTGCAGGAGAAGGGTACGAGCCCTGCGTGGTTCATGGGTGGGGGCGAGGAGGCAATGAGGTCCTGGTGCTTTACCAATAAGCTGTCTCCTCCTCGGCCTCAGTGGCAGAGACAACAGCCAGAGCCATGGACACAAAGCCCTGGGTCCTGTTGGGACTCGCAGCCTTGTCACAGCCCTCTAACCTCTCAAAACTAGGCTATTCGAAGGACTCTCATACCTGCACCTCTTTCCCTGCTGGCTGCAAGCCCTTCTCCATGTGGTGTCACACCGGATCTGAGCTGAGTCTGATAACTCAGATCTTCTTGGTGGCCATGTTCCTCGTAAGGCAGCTCTGTAGGAAGCTGGCCTGGTTCCTGGGGAGCAGCACCACTGCTCGTATGGCATCCCTCATGGGAGATGTTCACGAGTCTATGGAGCTAGATGGGATCCCCCTCTTGGTACTGAGGGAGCTGGCAGAAGTGCTCACCAGGCCGCTTTGCATCATTTATCAGCAGTCCTGGCTATCAGGGGTGTTCCCAGTCAACTGGTGACAAGGAAATATGATGCCCACCTACAAAATGGCTGGAAGGAGGATCTGGGGAACTACAGGCCTGTCAGTCTGACCAGTGACGGGGAAGTTCATGGAGCACATTATCTTGAGTACCATCATGCAACACTTAGAAGACAACCAGGTAATCAGGAGCAGTCAGGAGGGCTTTATCAAAGTCAGGTCCTACTTGACAAATCTAAACTCCTTCTATGTCAAAGTGATGCACTCAGTGGGTGACGTAATGGCCGTGGATGTGCTTTATCTAGACCTCCGTAAGGATTCTGAAACTGTTTCCTACAGAGTTCTCCCAGAGAAACTGGCTGCTCGAGGCTTGGATGGGTATCTGCTTCCTTGGATTAAAAAGTGTCTGGGTGGCTGGGCCCAAAGAGTTGTGGTACATGGAGCTAAATGGAGTTGGAGGCCGTTCTGTAGTGGTGACCCCCAGGGCTCAGTTCTGGGGCCAGTTCCCTTGAATATTTTCATCAATGATCTGGACAAGGGGATTAAGTGCACCCTCAGTAAGTTTGCAGACAACACTAAGTTAGAAGTGAGTGTTGGTCTGCTGGACGGTAGGTGGGCTCTGCAGAGGGTCCTAGATAGGCTGGACTCATGGGCCAAGGCCAAATCTATGAAAGTTCAACAAGGCCAAGTGCTGGGTCCTGCACTTGGGGCACGACAACCCCATGCAATGCTGAGGAATGGCGCGTGGAATGCTGCCCATCGGAAAGGGACTTGGGGGTATTGGTGAACAGTCGGCTGAATAGGAGCCAGCAGGGTGCTCAGGTGGCCAAGCAGGCCAACAGCATCCGGGCTTGTACCAGGAACGGTGTGGTCAGCAGGAGTAGGGAAGTGATTGTGCCTCTCCACTCAGCCCTGGTGAGGCCACACGTCAGGTATTGTGTTTAGCTGTGGGGCCCCCAGCATAAGAAGGACACGAATCTATTTGAATGAATCCAGAGGAGGGCCACGAGGATGATCAAGGGGCTGGAGCACCTCTCCTCTGAAGACAGGCTGTGGGATTTGGTGTTGTTCAGCCTCGAGAAAAGAAGGCTCTGGGGAGACCTTATGGCGGCCTTCTAATACCTAAAGGGGGCTGTAGGAAAGCTGGGGAGGGCTCTTCATCAACTAGCGTAGTGATAGGACTAGGGGAAATGGTTTTCAATTGAAAGAGGGTAGGTTTAGATTAGATATTAGGCAGAAGTTCTTTACTCAGAGGGTGGTGAGGCACTGGAACAGGCTGCCCAGAGATGTCGTGGACCCCCCTCACTGGAACTTTTGAAGGCCAGCTTGGATGGGGCTTTCAGCAAGCTGGTCTAGTGGAAGGTGTCTCTGCCCACGGCAGAGGGGTTGGAATTTTATTATCTTTAAGGTCCTTTCCTACCCAAACTACTCCGTGATTCGCTGATTCTGTAAATCCAAAACACAGCACCACACCAGCTCCTAGGAAGAAAAATTAAGTCTATCCCAGCTAAACTCAGACTATATCCACCCCTTACTCCGTACCATTGTCCCTATGTCATACTCAGGTCTTACACTTTCTAAATAACTATCACCACTTTTCCTCTCTTTTGATATACGCACAGAGATATCTTGCCCTTAGTCTATTTGTGTCCTGGTTTTGGTTAGGATTGAGTTAATTTTCATCCTAGTATCATAGAATCGTAGAATGGCTTGGATTGGAAGGGACCTTAAAGATCATCTAACTGAACTCCCCCAAGACTCCAGCCACTAGATCAGGTTGGCCAAGGCCTCATCCAGCCTGGCCTTGAACACCTCCAGGGCTGGGGCATCCACAACTTCTCTGGGCAACCTGTTCCAGTACCTCACTACCCTTACAGTGAAGACTTTCCTCCTCATATCTAGTCTAAATCTCCCCTCTTTTAGTTTAAGTCCACATCCTCCTGTCATTATCTACCCGAGTGTTGTGGTTTAACCCGGCTGGCAGCTAAACACCACACAGCCGTTCGCTCACCCTCCCCCCTCCCTCTCTGGGATGGGGGAGAGAAACGGGAAAGTGAAGCCGGTGAGTTGAGATAAAGACAGTTTATTAAGACAGGAAAATAATAATAATAATAATAATAATAATAATAATAATAATAATGTGTAAGAAAACAAGTGATGCACAATGCAATTGCTCACCACCCGTTGACCGATTCCCAGCCTATCCCTGAGCAGCCGGCCCCCCCGCCCCGGCTAGCCCCCCCCCCCCCCCATATTTAGGGTCAGCTGTCCTGGGTCTGTCCCCTCCTGCTGCACCCCGAGCCTGCTCGCTGTCAGGACAGAGCGAGAAGCTGAAAAGTCCTTGGCCTGGTGTAAGCACTGCTCTGCAACAATTAAAACATCAGCATGTTATCAGCGCTCTTCTCACCCTAATCCAAAACATAGCACCCTACCAGCTACTAGGAGGAAAATTAACTCTCTGCTAACTGAAACCGGGACATCCAGGATGAGCAGTACCAGCTTGCTCAGCATGCCTTCATAGCAGACATGCTCCAGCCCCTTGACCATCTCTGTGGCCCTCCTGTGGACTCGTTCGAATAATTCCATGTACTTGAACTGCCGCGTTAAACCACAGCAGTCTTTTTGGCACGCAGAGTGGGGCACGAAGGGTTGAGATAATGACAGATCTTACCAGAGAGTGCTAAAATTAAATTGTTATAAGCACTAGACCAGTTTAATAGTTGCTGATCACAATGTCGACGTTTTGGAGCTCAGGTCTGTTGTGTTTGCTTTCAGAAATGTGTTGTATAGCACATTACTTACTGCATGTGTTCCCATTGTGCTGTTTATCATTTCTGGGGCTGGTTTAAAGTTATTTTTCTATGCTGTGTAACACTGGCTTATGAGTCTATAAAATGTCTGGTCATGTGACAAATGTGTTATTTGTACTGAGCATTGCCATCACCTCCATACCTCAGGAACCATCGCTCAGAAACTTAAGAATTACACTCTTGACCTTTTTGCTTTAGGGAGCCAATCTAAGGGGAGAAAAGGGAAGGACACTTCTCCATTTATTCAGTCCCCCTTTTTCCTTCACCTTCCCCTTCTCCTCCAGGCTAATTACACTAGCTCTACAAAGCTTAGAATATCCTTGGGATGCTCCTATTGTGATGTCTCCTGAATGTGTTTCAACTTTCGTTTAAGGATAAACAACTATTTAAGAATGCCCTCCAGAGACCTGCCCCAGGGCAGGAGAGTTAGGAGAGGCAGGGAGAGTGGGAGGATAAGGGCAGGCACCTAGAGCAGTGGGCACCTCCAGGGCTTTGGAACTTCCCCCCGAGCATGTGCAGAATCCTTAAAAACTGTAGAAGTGCTTGAAAAGGAGGTGTTATCACCTTGGCAATTCCAAAGGGACACAAATCACTGGAATGTGCTGGGACTTGGTCTGTGCTTACTGAGCCTCAGTCAGTGCCACTCCAACCCCTGTGACAGGCCCTGCAGCTACTCCAACACCTCTGATGTCCTGCAGCCACTCCAGCCCCTGGGACAGGCCCCAGGTCTAGTCTGGGGACTAGACCAGACCCCCCAGGTCTGGTCTTGCTAGGCCAGAGCGCCAACCTGTGCCAGTATCCGTTGCCTCTATATGCAGGAGAAAACAATGGGTGTGAAAATCAGGCTCCTTAGAATGGAAAAGAACTACTACCCAGAAAAGAAAGGAGGAAGAAGAATGTTGATCTATGAAACCTTGACATAGACTTCCCCACGAGGGGGTACTTCAAAGATCCAAACTGGTACACGTGGGGTTTTGGGATAGCTGCCTTGGAGACAGAGGATATTAAAAAGTTGTCTACCTTGCCCAGTCTCTGGGAGGAGCCTTCCGTTTGTGGAACTGTTGAAGGTCAAAGAAGAGCAGGTGCAGGTGGTTACCACAATGTTCTACCATTTGGGGACAGGCTGGACATAAGTAAGTAATGAGCAATTGCACTGTGCATAGCTTGCTTTGTACATAACAATAATAATAATAATCATCATCATCATCATCATCATCATCATCATTCGGTCCGTTAAACTCCTCTTATCTCAACACATAAGCATTTGGGGGGTTGGTGTGAGCTAACTGCTCTGTGTGGTGCTGAGCTACTTGCCAGGTTAAAGGACAACATGTTTGACAACCACACTCTAATAGCACAAATCGCACTTGTAAAATTCATCTCTCCTGTGTTCAGGGAAGGGCAGTCGGTGATGACTTCAGTTTGCTTCAAGCACCACACCCCCTGAGATGGGCCTAAATTTAAACCAACCCCTGTGACAGGCCCTAGAGCCACTCCAAAAACTGCGATACGCACTGCAGCCACTCCAACTGCTCTGAAAGGCCCTGCAGCCAGAACAACTCCTGTGATGGGCCCTGCAGCCGCTCCAGCCCCTGAAATGGGCCCCATGGCTGGGCCAGAGAACCAGCCTGTGCCACTATTGGTTGCCTCTTTATGCAAGAGAAAACAATGGGTGTGGAAGTCAGTTTTTCTTTAGAAAGTGAAGAAACTCCTACCCAGACAAGAAAGGAGGAAGAAGAAGATAAGGCAGGTTTCACCAAAGAAGGGCCACCATGGAAGCAGGAGGACAAAGAAGAAGAAATCACCTAAACATCAGAAACCACGTGATCCCTTTCCCAGGGTAAGCTACGAGATAAGGGAAAAGATTTCAGCCATCATCTTGGTGAGCACATTGTCACCTGGCTGCCCCAGTGCTGGGAGAACAGGGCCAATAGCCTGGAATTAGAGGTCAGGGAAGCCAAGCAGCTGGGATCCCCCTCTAGAGAAGGAGTGATTGACAAAGCCATTGGAAAAGGGCACAAGGAATTTAATCCTGTCAGGCGTCACGGAAAGGTCTCCCTTCAAGAAAGATCTTGTATGTCAACCAGGAAAGTGGACCACCATGCAGAGGGGTATCCGGTACCTGAGGAAATTAGCCATGCTGAAGGTGATTGATAGTGACCTAGACAACGAAAGTCTCTCTTCTTCCCTATGGGCCTGCATCTCGTCTAGAGAGAAACATTCTCACGAGATGCTAGAACTACAAGAGGATACATCTTCCTCCCCACCTGCATGAACCAATAGCTCGGCTATCAGGTGTAAGCATCCATCTGCCCAAGAAAGTTGATGTAGTGCGTGCATGCTATGTGCCACCCTGTGGTTTTAACTGTGTGACCCCGGAAAGGCCATGAGAAAACGGGCTGCAAAAATATGCCCTACCTCCACCCTAGAGGCATGGATCCATGAAGCGCAAGGAAAAGCATTTGCAAAAAAGTGGTTCTTCTGAGAAAATTGCTGCTCCAGTTTCTAGCAGGCAGTCCTCCAAACAGAGTAATGAATACTATGAGCAGGACTAGAGGGGCCCAGCCTCGAGCCAGGGGAAGGAAGGGGACAATTGTGTGTATTGGACTCTGAGGAGTATTGGCCTGGCACATCAAACCCAAGAGTTAACTGTACTGGAGGCTGAAATGAGTCTAACTGGGAAGGAGTGGCAAAAGCAACCCATTGGGACTGGTCTGGAGGCTCTGTGTAACCTTGGCACAGACTAAATCAGGAGAGGGTACTTCAAAGATCCAAACGTTTACTGGATGGACTTTGGGCATGACTCCCTTAGAGACGGAGACCATCAAACAGTTGTCTACCTTGCCCACTCTCTCACACGACCCTTCTGCTGTGCAGGTGCTGATGGCCAATGAGCAGCAGGTGCCAATCGCTACCACAACAGCGCACCTGACGCAGTACTGCACTCACAGAGACTCCCTGCTTCCCATGCATGAGCTGGTTCATTGACTGCAGAGCCAAGGAGTGATCAGCTACACTTGCTCACCCTTTAGGAGTCCCATATGGACAGTGCAAAATTCTAATGGTGAGTGGAAGAGAACGGTGGGCTTCTGTGCCTGAATGAAGTCACACCACCGCTGAGTGCTGCTGTGCTGGGCATGCTAGAACTTCATTCAGTACGAACTGCAGTCAAAGGCAGCCAAGCGCTCTGCCACAATTAATACTGCTAATGCATTTTTCTCCATCCCTTTGGCAGCAGTGTGAAGGCCACACTTTGCTTTCAGTTGGAGGGGCGTCCTGTCCACCTGGAATGGACTGCGCCAGGGGTAGAAACACAGCCCTACCATTTGCCATGGGCTGATCCAGACTGCCCTGGAAGAGGGGGAAGCTTCTGAACACCTCCAGTACATTGATGTCATCATCACATGGGGCAACACAGCTCAAGAAGTATTTGAGAAAGGGAAGAAAATAGTCCTAATCCTTCTGAAAGCTTGTATTGCCCTAAAACAAAGTAAGGTCAAGGGACCTGCACAGGAGAACATAATGCAGGCTGGTCAGGTTCAGGGGGACCCCTGCTTGGGGAAAGGTTGGGCATCGGTCAGTGTGTGATGAGCAATTGCATTGTGCATCACTTGCTTTATACATATAATAATAAAAAAATAAAAATTATTATTATTTATTAGTAGTATTGTTAAAGTTATTACTATCTCTTCAATTTCTGTCCATTTAAACTATCTTTATTTCAACCCATTATCTTTTGGAGGTGGGTGTCAACTAACATCTGTGTGGTGCTAAGGTGGCTGACGGGTTAAAGCACAACATTTGACAATCACAGTCCAACAGCACAAATCACACTTGTAAAAATCAGTCTCTGACTTCTACAAAGAGGAGCAGTTGGCGATGATGTCAGCCTGCTTCAGACACCACAGCCCAGCAGAGACCCTGCTGCCTTCGGGAGCTGTCAGCCCTGAGGCCTTGGGGACACCTCGAGGGAGCCCAATGGCACAGAGCAAGCGATGCCATGGTCGGGTGCTGTGCTGCTGAGCTGGGCCGGGCTCCTGGGTCCAAGGGGAGCTCCTGGCAAGCGGGCAGCGCTGCAGAGAGACAGCTGTGCCCAGGAGCAGCTCCTCTGCACAGCGCAGCAGGGCTGGGGGCTCTGACCGCAGGTGGCACGGGGAGGGGAGAGAAGGAGAGAGGGCTTGGAGGCAGTGAGGAGCGCAGCAACAGAGGGCAGCGTGTGGCAGGACAGATCTGCAGGCTCTTGGCACCGTGAGTCTCTGGCAGCAGGGCCATGCAGGTGGGGTTGCCAGAGGGGTCTTCTACAGCTGGCACATCCAATGGCTGATAGCATCTGTCGGGATGGGTCTCTCTGTTTCTCCAGAAATGAGTACAAAATGCTTTAGATAATGACATTTATGATTGGACATTTAAGGAGGAAGGCTAAGACAGGGGTTACCTGAAGGGTAAGATTTTTTCTATAGTCTGTGCTTTCAGGTTACTACAGTGCAGGGGAGAAAGGTTTCATGGTAATTTGTCAGGATTGTACAGGAGACTGAAACTCCTAGAGCATTGCACTGAGATTTCAGTATGGAAGCGATGAAATTCATAAAGTCCCTACAGTCACCTCAGTTTAAAGACTGCACCAACATCATGTTTGTGCTCCCCTCAGGATTTAACTGATCTAACACTGATCTGGCTCCAGGCAGGGACATGGGCAGGCGGTGAGAGGGAGCTGCTGCCAGAAATGCTGTGCGAGGGAGGGCTCAGGCACCTCCCTGGGACAATCGCTGCTCTCCTCTCCCACCAGCAAGGGGCAGCTGAGACCAGAACTCATGGACAGACTGGCTGTGCTCTCTGAAGTACACTCTGCACTAGAGGAACAGTATCTGTGACACTGAGGATCCACAAGGTTTCACTTGAAGTGCAGCAGGAATGACAGTATAGGAAAAGAAATCGCCACATCCCTTCTCTGCCATTAGGGGACTTGGGAGTAAAAATTTGTTCACAACAAGAGTTAAATTAATCTGAGAATACTCCATGTTCCTCTTTACTTCTTTTTATAGGTAAGGACTGTTAACTACACTGCCCACAGCAGAGTGCCCTGCTTCCAGGGACAGCCTCAGGACGCCCCAGTCAGAGGTCATGAAAGGGACCTGCATAATGTGTGGTTAAGAGGCTGAAACTGAATCACATATTATCAGATAATTCTGTTGTATTTTCTTACTGCCTTTTCCCTCCTTGGTCAGAACCCCATGTCCAGAAACAGCAAATGCCCAACAGCAGCTCCATCAGTGAGTTCCTCCTGCTGGCATTCGCAGACACGCGGGAGCTGCAGCTCCTGCACTTCGGGCTCTTCCTGGGCATCTACCTGGCTGCCCTCCTGGGCAACGGCCTCATCCTCACCGCCGTAGCCTGCGACCACCGCCTCCACACCCCCATGGACTTCTTCCTCCTCAACCTCGCCCTCCTCGACCTGGGCTGCATCTCCACCACTCTCCCCAAAGCCATGGCCAATGCCCTCTGGGACACCAGGGCCATCTCCTGTCAAGGGTGTGCTGCACAGGTCTTCTTTTCTGTCTTCTTCGTTGTAGCAGAGTATTCCATTCTCACCATCATGTCCTATGACCGCTATGTGGCCATCTGCAAGCCCCTGCACTACGGGAGCCTCGTGGGCAGCAGAGCTTGTGCCCAGATGGCAGCAGCTGCCTGGGGCAGTGGCTTTCTCAATGCTGTCCTGCACAAGGCCACTACCTTTTCCCTGCCCCTCTGCCAAGGCAATGCTGTGGACCAGTTCTTCTGTGA
The DNA here is from genome assembly GCF_964034855.1 of Anser brachyrhynchus. Classification (NCBI taxonomy): domain Eukaryota; kingdom Metazoa; phylum Chordata; class Aves; order Anseriformes; family Anatidae; genus Anser; species Anser brachyrhynchus. The sequence goes on from NW_027663703.1 coordinate 213,361, forward strand.
GATCCCCCAGATCCTCAAGCTCTCCTGCTCAGATGCCTACCTCAGGGAAGTTGGGGCACTTGTGTTTAGTGTTTCTTTCGTATTTGGTTGCTTTGTTTTCATTGTGCTGTCCTATGTGCAGATCTTCAGGGCGGTGCTGAGGATCCCCTCTGAGCAAGGCCGGCACAAAGCCTTTTCTACGTGCCTCCCTCACCTGGCTGTGGTCTCCCTGTTTGTCAGCACTGCCATGTCTGCCTACCTGAAGCCCCCCTCCATCTCCTCACCATCCTTGGAGCTGCTGCTGGCAGTTTTATATGTAGTAGTACCTCCAGCAGTGAACCCCCTCATCTACAGCATGAGGAACCAGGACCTGAAAGACACACTGAAGAAACTGATTCTAGTGGTAATATTTACTTAGCAATGAATTGGCTATCTCCCTTTTCTAGTTTTACTCAAGTTAATCTCAGGCAATTTGTGACCTTTAGTTCAGTATTTTTTAAAATTCTGTTTGCAGATAAATATTTGCTTTCAATCCTCTTTTCCAGATGACCAACCCTCTGTGTGACTCAGAGGCTTTCTCTGAATGTGTTTATTCCTAAATGACACCTGGCCTCCATTGTGGCATCTTGTTAATAAAAGTGAAGTTGCTCAGTGCTCTTCTTCCCAAACTGGAGTGCAGAAGACGCTCAGGGAATGCCAGGCTCAAGGCCTCACTCTTGTGCTTGGGTGCCACCTGGACACAGGGGCAGGAGGGCACGGGGTGGGGGATGAGGAAGTCAGGGCTGGACTGAGTCGTCACTGGTGGATGCCCAGTGCCCCTGGAGGCCCTGACTGGTCAAGAAGCGGCTTCCTGGGATTGAAACGTGACAGGGCTGGCGGCATCAGGGAGGTATCGGGAGCCACCAGGATATCCTAAGTGTTCTCCTGGGATGCCGTGTGCCTTGTGTTGGGTGGGCAGCGAGTGGGTCTTCCCAGTAAAGCCAAGCCAAAGGATGCACGGGCTGATGGGAGCTCTGCAATGCCAGGACACACAGCGAGGCCACAGCACAAAGGTCTCAGAGGCCTTCAGTGAACAGTAGGAAAGGGCCAAAAGTGGGTGAACGGGCAAGGGCCGGGGAGTGGGGAGAGGTGGGCAGGGGCTGGGCTGGGCTGGGCAGTGCCCGGCAGAGGGCACCAGCAGCGTCAGGGAGCGGTGGCAGCATGCAGGGGAGGGCTCCCAGCAGGGCTTGGTGCTGCAGAGCCAGGGCTGGGGAAGGGAGCCCAGAGCTGCAGGGGCAGGGGACACGAGGCCGCTCGGGGCCCTTGCTGGCCTGGGCAGAGCAGGAAGGGGGCCCAGGGCATTCGTCCCCTCACCGCAGCCTGCCACGACCTGCACAGCGCTCACGGAGTGTCCAGGGCCAGGCTCTGCCCCGTGGTGCGCAGGGAGAGGGCAAAGCCTCTCTGAAAAAGAGGCTGAAACTGAAAAAGGTCCCTCCGCTGCCCCGTGGTGTGACAGGGCCAGGGTGGGACAGGTTACCTTTATTTGATACAGTTCTTGTGTAATTTGCATTGGTGATGGCACAAAAAGAGAGTTCCTTCACCAGTGATGTACATCCTTCTTCATGTTAGGACACAACTCAACTTCCTTCACTCTGCTTTATCACACGGGTGAACTGGATTAGGTCTCCTTGATTACTCTGAGGCACAGTGCAGTGCTTTTTGCCTTCTGGCACTCCAGCACAATGCCTATGACATTCCCTTATTCTGCGCATTGACCTGACGGGTCATTTCACATTTTTCACTTTCAAAACCTGAGCTGGATAGGGATTATTTACAAAGTGGGGCAAGCTGATGGGTTCTGCCTCAGCCATTTGAAGCACGCTATACTTGATTTTTTCAGCCAGAATTTGCTAAAGATGACCCAGGAAGGGAAACGGATGTTCAAGTGTCTCGTAGGTATAAAGGAGAGCATCACGGGTTTCCAATGGCCATTTCAGATTTAGGTCAGTCCCAGGAACCCACTGAAGAAGGGTGTTGTCTTTGAAGGGGTTTCCTGGGCCGGGCTGGGCTGCAGTTACAGGGACAAAGACCATTGCTGACAGTGGAGGTGCCCTGGGAACTCCACCTGGCTCCACCTGATTTTCCCAAAGGGCTCTGGTCTCCTGCAGGTCTTTTCTGACATCTGCTGGTCCAGGGAAGTGCCTCAAACACAACGGGACCACAGGAGGTTTTCCCTGGTTATGCTTATTGTCAGACAGCAAAGCTCTGCCTGAATACCCTGTAATTTTTTTTAGTACTTAACTAATAAAGCAACTACTCATCAGCTCAAACGATTCAACCCCTTCCATTAAATATCTCATGTGAATGATAATTTTTATCATGAAGAAAAGTGAATTTTCAGGATGTATATTCTTCGCAGGAGAAGAAATACTGGTGTTCTCCTGTACTTGCATTGTCATCGCTTTGTCTATCATGGTGTGCTCCCTCATCTTCCAGGCACAAAACCTGACTTGATTACAGAGATAGCTCTGTGGTGTTTAGCTGCCTACCATGTTAAACCACAACACCCTGCTGAATGTCCCCTTGCCAGCTGCCTGTCTGGACCTATGCACTTCCCATGGTTCTCCTGCTTTGCCCTCCCCTTACTCTTGGATCATTCAGACCGCTCTCACCAACCCAGTTGCTGCTTTGATTTTCAGTGAGTTCCAGCTCGCCCATCTCTCAGCAGTCTGTCTAATGGTTTCCTTAGCGAGAAACTCGTCGTTTCTCATTGAATTACTATGATAGGGGTTAATATTAACACTATTATTTTAAATTTCCTATTAATCAGTGTAAAATAGATCATGTACAGTTATCCTTATGGGAAGGTAAACATCACTGGAGGCAACAAAATGAGGAACACGAACATTGGTTGTTTTTTTTTTTTGAAAATTGCAGCATGGTTTCCTATTCTTTGCTTTTCAATAGGAAAAAACCTGGTCTTCCTACACTAGGCAGGGATCCAAAGGAGAAAACCTAGACCAATATCTATAGGAGAATGATGCTCTAAACTGAAATGGTACAAAATTCAGCCTTTAAAATGAGGAAAGATTTCTATTAGGTGCTCTTTGAAATCTTCCTCCTTAGCTATACCATGAAAGCTCTCCAATTAGCTCTACAAGTCTTGAAGACGTTAAGAACACTGTGGGAGAGTTATAGCTGTTTAGGACTTTCTCTCTTTTAGTGAGTTCCATGGTGTATTTTGGTGCACGGTCTATGAAGCTCAGGTACTGAGAGGAGAATGATGTAACCGCTTGAGAAGGTAAAGTCAGAAGGAAAAGTTGAAGTGACTTGGAGTATTAATGGGCCCCACTGAGGGCTGTTCCTAACAAAGCCTCCCCCGGGACTTGTTAGGGCAGATAATTGGAGGCCATGATTCCAGCCAGGCAAAGCACTGTGCTGAGAAAAGTCCTGGTTGGTTTTGGTGAAGCAGAAGGGCCAAGGCCTGACCCCAGCCACTGGGAGGGGAGATCCTGCACCCCCACGTCTGGCTCAGGGCTCTTCTTGGGGTCTGTATGATGTGGTGGGCAGTGTGATGCCATGACAAGAACTTCATTAGGACACCTCCCCACCCCTGCACAGGGTATCAAGGAAGCAGTGAGGCCCCATTGCAATGACTATATCTCGTCTCGTCAGAAGCTCTAGGCAAAGGGACAAAAACGTCAGGGCTGTTGGGGCCTTCCATTCTTGCCAGCACCCTCTGCCTTCTCCTCTGCAGGCTTTCCTCTGCTGTCCCACACTTTGCCCTATTTCCTTGAAGCCTGCAGACGCCCATCTCTGTCCACCACCTTACTCTGATCCAGGACTTTCCATCAATTCACCAATGTCTCATCAAGCCTCATCAGCTGTTCCTTGAAACACAAAGCAATGGTCTGATCACAGACACCCTTTGGGTGACATATGGCACCACAGCACGACCCTTTGAGGGACATTTCTTCCTCCTTGTGGCCAGTGCCAACCTTCCAAGGTGCACCTTGTGGCAGTTTTTTTCTCTCCTGCTCTTCCCTACAACCAAACAAAACTCCATCAGGGTGGAAACCACTCCTGAAGCAGGCATCCCAACCCATCAGGCTCCTTGCGGCCTGTCAGCCAAGCAGACAGAAGTCACCTCAGCAGCATCTCCCAAGGCCTGGGCCTGCTGCTGGCCTTGCAGCTTCTTGGCTAGACACAGCCAAGCCTTGTGCCTCCTGCTGTCCAGTCCTGGCCTCAAGCAGAAGGGACAGGACAACCCCTGTGCGGGCCTTCTTTCTGTCTGGGTCCTCCTGGGGATGGAGGCAGAGGGGATCCCACAGGCAGCATGCCAAGCAGGGGCCTTCTGCTGGCCTAGCAGGGCCACTGGCAGATGTCAGCCCCAAAGTGCAGATCCCAGGGAGAAGCCAAGGGTGACCTGCCACCTCCAGACACAAGGGACCTCACAGTCCCTTTGCGTGACATGTTCCTGCTGCTGCCCTATCAGCTGCAGAGACAGAAGTGACCTCCCAGTCACTGCCCCAGTCCCATTCCTCCTGCTGGGGCAGGAGATCCTGAGGCAGAGCTGAGCTCAGCAGAGCATTCCCACCCATCTCCTCCTTGTGGCCCACAAGCTGATCAGATCCATGGCCCCTCACATCCATTTCTGAATGGCATTTGACTGCACGGCCACCTCAGTGTTCCTGCCCTGCCTCAAGGGGCCAAGCACCTAAAGTTAAGGGTCAGGTGAGAGGCTGAAGGCGAGGAGGTTAATGCACAGCAACGAGGGCTTTGTCTGGTTACTTTTTACATTTGGGTTTAGGGACCAGGGCTCACCATTCTGGGTTAGAGATTAAGCAAAGGTTTTGTGGGCAGTTTTGATGTTCTGCTTGGGGTGTCATGTCTGTGTTTAGGGGATGGGCAGGCTTTGTGGTTTAGGGTTTCGTTTAGGTTTTTGTTTGTTGTTTAACCCTAGAAGTCTACGATTAAATAGAGCAATTACAAGCTAGTGCTAAGGGCAAGGATCAAGGTAAGCAAGAGAGTAAAGGTAAGGGAAAGAGGCTATGGGCTGAGTTTTGGCTTCAGTGCATACTTTGAGGTCACGCATAAGAGTAGTGGATTTGTGTCAGGCTGCGGGGTGGCATTTCAATTTATGAACTAAAGTTACTGATTGAAACTGGGGAAGGGCCTCACATGACTGTTTTAAGTCACTGTTACAGCAGCATCAGCATAACCTGAACCCTCTTACCTCTAGAAATTCCTTAATTTCTGCTGACCAAGCCCCTATTCCCTCCCCCAAATCTCACTTCTCTCCTGTCCATGCTTCTCCTGACCTCCCCATATCAGTCATCTCATTGGGATCAGCTTTCTGATGGCTTTCATGATCTCAGAGTTAAGATTTAGGAGAGGGTTTAAGGTGAGGAGGTTTATGCACAGGAACAGGGGCTTTGGGTGAGAGATTAAGCAACTGTTTAGTGGGAGGGTTTGGTGTTCTGCTTGGGGTGTCAGGTGTTTGGTTAGGCTATGGGCAAACTTTGTGCTTTAGGGTTTGCTTTAGCACTGTGTCCTGGTTTCAGTTAGGACAGAGTTAACTTTCCTCCTAGTAGCTGGTAGGGTGCAATGTTTTGGATTAGGATGAGAAGAGCACTGATAACATGCTGATGTTTAATTGTTGCAGGGCAGTGTTTACACCAAGCCAAGGACTTTTCAGCTTCTCGCTCTGTCCTGCCAGCGGGCAGGCTGGGGGTGCAGCAGGAGCTGGGAGGGGACAGACCCAGGACAGCTGACCCCAACTGGCCAAAGGGGTATTCCATACCATCTGGCGTCATGCTAAACAATATATAGGGGTGGCTGGCAGGGGTGGGGGGCCGGCTGCTCGGGAATAGGCTGGGCATCGGTCAGCGGGTGGTGAGCAATTGCATTGTGCATCACTTGTTTTCTTACACATTATTATTATTAATACTATTATTATTATTATTATTATTATTTTCCTGTTAATAAACTGTCTTTATCTCAACTCGCCGGCTTCACTTTCCCGTTTCTCTCCCCCATCTCAGAGAGGGAGGGGGGAGGGTGAGCGAACAGCTGTGTGGTGTTTAGCTGCCGGCCGGGTTAAACCACAACACACTGTTAAGAAGTTGTCTAGGATTAAATAGAGCATTTTAATGCTAGTGTAAAGGGAAGGGATCAGGGTGAGCAAGAGAGCAAGTGTAAAGGTAAGGGGCTGAGTTTTGGCTTCAAGGGATTCTTTGAGGTCAGGCATTAGAGTAGTGAATTCCTGTCAGGGTGTGGAGCAGCATTTAGGTTTAGGGATTAAGGTTACTAGTTAAAATAGGGGCAGGGCTTTATGTGACTGTTTAAGTCAGTGTTACAGCAGAATGAACATTACGTGAACCCTCTTACCTCTTCAAAATTGTTAATTTCTTCTTGTCAAGCCCCTGTTCCCTCCTGAAATCACACACCTCTCCTGGCCAGGCTTCTCATGAACCCCCCATATCAGTTGTCTTCTAAGGGGCAGCTATCTGATGGCACTCGTGATCTCACAGTTCATGATCTCTGTCTCACCTCTGTTGGCTCCTCCATTCCTGAGACAGAAGTGGCGTTGTAGTCAGGAGGGCAAAGGGCACAAAGGTCTGTAGGAGCACCCTGCACAAGGTGCCCAGCAGCTCTGCACCGCCACCACAGTGAGCTTCCTGCTTACGTGTTTTGGTTCGGGAATGGCTTCTGTGGATCCAGGGTACTGTTTCCCAGGCCATCATGCAGGCCTCAGATTCCCCCCATGGCATCTGGGAGGCAGTGGCCACCTCTGCGTAGAAAGCTGCAAGCAGCCCTGAGGGATGACTTCAGGCAAAAGTTGGAATCTCTGACATGACAACCAGAGGAGCTGCTCTGCAGAGCAAGGGGTCGTGCAGAGGGAGGGCTGTGCTGGGCAGGCGGGGAGGCAGACCCACCTCATGGTGTTTAGCGATATGGTTTTGTGATGACATTATTAGTAGGACAGCCATTGAATGGGATGGACGTGGAGGTCTTTTGCAACCTTAATGATTCTATGATTCTATCAAGGCAGCAGAGAGGCAGAGCCCAGTGGGCAGTTAAGCGCAGCCCTGAGGGACACCAGGGCTGCTCCTCCCTCCGGCAGCTGGGTTCTTGGCCCTGAGCTGGGACTGCTCCCCCAGCTACAGAGGTGATGGGAAGAGAGGAAAGTTGAGATCGAGAAAGTCCTCGTGGCTTCTTTTTTGCCTATATGTACACTGGAAGGGTACTTCTATAAGTAGTTTAGATAATACTGTCAAAGTAAGTAAACTAATTAACAGGCAAAAGGTCAAGAATACTATTAAATCAAAATCAAAGATATTGAAGACATTCTTAATACTTAAGAAGCATGTAGAGAAACAGTTTCCTCACTGCACCCTTGATCTCCTTGTTTCTCTTGCTGTAGATGAGGGGGTTCACTGCTGGAGGCACCACTGAGTACAGAAATGACACGACCAGGTCCAGGGATGGGGAAGAAATGGAGGGGAGCTTCAGGTAGGCAAACATGGCAGTACTGACAAACAGGGAGAGCACGGCCAGGTGAGGGAGGCGCGTGGAGAAGGCTTTGTGCTAGCCCTGATCAGAGGGCATCCTCAGCACTGCCCTGAAGATCTGCACATAGAACACCACAATGAAAACAAAGCAACCAATGCCTAAACCGAAGGTGATTGCAGTAAGCCCAACTTCCCTGAGGTAGGCATCTGAGCAGGAGAGCTTGAGGATCTGGGGGATTTCACAGAAGAACTGGTCCACAGCATTGCCTTGGCAGAGGGGCAGGGAAAAGGTAGTGGCCGTGTGCAGGACAGCATGGAGAAAGCCACTGCCCCAGGCAGCTGCTGCCATCTGGGCACAAGCTCTGCTGCCCACGAGGCTCCCGTAGTGCAGGGGCTTGCAGATGGCCACGTAGCAGTCGTAGGCCATGATGGTGAGAAGCGAATACTCTGCTCCAAGAAGAAGACTGAAAAGAGGACTTGGACAGCACACCCTTGGTAGGAGATGGCCCTGGTGTCCCAGAGGGCATTGACCATGGCTTTGGGGAGAGTGGTGGAGATGCAGCCCAGGTCGAGGAGGGCAAGGTTGAGGAGGAAGAAGTACATGGGGGTGTGGAGGCGGTGGTCGCAGGCTACGGCGGTGAGGATGAGGCCGTTGCCCAGGAGGGCAGCCAGGTGGATGCCCAGGAAGAGCCCGAAGTGCAGGAGCTGCAGCTCCCGCGTGTCTGTGAATGCCAGCAGGAGGAACTCAGTGTTGGAGCTTCTGTTGGACATCTGTTAGTTCTGCGATGTGGTCCTGCACAAAGAGAAAGAATAGTAATAATATACAACAGATTTATCAGAGGAAAATTCAATTTTCTCATTAAAAAATATCAAAAAGATTGTCCACTTGCAGGCAGTTATTTTGAAGTTCCATTTAATGACTTCCAACTGGTTCTGAGTTTCTCTGCGAGAAGAGTACTCTTCTGTGGGCAATGGAAGAATCAGACGTAGCTGAAGGTAGCAACATGGTAGGAACATGGTGTAGTCTCAGATTCACTTCACTCCTGATATAGAAGAGATTTCCCCAGTTTTGCTCCTAGTTCATCACAGAGCAGAAATGTGGATATTTATTTATTTATTTGTTTCTTTGTTTGTTTGATTTGTCCTCTTTGTTCAGCTGCCCCACCACACCTGAGGAGTGTTTCTAAGGCATAAATCCTGGGCATTCTGCTGCACTCCACGTGAAAACTTGTAGATCCTTACAGTCACAGATACTGCCTTGTTAGAGCAGAGTGCCCTTCAGAGAGGAGAGGCAGTCAGTCCATCAGTCCTGGTCCAGCTGCCCTGTGTTGGCAGGTCTTTGAGCTCCAGGACAATTCTCCTCCTGTGTTCCTAGAGTTGTAGAATCCTCTAGAAGCTGTAGAATATCCTGACTTGGAAGGGTTCCACAAGGATCATCAAATCCCACTCCTGAATTTGTACATGAACACCCAAAAATCAGTCCATATGCCTGAGGGGGTTGCCCAAATATTTGTTGAATTCTGACAGCCTCAGCGCTGTGAACACTTCCCTGCGGTAGCTGTTCCAGTGCCTACAGAACCTGGCCACTGCTGAGTTTTTCTAAAAGAGAAATCGTGGGCATTTCTCCTGCACTTGAAGGGAAACTTTGTGGATCCTCAGAAAAAAGGGACTGGCCCTATAGTGCAATGTCCTTTATTGAGGACAGGCCCCAGCACGCAGGAGGGGCTCAGGGCCCAGAGCCCAGCTACCACAGGGAGGAGCAGCCCCGCTGGCCCTCGCGGCTGCCCCTCACTGCCCGCTGGGCTCTGCCTCTCTGCTGCCTTCGGGTCGGGGCTGCTGCTTCCCTGGAGCCATGGCCATGGCCAGCAGCAGGACGTGGCCTTTTCACTGCTGACCTCTTTTGCTTCCAAATTGTTCTCTTATGCTCTTTGTTTTGAAATAAGGAGAAACCCTTCTGCGCCTGTGTGCATCCAGGTCTCTAAGGCAAGCAGGAGGGAGCTGGTGCAAAGGAGCTGTAACACCCAGCTGCAGACTTCTGTGCCGAAGTCTGGTGGAAGGAGAAGTGATGCAAGCGCCAAAGAGAGAAATGTCACGGCTGGGGTGGTGAGGAGCAAGATTCTCCATGCAGTATCAGACCTCAAGAGTCTGCTTTTCCTCCCTATGCAGGTCTCCAAAGGAGACACCCTGGATCAATATCAGTTAGAGAATAATGCTCCAAACTGAAATTCAACTAAACGCATCCTTTAAGATGAGAAAAAATATTTTCTGGTGCTTCTTGAAATCTTCCTCCTTAACTACACCATGAAAGCTCTCTAATTAGCTGCACAAGTCTTGAAGGCTTGAAGAAAATTCTGGGAGAGATATGGCTTCTTAGGACGTTCTGCATTTTAATGAGTTCCGTGGTGTATTTTGGTGCTCAGTCTATGAAGCTCAGGTACTGAGAGGAGAATGATGCAATTGCTTGAGAAGGTAAAGTCAGAAGGAAAAGTTGAAGTGACTTGGAATATTAATGGGCCCCACTGAGGGCTGTTCCTAACAAAGCCTCCCCAGGGACTTGTTAGGGCAGATAATTGGAGGCCATGATTCCAGCCAGGCAAAGCGCTGTGCTGAGAAAAGTCTTGGTTGGTTTTGGTGAAGCAGAAGGGCCAAGGCCTGACCCCAGCCACTGGGAGGGGAGATCCTGCACCCCCACGTCTGGCTCAGGGCTCTTCTTGGGGTCTGTATGATGTGGTGGGCAGTGTGATGCCACAAAAAGAACTTCATTAGGACACCTCCCCACCCCTGCACAGGGTATCAAGGAAGCAGTGAGGCCCCATTGCAATGACTCTATCTCGTCTCCTCAGAAGCTCTAGCCAAAGGGACAAAAACGTCAGGGCTGTTGGGGCCTTCCATTCCTGCCAGCACCCTCTGCCTTCTCCTCTGCAGGCTTTCCTATGCTGTCCCACACTTTGCCCTATTTCCTTGAAGTCTGCAGACACCCATCTCTGTCCACCACCTTGCTCTCATCCAGGACTTTCCATCATCTCACCCATGTCTTGTCAACCCTCATCAGCTGTTCCTTGAAACTCAAAGCCATGGTGTGATCACAGACTGTCTTTCGGTGATCTCTGGCACCACAGCACTACCCTTTCACGGACATTTCTTCCTCCTTGCGGCCAGTGCCAACCTTCCAAGGTGCAATTTTTGACAGTTTTTTCGCTCCTGCTCTTTCCTACTACCAAAGAAAGCTCCATCAGGGTGGAAACCACTCCTGAAGCAGGCATCCCAACCCATCAGGCTCCTTGCGGCCTGTCAGCCAAGCAGACAGAAGTCACCTCAGCAGCATCTTCCAAGCTCTGAGCCTGCTGCTGGCCTTGCAGCTTCTTGGCTAGACACAGCCAAGCCTTGTGCCTCCTGCTGTCCAGTCCTGGCCTCAAGCAGAAGGGACAGGACAAGCCCTCTGCGGGCCTTCTTTCTGTCTGGGTCCTCCTGGGGATGGAGCAGAGGGGATCCCACAGTCAGCATGCCAAGCAGGGGCCTTCTGCTGGCCTAGCAGGGCCACTGGCAGATGTCAGCCCCAAAGTGCACATCCCAGGGAGAAGCCAAGGCTGACCTGCCACCTCCAGACACAAGGGACCTCACAGTCCCTTTGCGTGACACGTTCCTGCTGCTGCCCTATCAGCTGCAGAGACAGAAGTGACCTCCCAGTCACTGCCCCAGTCCCATTCCTCCTGCTGGGGCAGGAGATCCTGAGGCAGAGCTGAGCTCAGCAGAGCATTCCCACCCATCTCCTCCTTGTGGCCCACAAGCTGATCAGATCTATGGCCCCTCACATCGATCTCTGAATGCCATGTGTATGCACAGCAACCTCACGGTTCCTGCCCTGCCGCAAGGGGCCAAGCACCTTAAGTTCAGGGTTAAAAAGTGTCTGAAGGTGAGGATTTTAATGCACAGGAACAAGTGCTTTCTCTGTTCGGTGTTCAGGTTTTGATTAGGGACCTGGGCTCACTTTTTTGGGTTACAATTTAATCACTTATTTCATGGGCTGGTTTGGTGTTCTGCTTAAGGTGGCAAGGTCTGTGGTTAGGGTATGACCAAGCTTTGTGGTTAAGGAATTGGTTTAGGTCTGCAGAGAAGTCTATGGTCAAATAAAGCATTTAAATCTAGTGTTAAGGGATCAAGGTAGGGAAAAGTGTAAGGGTAAGGGAAAGAATTTTGGCTTCAAGTGTTTCTTTGAGGTCAAGCATTAGAGTAGTAGATTGCTGTTATGGTGTGGAGTAGCATTTAGGTTTAGGAATTAAGTTTACTGGTTTAAGCCTGTGAAGGGCCTTGTGTGACTGTTTTAAGTCACGGTTACAGCAGCATCAGCATAACCTGAACCCTCTTACCTCTACAAAATCCTTTAGTTTCTGCTGGCCAAGCCCCTATTCCCTCCCCCAAATCTCACATCTCTTCTGTCCATGCTTCTCCTGACTTCCCCATAACAGTCATCTTCTTAGGGGCATGTTAATGATGGCTTACATGATCTCAGCTTATCCATCACACCCTGTTGGCTACTCTATTTCTGAGAAAAGTGGCACTGAAGACGCAATGGAAAAGGACACAAAAGTCCATCAGAGCACCCTGCACAATGTGCCCAGCAGCTCTGCACCTCCAGAAATGTGCTGTTCCTGCCTACAAGTTTTCTTTCCAGAATGGCTCCTATGGATCCAGGGTAACTTTTCCCAGGCCCTCACTTCCCCAGGCCACACCACTCTTGCCCGCAGGCCCCACGTGTCTCTCCAACCCTCCCCTCTTCCCCTGCAGTAGTGGCACCTCACCGCAGCAGGTTGGTGCATCTCCAGGCTCAGGGGTGTTTCCTGAGGGCCTGCCCCGTGTGGGGAGTGGCGCGGAGGAAGAGAGCAAGGTCAGCTCCTGGGGCATGGCTGAGCACAGCCCAGCCATCCCGCACCGCGGGCAGGCCCCTTCTCCCATTCTGAGGCACACACGCAAGGTGGACACTTCTCCATCAGCCCAGCTTCGCGCAGGGCCCTTCAGCCCTGCCCCTGTCCTGGAACTCGCCTCCTCCTCCTCCACCCACAGACATACATTGCTTTCCATTTGGGGACCCAGGCAGGACTTTAAGGACCTGCTAAAGCCCTGAATTTCCATGTTTTTCATAGTCTTCACACAAGTCTTCCTCCTGCCATCCCCACTGCCTAGCCCTGCCTTCCAGGTGGAACTCAGTAACGTGGTGCTCAGCAATAAATAAAGGGGTCATCTTTCCAAGAGAGGGGGGCAATTTCTCGGGGGGCAGGCAATTTCTCGGGGGCAGGCTGCAGAGATGATGAAGTATTGCGTCTTCTTCAGGGCTTTAAATAAGGTCTCCCCAATTACTCTGCAGTCTTATGGGCCTTCACCTGCTGCCTCTTCACGGCCTCCCCTGGTGTTGCAGAGCCCTCCTTAGCCCCTGGACACCTCAGATTCGCTTTTCCCCCTAAAAGACTCTTCCTTGGATGGTCACTCATTTTAAGAGGTCCTAATCACTACCCATGGAGCACATTGTCCCTGCAGATCCCCTGACATCTACTGCCAGCTCCAGATTTCTCTCCAGGCTGGCATCGGCCATCAGCCCCACTGCAGGGGGCACAGTCCCATGCAGATGAGTCCAAGACCAGTTGTCATCTGCTTGGGTAAGTGCCACCACAAATTGAGCTCTTGGTCCAGCCCTTGGTCCCTCAGGGACCACCCTGGGACTTTCAGCCTGTGTCCTTCCCTCCATGAAGAAGCCCAGAAAACAGAAGAGCAGGGAGCAACCCCTTGGCTCTATTCCTGATAGCACAGTTGGAAGAGGTGTCCAGGCTTCTGGGTTTGCCCTGAGCAGCTCCTTTTGTTACTGTGGTGCTAGCCCGGAGGCCAGCTGTGACCCAGGGCTGCACAGTGCCTGCTGCTGCCTGCAGGGACAGGGATGTCACTGCAGAGAGAACAGGACTGTCACCAAGGTACATGAGACCTCGAGACTAATACAGATACAAGAGCACAAGAAAGCTGTGAGGAACCAAAAAGAAAGCAGCAGTGAAAAGGCCACATCCTGCTGCTGGCCATGGCCATGGCTCCAGAGAAGCAGCAGTCCCGACCCGAAGGCAGCAGAGAGGCAGAGCCCAGCGGGCAGTGAGGGGCAGCCGCGAGGGCCAGCGGGGCTGCTCCTCCCTGTGGCAGCTGGGCTCTGGGCCCTGAGCCCCTCCTGTGTGCTGGGGCTACTCCCCCAGCTCCAGAAGAAGAAAAGAGATAGGACTTGGGAACAGTGAAATTCTCATGGATTCTTTTATTGTATTAAAGTACCCATGATGCCCGGTTACACAGATGCGTGATAGTATTGGATCAAAGTAAATATAATAATCAAGAGATTAGAGGATACCTATAAAATATTTAAATAAATATATTTTCATACTTGTAAGAAAGTAATAATACAGAGAAAGAAAAACAAAAGATTGTCATAATAGTTTTTGAGAGTTCTCTTAAGGTAATTGGCGCTTTATCAACGTTGGATAAGCATGTATCCAAAGACTTTCCTCAAGGCATCCTTGAGGTCCTGGTTCCTCATGCTGTAGATGAGGGGGTTCACTGCTGGAGGCACCACCGAGTACAGAACTGCCACCACCAGGTCCAGAGATGGGTATGATTTGGAAGAAGGTTTCAGATAGGCAAATATGCCAGTGCTTACCATCAGTGAAACCACGGCCAGGTGCGGGAGGCATGTGGAAAAGGCTTTGTGCCGGCCCTGCTCAGAGGGCATCCTCAGCACAGCCCTAAAGACCCGCACATAGGACAGCAAAATGAAAATGAAACAACCAAAGGCTAAAGTACCAATAACCACAACAAGTCCAATTTCCCTGAGATAAGAGCTGGAGCAGGAGAGCTTGAGGATCTGGGGGATCTCACAGAAGAACTGGTCCACAGCATTGCCTTGGCAGAGGGGCAGGGAAAATGTGTTGGTAGTCTGCAGAAGAGCATCAAGAAAGCCACTGCCCCAGGCAGCTGCTGCCATCTGGGCACAAGCTCTGCTGCTCAGGAGGCTCCCATAGTGCAGGGGCTTGCAGATGGCAACGTAGCGGTCATAGGACATGACAGTAAGAGTAAAATATTCTGCTGATATAAAGAAGAGAAAGAAAAAGACCTGTGCAGCACATCCTTGGTAGGACATGGCCCTGGTGTCCCAGAGGGCATTGGCCATGGCTTTGGGCAGAGTGGTGGAGATGCAGCCCAGGTCGAGGAGGGCGAGGTTGAGGAGGAAGAAGTACATGGGGGTGTGGAGGCGGTGGTCGCAGGTGACGGCGGTGAGGATGAGGCCGTTGCCCAGGAGGGCAGCCAGGTAGATGCCCAGGAAGAGCCCGAAGTGCAGGAGCTGCAGCTCGTGTGTGTCTGCGAATGCCAGCAGGAGGAATTCACTCACAGAGCTGCTGTTGGCCATTTCCTGACTTAGGACGCAGTTGTCTGTTGGAGAGGAAAAAGCAGAAGAATTTAGAACAGACTTCTCTGAGGAAAACCTATTACAAGCCTCAGAGCACCCACCAACCCAAGCCTGTCTCTTTGCAGGAGAACCTTTCTGCATCTCTCTTGCTTGAGCTGCGGCTGGTGCTGGCTGAGAGTGGCACTGGGAGCAGGGGCTGCTGTGGGCTCCAGAGGAGTCCTTCCTGCTGTGCAGCAGGAGGGAGGCAGGAACATGGGGGAAACTCAACTTCAGTCCACTGATCAGGTCAATGAAATTTGCAGTGCTGTTTCCAACACTGCACCCCAATGCAGAACAGAGCTGCAGATGCCACTGCTGAACACTCCTGGTCTCAGCTGCCCTGTGTCACCCCTCTGTGAGCTGCAGGACCGTCCCGCTCAGGTGTTTCCCTGAGAAGAAACTACAGACAGCTGAGAGCAGAGAAGCCCCAGTCCAAGTGCAGCTGGGCAGAAACCTCACCTTGTCTCTTGGTGCCTGAGCAGGAACTCAGCTCTTCCCTCCCAGACAGGGCTGCAGAGGCCTCACTCCAGCTGCCCACAGGCAGCCATCCAGCAGCAGGGACATGGCCTTAGCATGGAGGTGTCTCCTCCTTGGGGCACCTGGATAACAAAAGGATGACACAAGAGAGCTGCATCCTGCTGGAGAGCAGCCCGAAGACCAGGAGAATGCCCCACAGACAGACATGAATATCCGAAAGCTGGGGTGTCCCAATATCCAGTCTGCATCCCCTGCAGTGTCTGAACTAGACTCGGCCACCCACCTCTTGACTGACCAGGGGCAGCTGGGTTATGACAATCCGAGGGTCTTCTGCCAGACTTCCTCACCTCGCAGTGCAACCCAGCATGACTCTCAAAGCCTACTGCATTGCCCACTGCCCTCCCAGAAACAAGACCCAGCAGGAGACCCTTCCAGGATGTGCAGCTGCATGGCCCTGCAGACAGAGACGTACCTTGTCAAGGGCTGTGCAGATTTCTCCTGCAGGCAGCTCTCAGCATCCTCCCACTGCCAACTGCCTCCAAGCCCTCTCTCCTTCTCTCCTCTCCCTGTGCCACCTGCGGTCAGAGCCCCCAGCCCTGTTGCGCTGTGCACAGGAGCTGCTCCTGGGCAGAGCTGTCTCTCTGCACCAGGGCCCTCTTGCCACGAGCTCTCTCTGTCCCAGGAGCCCGGCCCAGCTCAGCACAAGACGCCCAGCCCAAGGCATTGGAATCCCCCCTCAGGGGGCTTTGCTGAGGAGCCCACGCACCTCAGGCACTGAGAGACAATTGAAGACATCTCTCAACAAGTCCAAGTCAGAGGCAAGTTTCCTGCAGAGTCCCCCTGAGGGCCAGCGCTGACACAGCCTCCCTTGGAGCTCATTAGAGCAGAGCATTGGAGGCAGTGAGGGCAGGGAGACAAAGGCAATGTGAAGGTGACCCTGATGTGTAGGAAAACTGGATGTCTTTCACGAATGAAAATGACCAGGCCTTGACCCCCAGCCCGTGGGAAGGGAGATCCTTTCCCTTCACACAGCCAGAGCCATGGACACAAAGACCTGGGTCCTGTTGGGACCTGGCCCAGGTGCAGCACCTTGCACTTGGACTTGTTGACCCTTCCTAGGTTAACATGGACCCAAATTTCAAGCTTTTCCAGGACCCTTTGGATGGCATCCCTTCCTCTGTTGCATCAACTACTCCCCTCAGCTGGGTGTCATCTGCACACTTGCTGAGGGTGCACTCGACCTCATTGTCCCTGTCATTGATAAAGATATTAAACAGTACCACTCCCAGGATAGACCCCTGAGGGACACCACTCATCACCAGCCTCCACTTGGACATAGAGCCATTGACCATCGCTCTCTGGGTGTGACCTTCAAGCCAACTCCTTATCCACTCAATGGTGCGCCCATCAAATGCGTATCCCTCCAATGTGGAGACGAGGATGTCATGTGGGACCGTGTCAAAGGTCTTACAGAAGTCCAAGTAGATGACATCGGTCGGTCTTCCCTTGTCATCTGATGTGGTCACTCCATTGTAGAAACCACCATATTGGTCTGGCACAATTTATCTTTGGTGAAGCCATGCTGACTGTCTCAGATCACCTCTTTCTCTTGCATGTGCCTGATATTGATTCCAGGACGATCTTTCCATGGTCTTGCCAGGCACAGAGGTGAGGCTTACCAAGTTCCTTGGATCCTCCTTTCTACCCTTTTTACAAATAGGAGTGATATTTTCCTTTTTCCAGTCACTAGGAATTTCACCCAACTGCCAGGACATTTCAAATATGATGGAGAGAGGTTTGGCGACTATATCAGCCAGTTCCCTCAGGACCTGGGGTGCAAGTCATCAAGCCCCATAGACTTGTACTTGTTTAGTTTCATCAGGTGGTCTCGAACCTGCTCTTCACTTCCAGCAGGTGGGACTTTGACCCCCAGCCTCCATCTCTGGGTTCAGGGAAACGAGAGACTTGGGAAGCCTGACTGGCAGTGAAGACTGAGGAGAAGACGTTGCTGAGTCCCTCAGCCTTCTCCATGTCTGTCATTACCAGTTCACCCTTCTCATCCATCAGAGGGGGAACACTCTCCTTGGCCTTTCTTTTCTGAGCAATGTATCTGTAGAATCTCTTCCTGTTATTCTTTGCTTCACTTGATAAGCTCAGTTCCATCTGTGCCTTGGCTTTCACAGAATCACAGAAGCAGAGAATCATCTAGGTTTGAAGAGACCTCCAAGATCACCCAGTCCAACCTCTGACCTAACACTAACAAGTCCTCCACTAAACCATATCACTAAGTTCAACATCTAAACGTCTCTTAAAGACCTCCAGGGATGGTGACTCAACTACTTCCCTGGGCAGCCCATTCCAATGTCTAACAACGCTTTCAGTAAAGTTCTTCCTAACATCCAACCTAAACCTCCCCTGGCGCAACTTTAGCCCATTCCCCCTCATCCTGTCACCAGGCACGTGGGAGAATAGACCAACCCCTACCTCGCTACAGCCTCCTTTAAGGTACCTATAGAGAACGACAAGGTCGCCCCTGAGCCTCCTCTTTTTCAGGCTGAACAAGCCCAGCTCCCTCAGCTGCTCCTCGTAAGACTTGTTCTCCAGACCGGTCACCAGATTCATCACCCTTCTCTGGACTCTCTCGAGCACCTCCATGTCCTTCTTGTAGTGAGGGGCCCAAAACTGAACACAGTACTCGAGGTGCGGCCTCACCAGAGCCGAGTACAGGGGCACAATCACTTCCCTAGACCTGCTGGCCACGCTGTTTCTTATACAAGCCAGGATGCTGTTGGCCTTCTTGGCCATGTGAGCACACTGCTGGCTCATATTCAGCCAACTATCAACCAGTATTCCCAGGTCCCTCTCGGCCAGACAGCTTTCCAACCACTCATCTCCCAGCCTGCAGCGCTGCTTGGGGTTGTTGCGCCCCAGGTGCAGGACCCGGCACTTGGCCTTGTTGAACTTCATACAGTTGGCCTCAGCCCATCGCTCCAGCCTATCCAGATCCTCCTGCAGAGCCTTCCTTCCCTCAAGCAGATCGACACACGCACCTAACTTGGTGTCATCTGCAAACTTACTGAGGGTGCACTCAATATCCTCATCCAACTCATCGATAAAGATATTAAAGAGGACTGGCCCCCGTACGGAGTCCTGGGGGACTCCACTAGTGACCGTCCTCCAACTGGATTTTACTCCATTCACCACAACTCTTTGGGCCCGGCTATCCAGCCAGTTTTTAACTCAACGAAGCGTACGCCAGTCCCAGCCACGAGCAGCCGGTTTCTTGAGGAGAATGTGGTGGGAAACGGTGTCAAAATCCTTACTGAAGTGAAGGTAGACCACATCCACAGCCTTTCCCTCATCCACTAAGCGTGTCATTTTCCTTATCCCATCCCTGTACATCCAAAACTGAAGCATGCGTGAGGGGCTGGGAAAAGGACCCTGCATCCATAGAAGCCATTTGGGAAACAAAAGTTATAGGTAGGAAGTGTGATTGTGTGGAGGTGCAGAGATGATGGGCACATTGTGGAGGATGATCCTAAAGACCTTTGTGTCCTTTTCCCTCCTGGCAACAACGCCACTTCCTTCTCAAGAGCAGAGTAGACAAAAGAGGTGAGACAGATACTCTGAGACAATGAATGTCATCAGAAAGCTGATCCCAATAAGATATGTGGAGGTCAGGAGCAGCCTGGACAACAGAGATGTGAGATTTTGGGGTGGGAAGAAGAGCTTGGACAGCAGAAATTAATGATGTCATAGCGGTAAGAGGGTTCATGTAATGTTGATGCTGTGGTAACACTGACTTAAAACAGTCATGTATGGCCCTTACCTTACTTGAACCAATAATTTTAATCCCTAAACCTAAATGCTACTCCAACACTCTGACAGGAATCCATTTCTCTAATGCTTGAACGCAAATTATCACTTAAAGGAAAACTCAGGCCATACCCCTTTCCCTTACCTTTACTCTCTTGCTCACCCTGATCCCTTCCCTTAATACCAGTATTAAAATGCTCTGATTAACCCTAGACTTTGTGGCAGACCTGAAACAAAAAACCAACAAGCACACCAAAGAAAAACCATAAACAACCGAGCTTACCTAACCACAGAACTGATACACACAGAAGAACACCAAACATTCCCAGTAAAATTTTGTTCACTCTCTAACCCAGAAAGGTGAGCCCTAGTTGCTTGGGAACCCTGCCACTCTAACTTTGCTTAAACTCTAACGCAGAAATTGAAAACCAAGTCCCGGGGGGCTAGAGAGAGCTCAGCTCTGCCTCAGGATCTCCTGCCCCAGCAGGAGGAATGTGACTGGGGCAGTGACTGGGAGGTCACTTCTGTCTCTGCAGCTGATAGGGCAGCAGCAGGAACGTGTCACGCAAAGGGACTGTGAGGTGCCTTGTGTCTGGAGGTGGCAGGTCAGCCTTGGCTTCTCCCTGGGATGTGCACTTTGGGGCTGACATCTGCCAGTGGCCCTGCTAGGCCAGCAGAAGGCCCCTGCTTGGCATGCTGCCTGTGGGATCCCCTCTGCCTCCATGCCCAGGAGGACACAGACAGAAAGAAGGCCCGCACAGGGGTTGTCCTGTCCCTTCTGCTTGAGGCCAGGACTGGACAGCAGGAGGCACAAGGCTTGGCTGTGTCTAGCCAAGAAGCTGCAAGGCCAGCAGCAGGCCCAGGCCTTGGGAGATGCTGGTGAGGTGACTTCTGTCTGCTTGGCTGACAGGCCGCAAGGAGCCTGGTGGGTTGGGATGCCTACTTCAGGAGTGGTTTCCACCCTGATGGAGCTTTCTTTGGTAGTAGGAAAGGGCAGAAGAGAAAAAACTGCCACAAAGTGCGCCTTGGAACGTTGGCACTGGCCACGAGGTGGAAGAAATGTCCGTGAAAGAGTCGTGCTGTGGTGACAGAGGTCACCGAAAGGGAGTCTGTGAACAGACCCACGCTTTTTGTTCATCAAGGAACAGCTGATGAGGGTTGATGAGACATGGGTGAGATGATGGAAAGTCCTGGATGAGAGCAAGGTGGTGGACAGAGATGGGTGTCTGCAGGCTTCAAGGAAACAGGGCAAAGAGTGGGACAGCATAGGAAAGCCTGCAGAGGAGAAGGCAGAGGGTGCTGGCAGAAACGGGAGGCCCCAACAGCCCTGACGTTTTTGTCCCTTTGGCTAGAGCTTCTGAGGAGACGAGATACAGTCATTGCAATGGGACCTCACTGCTTCCTTGATACCCTGTGCAGGGTTGGGGAGGTGTCCTAATGAAGTTCTTGTCGTGGCATCACACTGCCCACCACATCATACAGACCCCAAGAAGAGCCCTGAGCCAGACGTGGGGGTGCAGGATCTCCCCTCCCAGGGGCTGGGGTCAGGCCTTGGCCCTTCAGCTTCACCAAAATCAAGCAAAACTTTTCTCAGCACAGCGCTTTGCCTGTCTGTAATCATGGCTTCCAATTATCTGCCCTAACAAGTCCCTGGGGAGGCTTTGTTAGTAACAGCCCTCAGTGGGGCCCATTAATACTCCAAGTCACTTCAGCTTTTCCTTCTGACTTTACCTTCTCAAGCAGTTACATCACTCTCCTCTCAGTACCTGAGCTTCATAGACTGAGCACCAAAATACACCATGGAACTCATTAAAAGAGAGAAAGTCCTAGGCAGCCATACATCTCCCACAGTTTCCTTCACGTCTTCAAGACTTGTAGAGCTAATTGGAGAGCTTTCATGGTATAGCTAAGGAGGAAGATTTCAAAGAGCATCTAATAGAAATCTTTCCTCATTTTAAAGGCTGAATTTCGTACCATTTCAGTTTAGAGCATCATTCTCCTATAGATATTGGTCTAGGTTTTCTCCTTTGGATCCCTGCCTAGTGTAGGAAGAGCAGGTTTTTTCCTATTGAAAAGCAAAGAATAGGAAACCATGCTGCAATTTTCAAAAAAAAAAACAACCAATGTTCGTGTTCCTCATTTTGTTGCCTCCAGTGATGTTTACCTTCCCTAAAGGATGACTCTACATGATGTATTTTACACTGATTAATAGGAAATTTAAAATAATAGTGTTAATATTAACCCATATCATAGTAATTCAATGAGAAACGACGAGTTTCTCGCTAAGGAAACCATTAGACAGACTACTGAGAGATGGGCGAGGTGGAACTCACTGAAACTCAAAGCAGCAACTGGGTTGGTAAGAGCAGTCTGAATGATCCAAGAGTAAGGGGAGGGCAAAGCAGGAGACCCATGGGAAGTGCATAGATCCAGACAGGCAGCTGGAAAGGGGACATTCAGCAGGGTGTTGTGGTTTAATATGGTAGGCAGCTAAACACCACAGAGCTGTCTCTGTAATCAAGTCAGGTTTTGTGCCTGGAAGATGAGGGAGCACACCATGACAGACAAAGTGATGACAATGCAAGTACAGGTGAACACCAGTATTTCTTCTCCTGTGAAGAATATACATCCTGAAAATTCACTTTTCTTCATGATAAAAATTATCATTCACATGAGATATTTAATGGAAGGGGTTGAATCGTTTGAGCTGATGAGTAGTTGCTTTATTAGTTAAGTACTAAAAAAATTACAGGGTATTCAGGCAGAGCTTTGCTGTCTGACAATAAGCATAACCAGGGAAAACCTCCTGTGGTCCCATTCTGTTTGAGGCACTTCCCTGGACCAGCAGATGTCAGAAAAGACCTGCAGGAGACCGGAGCCCTTTGGGAAAATCAGGTGGAGCCAGGTGGAGTTCCCAGGGCACCTCCACTGCCAGCAGTGGTCTTTGTCCCTGTAACTGCAGCCCAGCCCGGCCCAGGAAACCCCTTCAAAGACAACACCCTTCTTCAGTGGGTTCCTGGGACTAACCTAAATCTGAAATGGACATTGGAAACCCGTGATGCTCTCCTTTATACCTACGAGACACTTGAACATCCGTTTCCATTCCTGGGTCATCTTTAGCAAATTCTGGCTGAAAAAATCAAGTATAGCTTGCTTCAAATGGCTGAGGCAGAACCCATCAGCTTGCCCCACTTTGGAAATAATCCCTATCCAGCTCAGGTTTTGAAAGTGAAAAATGTCAAATGACCCGTCAGGTCAATGCGCAGATGAAGGGAAAGTCACACATATTGTGCTGGAGTGCCAGAAGGCAAAAAGCACTGCACTGTGCCTCAGAGTAATCAAGGAGACCTAATCCAGTTCATCTGTGAGATAAAGCAGAGTGAAGGATGTTGAGTTGTGTCCTAATGTGAAGAAGGATGTACATCACTGGTGAAGGAGCTGTCTTTTTGTGCCATCACCAATGCAAATTACACAAGAACTACATCAAACAAAGGTAACCTGTCCCACCCAGGCCCTGTCACACCACGGGGCAGCGGAGGGACCTTTTTCACTTTCAGCCTCTTCTTCAGAGAGGCTTTGCCCTCTTCCTGCGCACCACGGGGCAGAGCCTGGCCCTGGACGCTGCGTGAGCACCGTGCAGGTCGTGGCAGGCTGCGGTGAGGGGACGAATGCCCTGGGCCCCCTTCCTGTTCTGCCCAGGCCAGCAAGGGCCCCGAGCGGCCTCGTGTCCCCTGCCCCTGCAGCTCGGGGCTCCCTTCCCCAGCCCTGGCTCTGCAGCACCAAGCCCTGCTGGGAGCCCTCCCCTGCATGCTGCCACCGCTCCCTGACGCTGCTGGTGCCCTCTGCCGGGCACTGCCCAGCCCAGCCCAGCCCCTGCCCACCTCTCCCCACCTCCCGGACCTTGCCTGGTCACCCAGTCTTGGCCCTTTCCTACAGTTCACTGAAGGCCTCTGAGACCTTTGTGCTGTGGCCTCGCTGTGTGTCCTGGCATTGCAGAGCTCCCATCAGCCCGTGCATCCTTTGGCTTAGCTTTACTGGGAAGACCCACTCACTGCCCACCCAACACAAGGCACACGGCATCCCAGGAGAACCCTTAGGATATCCTGGTGGCTCCCGATACCTCCCTGTTGCCGCCAGCCCTGTCACGTTTCAATCCCAGGAAGCTGCTTCTTGACCAGTCAGGGCCTCCAGGGACACTGGGAATCCACCAGTGATGACTCAGTCCAGCTCTGGCTCCCTCATCTCCCACCCCGTGCCCTCGTGCCCCTGTGTCCAGGAGACACCCAAGCACAAGAGTGAAGCCTTGAGCCTGGCATTCCCTGAGCGTCTTCTGCACTCCAGTTTGGGAAGAAGAGCCCTGAGCACTGAGCAACTTCACTTTTATTAACAAGATGCCACAATGGAGGCCAGGTGTCATTTAGGAATAAACACATTCAGAGAAAGCCTCTGAGTCACACAGAGGGTTGGTCATCTGGAAAAGAGGATTGAAAGCAAATATTTATCTGCAAACAGTATTTTAAAAAATACTGAACTAAAGGTCACAAATTGCCTGAGATTAACTTGAGTTAAAGTAGAAAAGGGAGATAGCCAATTCATTGCTAAGTAAATATTACCACTAGAATCATTTTCTTCAGTGTGTCTTTCAGGTCCTGGTTCCTCATGCTGTAGATGAGGGGGCTCACTGCTGGAGGTACTACTACATATAAAACTGCCACCACCAGGTCCAGGGATGGTGAGGAGATGGAGGGGGGCTTCAGGTAGGCAGACATGGCAGTGCTGACAAACAGGGAGACCACGGCCAGGTGAGGGAGGCACGTGGAAAAGGCTTTGTGCCGGCCCTGCTCAGAGGGGATCCTCAGCACCGCCCTGAAGATCTGCACATAGGACAAAACAATGAAAACAAAACAACCAAAGACTAAAGAAACACTAAACACAAGTGCCCCAACTTCCCTGAGGTAGGCATCTGAGCAGGAGAGCTTGAGGATCTGGGGGATTTCACAGAAGAACTGGTCCACAGCATTGCCTTGGCAGAGGGGCAGGGAAAAGGTAGTGGCCGTGTGCAGGACAGCACTGAGAAAGGCACTGCCCCAGGCAGCTGCTGCCATCTGGGCACAAGCTCTGCTGCCCACGAGGCTCCCGTAGTGCAGGGGCTTGCAGATGGCAACGTAGCGGTCATAGGACATGCTGGTGAGAATGGAATACTCTGCTACAACGAAGAAGACAGAAAAGAAGACCTGTGCAACACACCCTTGATAGGAGATGGCCCTGGTGTCCCAGAGGGCATTGGCCATGGCTTTGGGGAGAGTGGTGGAGATGCAGCCCAGGTCGAGGAGGGCGAGGTTGAGGAGGAAGAAGTACATGGGGGTGTGGAGGCGGTGGTCGCAGGCTACGGTGGTGAGGATGAGGCCGTTGCCCAGGAGGGCAGCCAGGTAGATGCCCAGGAAGAGCCCGAAGTGCAGGAGCTGCAGCTCCCGCGTGTCTGCGAATGACAGCAGGAGGAACTCACTCACAGAGCTGCTGTTGGGCATTTGCTGGTTCTGGGCATGGGGTTCTGACCAAGGAGGGAAAAGGCAGTAAGAAAATACAACAGAATTATCTGATAATATGTGATTCAGTTTCAGCCTCTTAACCACACATTATGCAGGTCCCTTTCATGACCTCTGACTGGGGCGTCCTGAGGCTGTCCCTGGAAGCAGGGCACTCTGCTGTGGGCAGTGTAGTTAACAGTCCTTACCTATAAAAAGAAGTAAAGAGGAACATGGAGTATTCTCAGATTAATTTAACTCTTGATGTGAACAAATTTTTACTCCCAAGTCCCCTAATGGCAGAGAAGGGATGTGGTGATTTCTTTTCCTATACTGTCATTCCTGCTGCACTTCAAGTGAAACCTTGTGGATCCTCAGTGTCACAGATACTGTTCCTCTAGTGCAGAGTGTACTTCAGAGAGCACAGCCAGTCTGTCCATGAGTTCTGGTCTCAGCTGCCCCTTGCTGGTGGGAGAGGAGAGCAGCGATTGTCCCAGGGAGGTGCCTGAGCCCTCCCTCGCACAGCATTTCTGGCAGCAGCTCCCTCTCACCGCCTGCCCATGTCCCTGCCTGGAGCCAGATCAGTGTCAGATCAGTTAAATCCTGAGGGGAGCACAAACATGAAGTTGGTGCAGTCTTTAAACTGAGGTGACTGTAGGGACTTTATGAATTTCATCGCTTCCATACTGAAATCTCAGTGCAATGCTCTAGGAGTTTCAGTCTCCTGTACAATCCTCACAAATTACCATGAAACCTTCCTCCCCTGCACTGCAGTAACGTGAAAGCACAGACTATAGAAAAAATCTTACCCTTCAGGTAACCCCTGTCTTAGCCTTCCTCCTTAAATGTCCAATCATAAATGTCATTATCTAAAGCATTTTGTACTCATTTCTGGAGAAACAGAGAGACCCATCCTGACACATGCTATCAGCCATTGGATGTGCCAGCTGTAGAAGACCCCTCTGGCAACCCCACCTGCATGGCCCTGCTGCCAGAGACTCACAGTGCCAAGAGCCTGCAGATCTGTCCTGCCACACGCTGCCCTCTGTTGCTGCGCTCCTCACTGCCTCCAAGCTCTCTCTCCTTCTCTCCTCTCCCCGTGCCAGCTGCGGTCAGAGCCGCCAGCCCTGCTGCGCTGTGCACAGGAGCTGCTCCTGGGCACAGCTGTCTCTCTGCACCAGGGCCCTCTTGCCACGAGCTCTCTCTGTCCCACGAGCCCGGCCCAGCTCAGCACCAGACGCCCAGCCCAAGGCATTGGAATCCCCCCTCGGGGGGCTTTGCTGGGGAGCCCACGAACCTCAGGCACTGAGAGACAATTGAAGACATCTCTCAAGAAGTCCAAGTCAGAGGCAAGTTTCCTGCAGTGTCCCCCTGAGGGCCAGCACTGACACAGCCTCCCTTGGAGCTCGTTAGAGCAGAGCATTGGAGGCAGGGAGGACAAATACAGAAAGACAATGTCAAGCCACACTGATGTGTAGGAAATCTGGATGTGTTTCACCAAGCACAAGGGCCAGGCCTTGACCCCCAGTCCCTGGGAAGGGAGATCCTTTCCCTTCACACACTGCTCAGGACTCTTCCTGGGGCAGGAGGAGATGGGGATGCGCATGGCCAAGTGCAGGAGAATGGTACGAGCCCTGCCTGGTTCATGGGTGGGGGCGAGGAGGCAATGAGGCCCTGGTGCTTTACCGATAAGCTGTCTCCTCCTAGGCCTCAGTGGCAGAGACAACAACCAGAGCCATGGACACAAAGCCCTGGGTCCTGTTGGGACTTTCACCCTTGTCACAGCCTTCTGTCCTGTCTACACCAGGCTGTCCTAGGGACTCCCAGGCCTGCACATCTTTACCTGCTGGCTGCAAGCCCTTGTCCATGTGGTATCTCACAGGATCTGAGCTGAGTCTGATAACTCAGATCTTCTTGGTGGCCATGCTCCTCGTAAGGCAGCTCTGTAGGAAGCTGGCCTGGTTCCTGGGGAGCAGCACCACTGCTCGTATGGCATCCCTCGTGGTGCCCAGGCCCTCCTCCTCCTGGGCACTGCTCACTCAGCAGGGTCCCAGTCTGCCCTGATGTGTGGGGTTCCTCTTCCTCTGCTGCAGGACTGGGCTCTTCTCCTTGTAAATGCCAAGTGGTTTTTGTAGGCCAAATCCTGCAGTTTCTCAAGGCTCCCCTGGACAGATGCTCCATTCTGTCAGCTGTTAATGTCTGCAGGCAGATGGCTCACCCCGATTATGCCGTCTCTTACAAGGTAACAGCAGCAGGAATTTGCAGGACAGTTTGGACGATACGGCAGCAACCAGTTGAATGGAATTACATTACAGAATCACAGAAGGGTACGAGATGGAAAGCTGCCAGACTCCACTTCTTCTGTGCTTCGTTCTCATGCATGCTGTTATTTTGTCTGGAACTGTGTCCTATATACAAACACTGCACCAAACCAGCTAATAGGAAGAAAATTAAGTCTATCCCAGCCAAAACGAGGACGATATCTACCCCATATTCCACACCATCTGCATCGTGCTCAGCTCCAGTACTTTCTAATTAATCTCCACCACCTTTTCTCTTTTGATACACACACAGAGATATCATGCCCTTAGTCTGGGGGTGTCCTGGAGTTGGCTAGAATCAAGTTAATTTTCCTCCTAGCAGCTGGTATGATGCTGTGTTTTGCATTTAGCATGAGAAGAATGATGATCACACACTGATGGCTTAGTTGTTGCCCAGCAGTGGAGGGCTGGGGGTGCCTGAGGAGCTGGGGGGGACAGAAGCAGGACAGCTGACCCCAAGTGGCCAAAGGGATGTTCCATACCGCAGCCGTCATGCTGAACCATCAATATCGGGTGGCTGGCCAGGGTAGGGGGTACCACTGCCGCGGGACAGGCAATCACCATCATGATCATCATCATCATTGTTCGTATTATTTGTCTTCCCTTAAACTGTCTTTATCTCAACCCATGATTATTATTTATTTTTTCCCCCCTCTTCATTCTCTCCTGCATCCGCTGGGGGCGTAGCAGGGTGTGTGTGTGAGGGAATGGCTGTGTGGTGCTGAGCTGCCTGCCGGGTTAAACCACTCTCTTTTTGGTGCCCGACATGGAGCACAAACTTTGAGCCAATGACAGATCTCACCACAGTATGTTAAAAGAAAGCCTTTATAAGCAAGAGTTGATTTTAATAGTTGCTGATCACAAAGATGATTTTCTTTCTTTTTTTTTTTTTTTTTTTTTTTTAATCTCAGGTCTGTTGTGCTCAATTTCAGATCTGTGTTGTACAGCACATGACTTCCTGTATGTCTCCCCTGTCATGCTGTTTATCTTTTCTGATGGCTGCTTCAAGTTTATTCTTTTCTTGTATCGTGTAACACTGGCTTATGATATGATAAAATTCCTGGTCATGAAACTAATCTGGTACTTGTACTCAGCATTGCCATTACCTCAGTACCTTGGGAGCCATCTCTCAGAAACTATTAAGAATTACACTCTTGACCTTTTCTCCTCAGGAAACCAAGCCATGGGGGAGACAAGGGGAGGACATTTTTCCCCACTGCTTCACTCTCCCTTTCTCCTTCACCTCCCCCTTCTCCTCCAGGCTAATTACACTAGCTCTTCAAAGCTTTGAATATCCTTGGGATGGTCAAACCAACGTGTTCCTTTTGTTATGTCTCCTGAATGTGTTTCAGAAATACTTAAGCATGCCATCCCGAGATGTGTCCAGAGGCAGGAGAGCTAGGAGTGGCAGGGAGTGTGGGAGGATCTGGGCAGGCACCTAGAGCAGGGGGCACCTCCAAAGCTTTGGAACTTCACCTCTGAGCAAACATAGAATCCTAAAAACTGGTTAAATGCTTGGAAAAGTGGTGTTATCACCCTGGCATTTCCAAAGAGACACATACCTCTGCAGTGTGCTGGCTCTTGGCCTATGCTTACAGAGCCACAATCAATGCCACTCCAACCTCTGTGACAAGCCCTGCAGCCACTCCCACCCCTCTGACAGACCCTGCAGCCACTACAGCATCTGCAAAATGCCCTGCAGCAACTCCAGCTCCTTTTATGGGCCCTGTGTCTGGGCCAGAGAAGCAACCTCTCTCTGTATCAGTTGCTCCTATATGCAAGAAAAAACAATGGATGTGAAGGTCATTTGTTTTTTAAGAAAGGAAAGAAACTCCTACCTAGCCAAGAAAGGAGGAGAAAGAAGATGAGGCAGGCTTCAGAAAAGCTGGGCCATCATGTGAGTAGGAGGATGAAGAGGAAGAGGTCCTAAGAGCATCAGTAATCACGCGATCCCTATCCCTATGCTGCTCTGGTGCTGGGAGAAACGGGGCCCCTCCCTGGACTCAGAGGGCAGGAAAGGAGAGATGGTGGGTACACACGATGTGTCACCCTGTGGTTTCACCTGTGTGACCATGGAGAGGACATGAGAAAGTGGGATGGAAAATCTGCCTCAACCCTAGAGGCACGGGTATGTGAGTGGCAAGGAACAACAATCCCTAAAAGGGTATGGGTGGGCTTTTGGCACAGCTGCCTTGGAGACGGAGGACATGATGCTGTTGTCTGCCTTGCCTTGGTCTCTCACAGGACCCTTCTGTTGTGGGGTTGATGAGGGCTGAAGGACAGCTGGTGCCAATCACTGCCACAGCCGTGCACCTCAGTCAGTAGAGCACCAACCGAGTCCGCTGACAGAGGATTGTCGTGGCCTGAAGGAAGTCATGCAGTGCTGAGTGCTGCCATGCCGGACACGGTAGAGCTTCCATACAAACCAGGATCAAAGGCACCCAAGCGTTTTGCCACAACTGATATCGCTAATGCATTTTTCTTCATCCGTTTGCCAGCAGAGGGAAGGCCACAGCTTGCTTTCAACCTGGCATTGACTGCCCCAGGGCAGGAAACTCAGCCCTACCATTTGCCATGGACTGATCCAGAGTGCCCTGGAAGAGGAGGAAGCTCCTGAACACCTGCGGTACATCGATGGCATCGTTGTGTGGGGTGACAGAGCAGAGGAAGTGTTTGAGAAAGGGAAGAAAATACTCCAAATTCCTCTGAAAGCTGATTTTGCACTGAAAGAAATGAAGGTCAAGGGACGTGCACAAGAGATCCTGCTGCAGGCTGGCCAGGGTCCAGCGGACCAATGCTCAGGGACAGGCTGAGCATCGGTGAGGGGCTTCTCAGCGATTGCGTGGTTCATCACTTGCTTTTCACATACTATTATTCTTCTTGTTATTATTGTTATTGTTATTATTACTATTTTATCTTATTTTTCTGTCTTTCCAAATTTTAAATCAATCATTATTGTCTGGGCCCTTGTGCTTAGTGACACACATCCAGTTTTCCTACACATCAGGGTCACCTTCACACTGCCTTTGTCTGCTTGTCCTCACTGCCTCCAATGCTCCGATCTAATGAGCTCCAAGGGAGGCTGTGTCAGTGCTGGCCCTCAGGGGGACACTGCAGGAAACTTGCCTCTGACTTGGACTTGTTGAGAGATGTCTTCAATTGTCTCTCAGTGCCTGAGCTTCGTGGGTTCATCACCGAAACCCCCCGAGGGGGGATTCCAATGCCTTGGGCTGGGCGTGTGGTGCTGAGCTGGGCCGGGCTCGTGGGACAGAGAGAGCTCGTGGCAAGAGGGCCCTGGTGCAGAGAGACAGCTGTGCCCAGGAGCAGCTCCTGTGCACAGCGCAGCAGGGCTGGGGGCTCTGACCGCAGGTGGCACAGGGAGAGGAGAGAAGGAGAGAGGGCTTGGAGGCAGTGAGGAGCGCAGCAACAGAGGGCAGCGTGTGGCAGGACAGATCTGCAGGCTCTTGGCACCGTGAGTCTCTGGCAGCAGGGCCATGCAGGTGGGGTTGCCAGAGGGGTCTTCTACAGCTGGCACATCCGATGCCTGACAGCATCTGTCGGGATGGGTCTCTCTTTCTCCAGCGAGGAGTAGAAGATGCTCTACAGAATGGCATTTCTAAGAGGAAATTTTAAGAGTATGACTGAGGCTAAGTTTTTCTGAAGGGAAAGTCTTTTTTGGATTCTGCGTTTTAATATACCTTCAGTGGAGGGGAATCTGAGTGAATCTGAATACACGGCCTGTGGGATGGAATCTATGAGTGTAGACAGGGAGGAGACATGGGGACACAGAAGTGGCTCTTAGCAGGGACACGGGCAGGCAGCAGGGACATGGGCAGGCGGTGAGAGGGAGCTGCTGCCAGAAATGCTGTGCGAGGGAGGGCTCAGGCACCTCCCTGCCATCCCCTGCAGGGCAGGCGCCTTCCCTGGGACACCCCCTGCTCTCCTCTGCCACCAGCACAGCCTCTGCCCTCAAGCCCCCGCTGTCCCCAGCAGGAGCTGCCTCCTCTGCAGGCAGAGCTGCAGCACAGGAGGGTGTGCTGAGTGTCCGTCTGTCCCTCCCTGGCCTTGCCTCCCCTGGCAGCAGCACGCTGCCATTCCTGCTGGCTTCTCCACCTGGCCGTGCTGCTGCTGCTCTTGTTCCCAGGCTGCCTGGGGATGGGGGTTTCACCTGCCCATGGAGTGAGCCCTCGGGGTGCTTGGGGGAAGGGGAGTACGGGGACAGGGTGAGGGGTCTGGAGATGGGCACGTGGAGCCTCGCTTCTTCTTCCCTCAACAGTTTCCAGGTTCTTCTCAGGACAGCCTCTGAAGGCGATTGTCCTGTATCTCAAAGAGATGCCAGCACAGCTCAGACCAGCACTGATGGACAGACTGGCTGTCATCTCTGTGGGACGCTCTGCACTAAAGGGACAGTCTCTTTGCCTCTGAGGATCCAAAAGGTTTTGCTTGGAGTGCAGCAGAACGCCGAGGATTTGTGCCTTAGAATCACTCCTCAGGTGTGGTGGGGCAGCTAAAATGAAAAATAGAAAACAAATAATTAAATAACTAAATCTCCACACCTCTGGTCTGCAGTTGGGTGAACTAGGAGCAAAACTGTGGAAATCTCTTTGATATCAGTAGTAAAGGGAATCTGAGACTACCCCATGTTCCTACCTGTTCCTACCATGTTACTACCATGTTACTACCATGCTACTACCTCTGGCTACAGTGCAGGACTGATTCTTGCATTGCCCACAGATGAGTCCCCTGCTCCCAGAGACACTCCCAGGCAGAATCAATGAAAGAGACCTTCAAAATATCTGCCTAGAAATGGGCAATTTTTGGTGATTTTAAGTGAGAAAATACAAAGAGTTTTCCTCTGATATGCTTGTGGTACATTATCACTGCCTCTGTCCTCCTTGTACAGGACCTCATGACCAGAATTAGCAGATGTCCAACAGCAGCTCCATCACTGAGTTCCTCCTGCTGGCATTCGCAGACACGCGGGAGCTGCAGCTCCTGCACTTCGGGCTCTTCCTGGGCATCTACCTGGCTGCCCTCCTGGGCAACGGCCTCATCCTCACCGCCGTAGCCTGCGACCACCGCCTCCACACCCCCATGGACTTCTTCCTCCTCAACCTCGCCCTCCTCGACCTGGGCTGCATCTCCACCACTCTCCCCAAAGCCATGGCCAATGCCCTCTGGGACACCAGGGCCATCTCCTATCAAGGGTGTGCTGCACAGGTCTTTCTGTCTGTCTTCTTGATTACAGCAGAATTTTATGTTCTCACCATCATGTCCTACGACCGCTACGTTGCCATCTGCAAGCCCCTGCACTACGGGAGCCTTGTGGGCAGCAGAGCTTGTGCCCAGATGGCAGCAGCTGCCTGGGGCAGTGGCTTTCTCAATGCTCTCCTGCACATGGCCACTACATTTTCCCTGCCCCTCTGCCAAGGCAATGCTGTGGACCAGTTCTTCTGTGAAATCCCCCAGATCCTCAAGCTCTCCTGCTCAGATACCTACCTCAGGGAGGTTGGGCTTACTGCAATCGGCTTCTGTGTAGGTATTGGTTGCTTTGTTTTCATTGTGCTGTCCTATGTGCAGATCTTCAGGGCAGTGTTGAGGATCCCCTCTGAGCAGGGCCTGCACAAAGCTTTTTCCACGTGCCTCCCCCACGTGGCCGTGGTCTCCCTGTTTGTCAGCACTGTCCTGTTTGCCTACCTGAAGCCCCCCTCCATCTCCTCCCCATCCAGGGACCTGGTGTTGTCATTTCTGTACTCGGTGGTGCCTCCAGCAGTGAACCCCCTCATCTACAGCATGAGGAACCAGGAGCTCAATCATGCACTGAAGAAACTGTTTCAGTTGTCTTCCAGAAGCAATTAGCTGCTGCTCTGCTGTTGCAATGGGAAAAACTCATGAAAAAAACCACGGTGTGAGACACAGCCTTGCAGTGCCAGGTACCAGGTCCACCAATGCTGGCCCCAAACTGTGAGAAAAATTTAAAAATGTTATGTACAGAAGGAGAGAAGGTGGATCCTGATGATACAGGACTGCAGGCACCTCTGGGCAGTACGGACACTGACCTGTGGTCTCAAGGCTCCCTGGGTGGGGAATAGAAGAAAGAGGCCAGTGCCTGTCCTGTGCCACCTCCCCGCCAGCCCTGCCCTCCCACAGGTGGAGTATTTCTCCCTTACTCGCGCACCAGCAGCGCTTTGCCTCCTCCTCCTCCACAGGGAGATGAGCCACAGGTCTGGTGTGTGTGAGGGAGAGCAGACCTGAGCAGAAAAAAAGCCATTTTCATGGCACTGGGGTATCTGAATGGTCCAGCCCCTGTGGCTGGGTCTGTTCTCTGCAGCAAAGGGCTGTCACCAAGCCCCAGGTCTGTGGTTGATGCTCAGGACCTAGGAGGGTCAGCCCGCCCATGGATCGCAGCAGGAGGATGGTAGGATTCCATAGTACACAAGGACACGGACACCTCGTTGCTCTGTCTTCATGAACGTCTTTATTACAAATTGCTACAAATCCCTACCTGTAAAGCAACTACATGTTGCAAGAAACTTCTACGTTACCACTAGGAAAGCAAATATGGGCTTGTGATGCTTTCCCTAAATCGGCACCAATAAATGCTATTTGAGGTGCTACTGGTACGACACTCATGAATCCACTTGGTGGAGGGCACAAGGCAGGGCACCTTCCCCTTCTTTCTTTGGGGCCAGTCATGATAGCTCGTGAGTACCGTGAACATCATTGGGTAACCC
Organism: Anser brachyrhynchus; assembly: GCF_964034855.1. Taxonomy (NCBI): domain Eukaryota; kingdom Metazoa; phylum Chordata; class Aves; order Anseriformes; family Anatidae; genus Anser; species Anser brachyrhynchus. Next base: position 247,174 of record NW_027663703.1, read on the forward strand.
TAACGACATGCCTCCAGACTGTGTTTCTGGCTTGTTCCAAGGGTAAACAACTAAGCAAAAGGGCACCAGAGGGCTGTTGGCATAACTGCCTTGAATAGAGAGAACGTCAAATAGTTGTCTACCTTGCCTGGTCTCGCACAGGACCCTTCTGTTGTGGGGTTGCTGAGAGCCGAAGCAGAGCAGGTGCCGATGGCTGCCACAACGGTGCACCGGCAGCAATAGCGCATTGACCTCCAAGTCCTCCAAGCTCAAGAGCTGTGTATTCCTGTGAGCAAAAAGTCAGGCAAAGGGGGCAGCAGACCTGCTTGGATGATCAAGGAGATCCTGGGGTGACTGAAATGGAAGAAGGAAGCATACATAATGTGGAAAAGGGGACAAGCCACTTGGGAAGAATACAGGGACATTGTCCGAGGATGCAGGGAAGCGACAGGGAAGTCCAAGGCCCATTTGGAGTTAAATCTTGCAAGGGGTGTCAAGGACAACAAAAAGGGCTGTTTCAAACTCATCAGTTGCAGAAGGAAGAGGAAGGAAAATGTGGGCCCACTGCTTAATGAGGTGGGTGCCCTGGTGACAAAGGACAAAGGGAAGGCAGAATTACTGAATGCCTCCTTTGCTTCAGCCTTCACTGCTAAGACCAGCCCTCTGGAATCTCTAACCTTAGAGACAAGGGAGGACCTCTGGAGAAACGAGGACTTTCCCTTGGTTGAAGAGGATCAGCTCAGAGATCTCTTAGGCAAACTTGACACCCACAAGTCCATGGACCCCGATGGGATACATCCATGAGTGCTGAGGGAGCTGGCGGATGTTACTGCTGGCCCACTCTCCATCATCTTTGAAAGGTCATGGAGAACAGGAGAGGTGCCTGAAGACTGGAAGAAAGCTCATGTCATGCTGGTCTTCAAAAAGGGCAAGAAGGAGGCCCCAGGCAACTACAGGCCGGTCAGCCTCACCTCCATCCCTGGAAAGGCGATGGAACAGCTCATCCTGGAGGTCTTCTCCAGCATGTGGAGGAGAAGAAGGTGATCGGGAGCAGTCAGCATGGGTTCACCAAGGGAAACCGTGCTTCACCAACTTTATAACCTTCTGTGATGGAATGACTAGGTGAGTGGGTGAGGGAGAGCAGTGGATGTTGTGTACCTTGACTTCAGCAAGGCTTTCAGCACTGTCTCCCATAACATCCTCACAGGCCAGCTCTGGAAGTGTGGGATGGATGAGTGGTCAGTGAGGTGGATTGTGAGCTGGCTGGATGGCAGAGTTCAGAGGGTTGTGCTTAGTGGAGCAGAGTCTAGTTGGAGGCCTGTAGCCAGCAGTGTCCCCCAGGGATCTACACTGAGTCCAGTCCTGGTCAACTTATTTGTCAATGACCTGGATGATGGAGCAGAGTGTACCCTCAGCAAGTGTAAAGATGTGTTGTGTTTCAGGTCAAAGTGCTGTGCTTCGAGTCAAAGGTCTCCTCAGGCTATCCTCAAAGCTCAACTCAAGCTCTCCTGCCCAGATGCCTACCTCAGAGAAGTTGGGTTACTTGTGTTCAGTGTCTGTTTAGCATTTGGTTGCTTTGTTTTCATTGTGCTGTCCTACGTGCAGGTCTTCAGGGCTGTGTTGAGGATGCCCTTTGAGTAGGGATGGCACAAAGCCTTTTCCACGTGCCTCCCTCACCGGGCCGTGGTCTCCCTGCACAGCATCACTGCCATGGTTGCCTGCCTGGAGCCTCCCTCCATCACCTCCCCATCCCTGGACCTGGTGGTTTCAGTTCTGTACTCAGTGTTGCCTCCAGCAGTGAAACCCTCATCTACAGCACGAGGAACAAGGAGCTACAGGAGGCACTGAGGATGTTATTCTAATATACAGCATTTCCCCATCAATGAGGTACCTGCACATCTTCCTCACATATACCCGGGCAAAGGCAGAAACACCTTTGTTCATGTATTTCAAAATTGCCTTTCAATCTTTGCAATATTATTCCAATTAAAGTATTTTTTCATCTCACTTCTATCTCACTTCTTCTAACTTTTATTTATTTATTTATTTATTTATTTTTAACCCAGAGACCTCATGTGCAGGTGCTGATATGCTCTTGGTAATTAACGAAATAAAGGAACCAGCAGGTAGTCATTTTCAGTGACTCTTCCTTCTCATGATTTCTCTTCAGGTACAGCAGAGGTTGTGGGATTGAAGAGCCCAGCTGCAATGTGGAGGAAAAGCAGAGATGTGGCTGAGGGACTCCAAGTATTTTCTGTATTAGTCTGTACCAAAAAGTTCTCCTAGGCCTCTGAATTCAGTAAAAGAGATCAAGCATGAGAAGAGCACGTACTGAGAGGAAGGCCATGAAAAGCCACCAGGACAAGGGCCATTTTCCGCCCCTGCAGGGGATTGAGCCTGGGCAAGGCCCAGCTTGGGAAGCAGCCCTGTCGGACGTTCTTGGTGGGCAGTGAGCTGGGCAGAAGACAGCCGTGTGCCCTGGCAGCACAGGAGGGAAGGCTGAGGGGCACCTCACCGCAGCCTGCCAGGAGCTGCAGGGACGTCAGGAAGAGCCCAGGGCCAGGCTCTGCCCCGTGGTGCACAGGGAGCCCTCCTCCTGCCACGCCGCGTGCGGTGGCTGCAGCAGGGGGGACCCCCAGCCAGCCCCTGCATGGGGCTCTGCCACCCGCCTCGCCCCAGCCCTCTCCAGCGCCCTCCTTGCCGCTCTCTGATGCACGCCAGCACCTCCCCGTGCGTGCCGGCCAGCACATCTGCTGAGGGCCAGTGCGGCTGCTGCAGGGGCAGGGAGCTCAGCATGGCCCTTGCAGCCCCCTGCCCTGGGCCTGCCCCTCCCCTTGCCCTCGGCCCCGGCCTTGTCTCTGCTGGCAGGAGCGCTCTTGGCATGCGCTTCCTGGCCTCCCCTCGCCTGCGCACAGCTGCTGCCCACTCAGGCTGCTGGCACAAACGTGTCCTCACAAGCAGCACCACCCCTTGGGCTGCTTCTCCTGGCCTCCCCCAGCTACTGCCTTGGCTCCTTGTCTCTGCTGGGCCCCACCTTCCACATCCAAATGCGTCCCTTGGCTGTCAGCTCCCTCTCTCCTGCCCCGTGGGGTGACAGAGCCAGAGTGGGGCTTGTTACCTTTATTTGATATAGTTTTGTGTATTTGCATTGGTGATGGCACAAAAAGACAGCTCCTTCACCAGTCATGTACATCCTTCTTCATTTTAGGACACAACTCAACGTCCTTCACTCTGCTTTATCTCACGGATGAACTGGATTAGGTCTCCTTGATTATTCTGAGGCACAATGCAATGCTTTTTGCCTTCTGCTACTGCAGCACAATATGCGTGACTTTCCCTTACTCTGTGCATTGACCTGACGGGTCATTTCACATTTTTCACTTTGAAAACCTCAGTTGGACGGGGACTATTTCCAAAGTGGGGCAAGCTGATGGGTTCCTTCTCAGCCATTTGAAGCGTGCTATACTTGAGTTTTTCATCCTGAGTCTGCTAAAGGTGACCCAGGAAGGTAAATGGATGTTCAAGTGTCTAGTAGGAATAAGGGAAAGTATCATGGGTTTCCAATGACCATTTCAAATCTAGGTCAGTCCCAGGAACCCACTGAACTAGGGTGTTGTCTTTGAAGGGGTTTCCTGTGCTGGGCTGGGCTGCAGTTACAGGGACAAAGACCACTGCTGGCAGTGGAGGTGCCCTGGGAACTCCACCTGGCTCCACCTGATTTTCCCAAAGGGCTCCGGTCTCCTGCAGGTCTTTTCTGACATCTGCTGGTGCAGGGAAGTGCCACAAACACAACGGGGCCACAGGAGGTTTTCCCTGGTTATGCTTATGGTCAGACAGCAAAGCTCTGCCTCAATACCCAGTAATTTTTTTAGTACTTAACTAATAAAAAAACTACTCATCAGCTCAAATGATTCAACCCCTTCCATTAAATGTCTCACGAAGAAGATCATGATGAAATGTGAATTTTCAGGATGTATATACATTGCGGGAGAAGAAATCCTGGTATTCACCTGTACTTGCATTGTCATCGCTTTGTCTATCATGGTGTGCTCCCTCATCTTCCAGGCACAAAACCTGACTTGATTACACAGACCCTGCTGGATGTCCCCTTTCCAGCTGCCTGTCTGGACCTATGCACTTCCCATGGTTCTCCTGCTTTGCCCTCCCCTTACTCTTGGATCATTCAGACCGCTCTCACCAACCCAGTTGCTGCTTTGAGTTTCAGTGAGTTCCACCTCGCCCATCTCTCAGCAGTCTGTCTAACGGTTTCCTTAGCAAGAAACTCATCATTTATCATTGAATTACTATGATATGGATTAATATTAACACTACTATTTAAAATTTCCTATTAATCAGTGTAAAAGACATCTTGAACCGTCATCCCTTTGGGAAGGTAAACTTCACTGGAGGCCAAAAAAAAAGGAACTTTGAACTTTTTTTTTTTTTTAATTGCAGCATGATTTCCTGTTGCCTCTTTTTAAATAGGAAAAACCCTGCTCTTCCTACATAAGCAGGGCTTCAAAGGAGTAACTGTAGACCAATATCTATAGGAAAATGATGCTCCAAACTGAAATGCAACAAAATTCAGCCTTTAAAATGAGGAAAGATTTCTCTTAGATGCTCTTTGAAATCTTCCTCGTTAACTACACCATGAGAGCTCTCCAATTAGCTCTACAAGTTTTGAAGACATGAAGAAAACCGTGGGAGAGATATGGCTGCTTAGGCCTTTCTCTCTTTTAATGAGTTCAGTGGTGTATTTTGGTGCTGAGTCAGTGAAACATGGGTACTGAGAGCAGAATGATGCAACTGCTTGAGAAAGTAAAGTCAGAAGGAAAAGTTGAAGTGACTTGGAGTATTAATGGGCCCCACTGAGGGCTGTTCCTAACAAAGCCTCCCCAGGGACTTGTTAGGGCAGATCATTGGAGGCCATGATTGCAGACAGGCAAAGCGCTGTGCTGAGAAAAGTCTTGGTTGGTTTTGGTGAAGCAGAAGGGCCAAGGCCTGACCCCAGCCCCTGGGAGGGGAGATCCTGCACCCGCACGTCTGGCTCAGGGCTCTTCTTGGGGTCTGTATGATGTGGTGGGCAGTGTGATGCCACGAGAAGAACTTCATTAGGACACCTCCCCACCCCTGCCCAGGGTATCAAGGAAGAAAAGAGGCCCCATTGCAATAACTATATCTCATCTCCTCAGAAGCTCTAGGCAAAGGGACAAAAAGGTCAGGGCTGTTGGGGCCTTCCATTCCTGCCAGCACCCTCTGCCTTCTCCTCTGCAGGCTTTCCTATGCTGTCCCACACTTTGCCCTATTTCCTTGAAGTCTGCAGACACCCATCTCTGTCCACCACCTTGCTCTCATACAGGACTTTCCATCATCTCACCCAGGTCTCGTCAACACTCATCAGCTGTTCCTTGAAACTCAAAGCCTGGGTGTGATCATAAACTCTCTTTCAGTGACCTCTGTCACCACGGCAAAACCCCTTCAGGGACATTTCTTCCTCTTCATGGCCAGTGCCACCCTTCCAAGGTGCAATTTGTGGCAGTTTTTTCTCTCCTGCTCTTTCCTACTTCCAAAGAAAGCTCCATCAGGGTGGAAACCACTCCTGAAGGAGGCATCCCAACCCATCAGGCTCCTTGCGGCCTGTCAGCCAAGCAGACAGAAGTCACCTCACCAGCATCTGCCAAGCCCTGGGCCTGCTGCTGGCCTTGCAGCTTCTTGGCTAGACACAGCCAAGCCTTGGGCCTCCTGCTGTCCAGGCCTGGACTCAAGCAGACGGGACAGGACAACCCCTGTGCGGGCCTTCTTTCTGTCTGGGTCCTCCTGGGGATGGAGGCAGAGGGGATCCCACAGGCAGCATGCCAAGCAGGGGCCTTCTGCTGGCCTAGCAGGGCCACTAGCAGATGTCAGCCCCAAAGTGCACATCCCAGGGAGAAGCCAAGGCTGACCTGCCACCTCCAGACACAAGGCACCTCACAGTCCCTTTGCGTGACACGTTCCTGCTGCTGCCCTATCAGCTGCAGAGACAGAAGGGACCTCCCAGTCACTGCCCCAGTCCCATTCCTCCTGCTGGGGCAGGAGATCCTGAGGCAGAGCTGAGCTCAGCAGAGCATTCCCACCCATCTCCTCCTTGTGGCCCACAAGCTGATCAGATCCATGCCCCTCACATCCATCTCTGAATGCCATGTGCCTGCATAGCAACCTCACTGTTCCTGCCCTACTCCAAGGGAAGAGGAACCTAACGTTAAGGGTTAGGAGAGGGTTTGAAGGTGAGGAGGTTAATGCACAGGAGGGCAGGGTTTGGATGTTAGTTGTTCATGTATGGCATTAGGACTCTGGCGAACCTTTCCGGGTGAGAGCTTAATCAAATATTGAGTGGGAGGGTTTGATGTTGGCCTTGGGGTGTCAGGTCCGTTGTTAGGGCATGTGCAAGCTCTTTGCTTTAGCCTTTTGTTCAGGTCTGCAAAAAGACTTGGGTTAAATAGAGCGTTTTAATGCTTGTGTTAAAGGCAGGGATCAGGGTGAGCAAGAGAGTAAAGGTAAGGGAAAGGTGTTATGGACTTATTTTGGCTCAAGGGATATCGTAGACAAAAATTAGACCAGTGGATTCCTGTCAGGGTGTGGAGTGGCATTTAGATTTAGGTATTAATGTTACAGGTTAAAATAGGGCAAGGGCCTCACATGACTGCTTTAAGTCTGTGTTATGGTGGGATCGACATTACCTGAGCATTCTTACCTCTCCAAAATCATTAGCTACTGCTGGCCAAGCTCCTCTTCCCTCCCCCAAATCTCACATCTCTCCTGGCCAGCCTTCTCCTGACTTCCCCATATCAGCCATCTTCTTAGGGGCACCTTTCTGGTGGCTTTCATGAACTCAGAGCATCTGTCTCACCTCGGTTGGCTACTCTGCTCCTGGGAAAGAAGCAGCTCCTAAGCCAGCACGGAGAAGGACACAAAGGCTGTAGGAGCACCCTGCACAATGTGCCCAGCAGCTCTGCACCTCCACAAAAGCAGCCCTGAAAGATGAGTTCAGGCAAAAGCTGAAACCTCTGACATGACAACCTCTATTCAAGACCCCTTCCTCTATGGGGTCTACCAGCTACTTAGGAAGCGAGGATCTCACAAACTGTGTGCAGAGCAGGTGCCTTCTGCTGGCCTATCATGGAGACCAGCAGATGTGAGCCTAAAGGCACAGATCCCAGCCAGGAGCCAAGGGATGACCTGTCAGCTGCTTCAGAAAAAAGTCACCTCACAGGCCACTTAACAGCCATTAGCTTCCTCCTGGACTTGGAGCTTCTGAGGCACCACTGAGCTCATAATACCACACCTACAACACACCCCCTCTTTGGCCCAGAATCTGCCCAGGTAGAAGTGATCTGGTTGTGATCCTTCCAGCCCATGGCACAGCTCCTGGGCTCCCAGCCTCTCTGGCACACAGGAGCCAGTGCCGTGCCAGTTCTGGGAGGTGCTAGGGCAGGAGGGACCTTGCAGTCAAATCACTCGCCAGACTCCTTGGCTGGGGCTGCTGCGTGCCCTGGGGCTGCAGAGCTCTCCTCTGCCTGCTCACAGCAGATTGAGCCCTTGAGCTGTGGTCAGTCCACCTTGGAGGAGATCCCCCCTTAGGAGGGAAGTGCTGCAGCGCAGGCCGGCTGTGCCACTGCCGTGCCCACTGCCTGTCCCTGCCTGCAGTCCCAGCACAGCCCCACAGCAGCACTGGCACCAAGCTACAGGAGCAGGCGGGCCTGACCCCACCAGCAGGGCTCAGCACCAGAGGGGGGCAGTGGCAAGAGAGCAGCTCGGCATGCCCCAAGCGCTGGTGCTCCCTGCCCGTGCTGCTGGGATGGGACTCTTTTCCTCTGCAGCCCTGCACATGGCACTGCCCCTGCAGAGCCAGAGCAGCTCTCAGAGGAAGGAAGTCACACAAGGAAGGCAGTGCAGGCTCCTTTCTTTTATTTCAATTCACAGAGGGCCTGGCTCCTCATATACAGAATCCCTGAGCTATACTCAGCAGGTACATACTGTAAAAGAAATGAGAGGAATCATATTTTAATGGGCAACTTTAGCTGCATTAAAACAAAGTCCTGTAATGAAAACATTCATAAATACAGAAACACACAAAAAATAATTATATATATAATATTAGTTAATAATATTCTTGTAGTCATTGATATTATTAGTCATCTGCAGACGTAGAATGGAAATTTATTGCTTCCGAAACTCATCTAGTTATCAATTTCCAGAGCACATCCTTGAGCTCCTGGTTCCTCATGCTGTAGATGAGGGGGTTCAAGGCTGGAGGCACCACTGAGTACAGAAATGACACCAGCGGGTCCAGGGATGGGGAAGAGATGGAGGGGGTCTTTAGGTAGGCAAACATGACGGTGCTGACAAACAGGGAGACCACGGCCAGGTGAGGGAGGCACGCGGAAAAGGCTTTGTGCCGGCCCTGCTCAGAGGGCATCCTCAGCACTGCCCTGAAGATCAGCACATAGGACACCACAATGAAAATAAAGCTACCAAAAAATAAAGAAACACTACACACAAGTGCCCCAAGTTCCCTGAGGTAGGCATCTGAGCAGGAGAGCTTGAGGATCTGGGGGATTTCACAGAAGAACTGGTCCACAGCATTGCCTTGGCAGAGGGGCAGGGAAAAGGTAGTGGCCGTGTGCAGGACAGCATTGAGAAAGCCACTGCCCCAGGCAGCTGCTGCCATCTGGGCACAAGCTCTGCTGCCCACGAGGCTCCCGTAGTGCAGGGGCTTGCAGATGGCAACGTAGCGGTCGTAGGACATGACTGTGAGAACATAAAATTCTGCTCCAATCAAAAAGGCAAAGAAAAAGACCTGTGCAGCACACCCTTGATAAGAGATGGCCCTGGTGTCCCAGAGGGCATTGGCCATGGCTTTGGGGAGAGTGGTGGAGATGGATCCCAGGTCGAGGAGGGCGAGGTTGAGGAGGAAGAAGTCCATGGGGGTGTGGAGGCGGTGGTCGCAGGCTACGGCGGTGAGGATGAGGCCGTTGCCCAGGAGGGCAGCCAGGTAGATGCCCAGGAAGAGCGCGAAGTGCAGGAGCTGCAGCTCGCGCGTGTCTGCGAATGCCAGCAGGAGGAACTCGCTCACAGAGCTGCTGTTGGGCATTTGCTGACTTTGGACACTGTTGTCTGTTGAAAAGGAGAAGGCAGAAAAAAAGTTAGAACAGACTTCTCTGAGGAAAACCTGTTGCAGTTCTTACAGCACTCTCATCCCAACCCTCTCTCTTTGCAGGAGAACCTTTCTGCAGCTCTCCTGCTTGAGCTGCGGCTGGTGCTGGCTGAGAATGGCACTGGGAGCAGGGACTGCTGTGGGCTCCAGAGCAGTCCTTCCTGCTGTGCAGCAGGCTGGTAGCAGGAACATAGGGGAAACTCAAGTTCAATCCACTTATGAGATCTATAAACTTTGCAGTGTTGTTCCAAAGAACTCATGCAACCAATGTACAGCAAGGCAAATATTCCTATGCTTAGGACAGTGATCACACTCTTGTGTTTCCCAATAAGTGGAGACTGCTTAAAGCAGAGAAGCCCCAGTCCCAGTTCATCTGGACAGAATTCTCACCTTGTCTCTTGGTGCCTGAGCAGGATCTCAGCTCTTCCCTCCTAGACAGGGCTGCAGAGGCCTCACTCCAGCTGCCCACAGACAGCCATCCAGCAGCACGGACATGGCCTTAGCACGGAGGTGTCTCCTCCTCGGGGATCCTGGATAACACAAGGATGGCATGAGAGAGCTGCATCCTGCTGGAGAGCAGCCTCCAGCCCAGAAGAACACCCCACAGACAGATATGAATATCCGCAAGCTGGGGTGTCCCAATATCCCATCTGCATCCCCTTCAGTGTCTGGAGGAGGCTTGGCCACCCACTCTCGGCTGACCAGGGGCAGCTGGGTTCTGACACTCCAAGGGGCTTCTGCCAGACTGCCACACCTCGCAGTGCCATCCAGCAGGACTCCCAAAGCCTACTGCATTGCCCACTGCCCTCCCAGGAACAAGACCCAGCAGGAGACCCTTCCAGGACGTGCAGCTGCATGGCCCTGCAGCCAGAGACGTGCCTTGTCAAGGGCTGTGCAGATTTCTCCTGCAGGCAGCTCTCAGCATCCTCCCACTGCCAACTGCCTCCAAGCCCTCTCTCCTTCTCTCCTGTCCCCCTGCCACCTGCGGTCAGAGCCCCCAGCCCTGCTGCGCTGTGCACAGGAGCTGCTCCTGGGCACAGCTGTCTCTCTGCACCAGGGCCCTCTTGCCACGAGCTCTCTCTGTCCCACGAGCCCAGCCCAGCTCAACACCAGACGCCCAGCCCAAGGCATTGCAATCCCCCCTTGGGGGGCTCTGCTGACGAGCCCACGAACCTCAGGCACTGAGAGACAATTGAAGACATCTCTCAACAAGTCCAAGTCAGAGGCAAGTTTCCTGCAGTGTCCCCCTGAGGGCCAGCACTGACACAGCCTCCCTTGGAGCTCGTTAGAGCAGAGCATTGGAGGCAGGGAGGACAAGGAGACAAAGGCAGTGTGAAGGTGACCCTGATGTGTAGAAAAGCTGGATGTGTTTCACCAAGCACAAGGGCCAGGCCTTGACCCCCAGCTAACACAAGGAGGGTCAACAAGTCCAAGTGCAAGGTGCTGCACCTTGACCCCCAGTTCCTTGGAAGAAAAATTAAGTCTATCCCAGCTAAAACTCGGACTATATCCACCCCTCATTCCATACCATTGTTCCTATGTCATACTCAGGTCTGACACTTTCTAAATAACTATCACCATCTATCCTCTCTTTTGATATACACACAGAGGTATCTTGCCCTTAGTCTATTTGTGTCCTGGTTTTGGTTAGGATTCAGTTAATTTCCATCCTAGTATCATAGAATTGTAGAATGGCTTGGGTTGGAAGGGACCTTACAGATCATATAAGTGAACTCCCCCCAGATTCCACCCACTAGATCAGGTTGGACAAGGCCTCATCCAGCCTGGCCTTGAACACCTCCAGGGACGGGGCATCCACAACTTCTCTGGGCAACCTGTTCCAGTACCTCACTACCCTTACACTGAAGATTTTCCTCCTGATGTCTAGTCTAAATCTGAAAGACCATTCCCACATCCTCCTGTCATTGTCTACCTGAGTAAAGAGTCCTCCTCCATTGTTTTTAAAAGACCCCTTTAAGGATTGAAAAGCTGCAAGGAGGTCTCCCTGGAGCCTTCTCTTCTCCAGGCTGAACAAACCTAACTCCTTCAGCCTGTCTTCACAGGCGAGGTGCTCCAGCCCTCTGATCATCTTTGTAGCCCTTCTCTAAATTTTGCTGTGAGACGTTTACATCTTTCTTGTGCTGGTGGCCCCAAACCTGGACACAGTACTCCAGGTGAGGCCTCACAAGGGCAGAGCAGAGGGGGACAATCACCTGCCTCTACCTGCTGGCCACTCCTCTCTTGATGCAGCCCAGGATGCACTTGGCCTTCTGGGCTGTATGTCCTCACTGCTGGCTCATGTCGAGCTTTTCATCTAGCAGAACCCCCAAGTCCTTCTCTGCAGGGCTGCTCTCAATGAGTTCTTCTCCCAGACTATCCCCATGTCTGGAATTTCCCCGGCCCAGGTGGAAATGAATGATTTCAGGGAAATGAAAGACTTGGGATGCCTGACTGGCAGTGAAGACTGAGGAGAAGACGTTGCTGAGTCCCTCAGCCTTCTCCGTGGCTGTCATTACCAGTTCACCCTTCTCATCCATCAGAGGGGGTACACTCTCCTTGGCCTTTCTTTTCTGAGCAATGTATCTGTAGAATCTCTTCCTGTTATTCTTTGCTTCACTTGATAAGCTCAGTTCCATGAACAGAAAGTATGCATGATACTGAAGCATGCGTGAGGGCTTGGGGAAAGTAACCCTGGGTCCAGAGAAGCCATTGGGGAAATAAAATTTATACGTAGGAAGCGTAATTTTGTGGAGGTGCAGAGCTGATGGGCGCATTGTTCAGGATGATCCTAAAGACCTTGGGTCCTTTTCCCTCCTGAATACAATGCCACTTCTGTCTCAAGACTTGAGTAGCCAACAGAGGTGAGACAGATACTCTGGGATCAAGAATGTCATCAGAAAGCTGACCCCAATAAGGCATGGGGAGGTCAGGAGCAGCCTGGACAAGAGAGATGTGAGATTTTGGGGTGGGAAGAAGAGCTTGGTCAGAATAAAATTATAATTTTGTACAGGTAAGAGGGTTCATGTAATGTTGATGCTGCGGTAACACTGACTTAAAACTGTAACGTATGGCCCTTACCTCACTTGAAACAGGAATTTTAATCCTTAAACCTAAATGCTACTACAACACTCTGACAGGAATCCATTTTCTCTCTTGTTCACCCTGATCCCTTCCCTTAACACCAGCACTGAAATGCTCTATTTAACCCTAGACTCCTTGGCAGACCTAAAACACCCCTAAACCACAAAGCTTATCCATACCTTAACCACAGACCTGACACCACAAGCAGAACACCAAACACTCCCACTAAAACTCTGCTTAATCTCTAACCCCGAAAGTGAAAAACAGGTACCGAGGGGGCTAGAGAGAGCTCAGCTCTGCCTCAGGATCTCCTGCCCCAGCAGGAGGAATGGGACTGGGGCAGGGACTGGGAGGTCACTTCTGTCTCTGCAGCTGATAGGGCAGCAGCAGGAACGTGTCACGCAAAGGGACTGTGAGGTCCCTTGTGTCTGGAGGTGGCAGGTCAGCCTTGGCTTCTCCCTGGGATGTGCACTTTGGGGCTGACATCTGCCAGTGGCCCTGCTAGGCCAGCAGAAGGCCCCTGCTTGGCATGCTGCCTGTGGGATCCCCTCTGCCTCCGTCCCCAGGAGGACCCAGACACAAAGAAGGCCCGCACAGGGGTTGTCCTGTCCCTTCTGCTTGAGTCCAGCACTGGACAGCAGGAGGCCCAAGGCTTGGCTGTGTCTAGCCAAGAAGCTGCAAGGCCAGCAGCAGGCCCAGGCCTTGGAAGATGCTGCTGAGGTGACTTCTGTGTGCTTGGCTGACAGGCCACAAGGAGCCTGATGGGTTGGGATGCCTGCTTCAGGAGTGGTTTCCACCCTGATGGAGCTTTCCTTGGTAGTAGGAAAGAGCAGGAGAGGAAAAACTGCCACAAAGTGCACCTTGGAAGGTTGGCACTGGCCATGAGGAGGAAGAAATGTCCAGGGGAACAACTGGTCTTGCTCCTAGAGCCCGAGGCAAAGAAGGCATTAAGTGCCTAAGCCTTTACCTCATCACTTGTCACCAAGTTTCCCCCATATCCATTAAAGGATGATGGTTCTCCTTAATCCTCCTTTATTAACATATTTATATAAACAATTTTTTTTTTTTTTTTTTGCCTTTGACAAAAATCTGTCCCTCAGATAGCCTGGTGTGGAGAGGACAGAGGCCTCTGACAAGGCTGAGAGTCCCAACAGGACCCAGGGCTTTGTGCCCATGGCTCTGGCTGTTGTCTCTGCCACTGAGGCCTAGGAGGAGACAGCTTATCGGTAAAGCACCAGGGCCTCATTGCCTCCTCGCCCCCACCCATGAACCAGGCAGGGCTCGTACCATTCTCCTGCACTTGCCCATGCACATCCCCATCTCCTCCTGCCCCACGAAGAGCCCTGAGCAAGGTGTGAAGGGAAAGGATCTCCCTTCCCAGGGGCTGGGGGTCAAGGCCTGGTCCTTGTGCTTGGTGAAACTCATCCAGTTTTCCTACACATCAGGGTCACCTTCACACTGCCTTTTTCTCCTTGTCCTCACTGCCTCCAATGCTCTGCTCTAACGAGCTCCAAGGGAGGCTGTGTCAGGGCTGGCCCTCAGGGGGACACTGCAGGAAACTTGCCTCTGACTTGGACTTGCTGAGAGATGTCTTCAATTGTCTGTCAGTGCCTGAGGTTCTTGGGCTCCTCACCAAAGCCCCCCGAGGGGGGATTACAATGCCTTGGGCTGGGCGTGTGGTGCTGAGCTGGGCCGGGCTCGTGGGACAGAGAGAGCTCGTGGCAAGAGGGCCCTGGTGCAGAGAGACAGCTGTGCCCAGGAGCAGCTCCTGTGCACAGCGCAGCAGGGCTGGGGGCTCTGACCGCAGCTGGCACGGGGACAGGAGAGAAGGAGAGAGGGCTTGGAGGCAGTGAGGAGCGCAGCAACAGGGGGCAGCGTGTGGCAGGACAGATCTGCAGGATCTTGGCACCGTGAGTCTCTGGCTGCAGGGCCATGCAGGTGGGGTTGCCAGAGGGGTCTTCTACAGCTGGCACATCCGATGCCTGACAGCATCTGTCGGGATGGGTCTCACTGTTTCTTCAGCAAAGTGTAGAAGAAGCTGTAGAGAATGGCATAAGAGGAAATTTCCAGAGGAGGACTGAGACTTAGTTTATCTGAAAGGAAAAGATTTTTTGGACTCTGTGCTTTCATATTCCTGCAGTGGAGGGGAATCTGAGTAAATCTGAGCACACAGCTTGTGGGATGGAACCTGTGAGCGTGTATGGGTAGGAGACGTGGGGACACAGAACCGGCTCCCAGCAGGGACACGGGCAGGCAGCAGGGACATGAGCAGGCGGTGAGAGGGAGCTGCTGCCAGAAATGCTGTGCGAGGGAGGGCTCAGGCACCTCCCAGCCATCCCCTGCAGGGCAGGCGCCTTCCCTGGGACACCCCCTGCTCTCCTCTGCCACCAGCACAGCCTCTGCCCTCAAGCCCCCGCTGTCCCCAGCAGGAGCTGCCTCCTCTGAAGGCAGAGCTGCAGCACAGGAGGGTGTGCTGAGTGTCCGTCTGTCCCTCCCTGGCCTTGCCTCCCCTGGCAGCAGCACGCTGCCATTCCTGCTGGCTTCTCCACCTGGCCGTGCTGCTGCTGCTCTTGTTCCCAGGCTGCCTGGGGATGGGGGTTTCACCTGCCCATGGAGTGAGCCCTCGGGGTGCCTGTGGGAAGGGGAGTACGGGGACAGGGTGAGGGGTCTGGAGATGGGCACGTGGAGCCTCGCTTCTTCTTCCCTCAACAGTTTCCAGGTTCTTCTCAGGACAGCCTCTGAAGGCGATTGTCCTGTAGCTCAAAGAGATGCCAGCACAGCTGAGACCAGCACTGATGGACAGACTGGCTGTCGTCTCTGTGGGACGCTCTGCACTAAAGGGACAGTCTCTTTGCCTCTGAGGATCCACAAGGTTTTGCTTGGAGTGCAGCAGAACGCCCAGGATTTATGCCTTAGAATCACTCCTCAGGTGTGGTGGGGCAGGTAAAATGAAAAATAGAAAACAAATAATTAAATAACTAAATCTCCACACCTCTGGTCTGCAGTTGGGTGAACTAGGAGCAAAACTGGGGAAATCTCTTTGATATCAGTAGTAAAGTGAATCTGAGACTACCCCATGTTCCTACCATGTTACTACCATGTTACTACCATGTTACTACCTCTGGCTGCAGTGCAGGACTGATTCTTGCATTGCCCACAGATGAGTCCCCTGCTCCCAGAGACACTCAGGCAGAATCAGTGAAGGAGACCTTCAAAATATTTGCCTGGAAATGGGCAATTTTTCGTGATTTTAAGTGAGAAAATGGAAAGAGTTTTCCCCTGATATGCCTGTGGTACATTATCACTGCCTCTGTCCTCCTTGTACAGGACCTCATGACCAGAATTAGCAGATGTCCAACATCAGCTCCATCACCGAGTTCCTCCTGCTGGTATTCGCAGACACGCGGGAGCTGCAGCTCCTGCACTTCGGGCTCTTCCTGGGCATCTACCTGGCTGCCCTCCTGGGCAACGGCCTCATCCTCACCGCCGTAGCCTGCGACCACCGCCTCCACACCCCCATGTACTTCTTCCTCCTCAACCTCGCCCTCCTCGACCTGGGCTGCATCTCCACCACTCTCCCCAAAGCCATGGCCAATGCCCTCTGGGACACCAGGGCCATCTCCTATCAGGGATGTGCTGCACAGGTCTTTTTCTTTCTCTTCTTCATATCAGCAGAATATTATACACTTACTGTCATGTCCTACGACCGCTATGTTGCCATCTGCAAGCCCCTGCACTACGGGAGCCTCGTGGGCAGCAGAGCTTGTGCCCAGATGGCAGCAGCTGCCTGGGGCAGTGGCTTTCTCAATGCTGTGCTGCACACAGCTAATACATTTTCCCTGCCCCTCTGCCAAGGCAATGCTGTGGACCAGTTCTTCTGTGAGATCCCCCAGATCCTCAAGCTCTCCTGCTCAGATGCCTACCTCAGGGAAGTTGGAGCACTTGTGTGTAGTGTTTCTTTAGGATGTGGTTGTTTTGTTTTCATTGTGCTGTCCTATGTGCAGATCTTCAGGGCAGTGCTGAGGATGCCCTCTGAGCAGGGCCGGCACAAAGCCTTTTCCACGTGCCTCCCTCACCTGGCCGTGATCTCTCTATTTATCAGTACTGGCATGTTTGCCTACCTGAAGCCCCGCTCCATCTCTTGCCCATCCATGGAGCTGGTGGTGGTAGTTCTGTACTCGGTGGTGCCTCCAGCACTGAACCCCCTCATCTACAGCATGAGGAACCAGGAGCTTAAAGATGCAGTGAGGAAACTATTTCTATACATTCTTCTTCATCATCAATAGTGACTTAATTACCGTGATTATTATCATACCATTTTTGTCATTATACTTATTATCAAAATATAATATTAGAAATAATCCTAAGAGGACTACCTGGTTATTTGTGAAACTGAGGGAATGATTTCTTTAAGTCTATTTTTATTAATATTTTAACAACATTTTATATTGATAGAAATAATGTTATTCTTATCCTTCTACATAACAAGTTTTAAAATTATTTTTAACCAGTCATATAATCATAGAATCATTGCATGGCCTGGGCTGGAAAGGACCTCAAAGATCATCTAGTTCCAACCCCCCTACCATGGGCAGTGACACCTCCCCGTAGATCATGGTTGCTCAGGACTTCATCTAACTTGCTCTTGAAGACCTGCAGGGATGGGGCATCCAATACCTCTGTGGAAAACCTGTTCCAGTGCCTCACTACCCTCTGAGTGAAAACTTTCCTTCTAACCTCTAATAGCAATCTCCCTTCTTTTAATTTAAAACCACTTCCCCTTCTCCTGTAAATATCTACCTGAGTAAAGAGTCCTTCTGCATCCACTTTATAAGACCACTCTAAGTATTGAAAATCTGCAATGACATCACCCCAGAGCCTTCTCTTCTCCAGGCTGAACAGCCCCAGCTCTCTCAGCCTTTCTTCATAGCAGAGGTGCTCCAGCCCCTTGATCATCTTTGTGGCCTCCCTTTGGACCCACTCTAACAGCCCACATCCTTCTTGTGCTGGGGGCTCCAGACCTGGACGCAGGACTCCAAGTGGGGCCTCACAAGGGCAGAGCAGAGGGGGACAGTCACCTGCCTCCACCTGCTGGCCACTCCTCTTGATGCAGCCCAGGATGCACTTGGCCTTCTGAGCTACAAGCACGCACTGCTGGCTCATGTTGAGCTTTTCATCCAGCAGAACTCCCAAGTTCTCTGCAGGGCTGCTCTCAATGAGTTCTTCTCCCAGCCTATCCCCATGTTTGGGATTTCCTCGGCCCAGGTGCAGCACCTTCCACTTGAACTTTCTGAACAACTTCTTGACGCTCCTTAGGTTAACATGAGCCCATTTCTCAAACCTGTCCAGGTCCCCTTGGATGCCATCCCTTCCTCTGTTGCATCAACTGCACCCCTCAGCTTGGTGTCATCTGCACTCAGGGCCGCTGTCTATGTTGACGAAGATATTAAACAGTACTAGTCCGAGGATAGACCCCTGAGGGACACCACTCATCACCAGCCTCCACTTGGACATAGTACCGTTGACGACCACTCTCTGGGTATGACCTTCAAGCCAACTCCTTATCCACTCAATGGTCCACCCATCAAATGCGTCTCTCTCCAATTTGGAGACCAGGATGCCATTTCTGACCGTGTCAAAGGTCTTACAGAAGTCCAAGTAGATGACATCGGTCGGTCTTTGCTTGTCGTCTGATGTGGTCACTCCATTGTAGAAAGCCACCAGGCCTGTCCGGCATGACTTACCCTTTGGTGAAGCCATGCTGGCTCTCTTGGATCACATCTTTCTCTTGCATGTGCCTGACACTGATTCCAGGAGGATCTTTTCCATGATCTTGCCAGGCATTGAGGTGAGGCTCACAGTTCTGGAGTTCCTTGAGTCCTCCTTTCTACCGTTAATCAAAAGGCGAGTGATATTTTCCTTTTTCAGGTCACCAGGGACTTCACCCGACTGCCAGGACTCTTCAAATAGGATGGAGAGAGGCTTGGCAACTACATCTGCCAGTTCCCTCAGGACCTGGGGTGCAAGTCATCAGGCCCCATAGACTTGTACTTGTTGAGTTTCATCAGGTGGTCTCAAACCTGATCTTCACTTCCAGCAGGTGGGACTTTGCCCCCCAGCCTCCATCTCTGGGTTCAGGGAAATGAAAGACTTGGGAAGCCTGACTGGCAGGAAAGACTGAGGAGATGTTGTTGAGTCCCTCAGCCTTCTCCATGTCTGTCATTACCAGTTCACCCTTCTCATCCATCGGAGGGAGTAAACTCTCCTTGCCTTTTCTTTTCTGAGCCATGTATCTATAGAATCTCTTCCTTTTGTTCTTTGCATCCCCTCCAAAGCTCAGTTCCATCCATGCCTTGGATTTCCTTATCCCATCCCTGCACATCCGAAAAAAAACCATGCGTGAGGGCCTGGGAAAAGAAACTCTGGACCATAGAAGCCATTCTGGAAACAAAACTTGTAGGTAGGAAGTGCAGTTTTGTGGAGGTGCAGAGCTGATGGGCACATTGTGCAGGATGACCTTTGTGCCCTTTTCCCTCCTGACTACAATGCCACTTCCTTCTCAAGACTAGAGTAGCCAACAGAGGTGAGACAGATAGTCTGGGATCAAGAATGTAATCAGAATGCTGATCCCAATAAGATATGGGAGTTCAGCAGCAGCCTGGGCAAGAGAGATGTGAGATTTTGGGGTGGGAAGAAGAGCTTGGCCAGAAGAAAATTATGATTTTGTAGAGGTAAGAGGGTTCATGTAATGTAGATGCTGCGGTAACACTGACTTAAAACAGTCATGTATGGCCCTTACCTTACTTGAACCAGGAATTTTAATCCCTAAACCTAAATGCTACTACAACACTCTGACAGGAATCCGTTTTCTCGCTTGCTAACCCTGATCCCTTTCCTTAACACTAACATTAAAATGGTTTATTTAACCCTAGACTTCTTGGCAGACCTAAAAACCCTAAGCCGCAGAGCTTGTCCATACCTTAACCGCAGACCTGACACCACAAGGTGAGCACCAAAGACTCCCACTAAAACTTTGCTTCATCTCTAACCCAGAAAGTGAAAAACAGGTGCCTAGGGGGCTAGAGAGAGCTCAGCTCTACCTCAGGATCTCCTGCCCCAGCAGGAGGAATGTGACTGTGGCAGTGACTGTGAGATCACTTCCTCACTGTGATTTGTGCTATTAGAGTGTAGTTGTCAAACATGTTGTCCTTTAACCTGGCAAGTTGCTCAGCACCACACAGCAGTTAGCTCACACCAACCCCCCAAATGCTTATGTGTTGAGATAAGAGCAGTTTAATGGACCGAAAGGGAAGAGAAATAATAACAGTAGCTTTTATGATGATGATGATGATTATTATTATTATCATTGTTGTTGTTGTTTTTTTATTATTATTATTATCATTGTTGTTGTTGTTGTTATGTACAAAGCAAGTTATGCACAGTGCAATTGCTCATTACTTACTGATGTCCAGCCTGTCCCCAACTGGTAGAACATTGTGGTAACCACCTGCACCTGCTCTTGTTTGACCTTCAACAACTCCACAAACGGAAGGCTCCTCCCAGAGACTGGGCAAGGTAGATGTCCTGGTTCCAGTTAGGACAGAGTTAATTTCCCTCATAGTAGCTGGTAGGGTGCTATGTTTTGGATTAGGATGAGAAGAGCGCTGATAACATGCTGATGTTTTAATTGTTGCAGAGCAGTGTTTACACCAGGCCAAGGACTTTTCGGCTTCTCGCTCTGTCCTGCCAGCGAGCAGGCTGGGGGTGCAGCAGGAGCTGGGAGGGGACAGACCCAGGACAGCTGACCCAAACTGCCCACAGGGGTATTCCATACCATCTGACGTCATGCTAAACAATATATAGGGGTGGCTGGCCGGGGTGGGGGGCCAGCTGCTCGGGGATAGGCTGGGCATCGGTCAGCGGGTGGTGAGCAATTGCATTGTGCATCACTTGTTTATTACACATTATTATTATTAATACTATTATCATGATCACTATTATCATTATTGTTATTATTATATTCCTGTCTTAATAAACTGTCTTTATCTCAACTCACCGGCTTCACTTTCCCGTTTCTCTCCCCCATCCCAGAGAGGGAGGGGGGAGGGTGAGCGAACGGCTGTGTGGTGTTTAGCTGCCAGCCGGGTTAAACCACAACAGTCCATTTGGCACCCAACGTGGGGCTCGAGGGGTTGAGATATAGACAGATTTGACTTGAGTGTATTAAACTAAAATTGGTATAAGTATTGGACCTGCTTAATAGTTGCTAGTCATGATAGTGATTGCCTTACTCTCCAGTCTGCTGTGCCTGTTTTCCAAATTGAGTTTTATGGTGCGTTACTTTCTGTATGTGCTCCCTGTTGCACTGTTTATCCTTTCTGGGCCCTGGTTTAAGATTGTTATGGTACTGTGCGGTGTAACAATGGCTTATGAAATGATGAAATTTCTGGTCACGACTCTAACCTGGTATTTGTACTCAGCACTGACGTCGACTCTATAATTTGGAAACCATATCTCGGAAACTATTAGGAATTACACCTATTGCCTTTTTTCGTTAGGGAGCCAATCTGTGAAGGGGACAGGGGAAGACATGTTTCCCTCCCTGTTCACTCTCCCTTTCTCCTTCACCACCCTCTTATCCCCCGAGCTAGTTACGGTGGTTCTCCGAGATGTTGAATATCCTTGGGATACTCAGACCAGCCTGCTCTTGTTGTTATGTCTCCTGAATGCGCTTCAGGTTTTGTTGAGGGTTAAACAACTACTTAGGAATCTCATCCGGAGATCTGTCTTGAGGCGGGATAGTTGCGAGTGGCAGGGAGTGTGGGAGGATATGGGCAGGTTTCTAGAGCAGTGGGCACCTCCAGTGTTTTGGACATTCACCCCTGAACAACTGCAAAATGCTAAAAAGCTGGCAGAATGTTGAAAAAAAGGTGTCATGACTCTGGCAGTTCCAAAGTGACACAAATCACTCCAGCCCCTGCAGCCGCTCCAGCTCCTGTGGCAGGGTCAGAGAAACGAGCTGTAGCAGTGCAAGTTGACCCCGCAGAGGGTATTCCAACCCCTGTGGCAGACCCTGTGGCTGGGTCAGAGAAACGAGCTGTAGCAGTGCAAGTTGACCCCGCAGAGGGTATTCCAACCCCTGTGGCAGACCCTGTGGCTGGGTCAGAGAAACGAGCTGTAGCAGTGCAAGTTGCCCCTGTAGACAAGGTGAAAAAATGGTATAGAGGCTCAGGTCGTTTAGAACGCAGACAGTCTTCTGCTAAGTCTGGGCATAGTGAAGACGAGGCTGGGCCATCAAAGGTGCAGGAGACTGAAGATGAGGACGGGGATGTCGAAAAATCAACAGTAACTACCCGGACTCTATACCAGCGTGAGCTACGAGATGTGCGAAAAGATTTTGGTCGCTGTATAGGTGAGCAGCTTGTCACCTGGCTGCTCCGGTGCTGGGACACTGGAGCCAATTATGTGGAATTAGAGGGCAAGGAAGCCAGGCGGCTGGGATCCCTTGCTAGGGACGCATGCATTGACAAAGCAATTGGAGATGGAGCACGATCTCACAGCCTCTGGAGGCGTCTCCTGTCAGCTGTGCAGGAAAGGTATCCCTTCAAGGAAGAACTTGTATGTCTACCAGGCAAGTGGACCACCATGGAGAAGGGAATTCAGTACCTGAGGGAATTGGCCGTACGGGAAGTAATTTATAAGGACCTAGACGACGCACAAACATCCACAGATCCAGATGAAGTCCAGTGTACACGACCCGTGTGGCGGAAGTTTGTACGGAGTGCACCATCATCATATGCCAGCTCATGGGCAATAATAGCCTGGAAAGAGGATGACCAACCCACAGTGAATGAAGTGGCTAAACAACTCAGGCAGTACAAAGGAAATCTCTCCTCTTCCCTACAGGCCTGTGTCTCGGCTGTGGAGAAACTCTCTGAAGAGGTCCACCAACTTAAAGAGAATTTATCTTCCCCTCCACCTGAACGAACCAGTGTCCACCAGCTAAAAGAGAATACTTTGGAGAAACTTTCTGAAGAGGTCCACCAACTTAAAGAGAGTTTATTTTCCTCCCCACCTGTACAAACCAGTGCCTCAGCTATTAGGGGTAAACGTTCATCTATGCAAGGAAGACAATATGGTGGGCACACACACCGCGCCACCCTGTGGTTTTACCTACGTGACCACGGAGAGGACATGAGAAAATGGGATGGAAAATCTACTGCGACCCTAGAGGCACGGGTACGTGAATTGCAAAAGAAAACAATTGGGAAAAAGGGGTTCTCTGAAAAGTTTGCTGCTCCAACTTCCAGCAGGCAGTCCTTTAAACACAGAAACGAAGATTCTGACCAGGACTAGAGGGGCCTTGCCTCCAGCCAGGGGGAGGAAAGGGACAATCGAGTTTATTGGACTGTGTGGATTCGATGGCCTGGCACGTCAGACGCACAGAAGTATAAGGCTTTAGTAGACACCGGTGCACAATGTACTCTAATGCCATCAAGCTATAAAGGGCCAGAGCCCATCTGCATTTATGGTGTGACGGGGGGATCCCAGCAGTTAACTGTATTGGAGGCTGAGGTGAGTCTAACCGGGAATGAGTGGCAAAAGCACCGTATTGTGACTGGCCCGGATGCTCCGTGCATCCTTGGCATAGACTATCTTAGAAGAGGATATTTCAAGGACCCAAAAGGGTTCCGCTGGGCTTTTGGCATAGCTGCCTTGGAGACAGAGAACGTTAAACAGTTGTCTACCTTGCCCGGTCTCTCAGAGGACCCTTCTGTTGTGGGGTTGCTGAGGGTTGAAGAACAGCAAGTGCCGATCGCTACCACAACTGTGCACTGGCGGCAATATCGCACCAACCGAGACTCCCTGATTCCCATCCATAAGCTAATTCGTCAACTGGAGAGCCAAGGAGTGATCAGCAAGACTCATTCACCTTTTAATAGTCCCATATGGCCAGTGCGAAAGTCTAATGGTGAGTGGAGACTAACAGTGGACTATCGTGGCCTGAACGAAGTCACGCCACCACTGAGTGCTGCAGTGCCGGACATGCTAGAACTCCAGTATGAACTGGAATCAAAGGCAGCCAAGTGGTATGCCACAAATGATATCGCTAATGCATTTTTCTCCATCCCTCTAGCAGCACAGTGCAGGCCACAGTTTGCTTTCACTTGGAGGGGAGTCCAATATACTTGGAATCGGCTGCCCCAGGGGTGGAAACACAGCCCTACCATTTGCCATGGACTGATCCAGTCTGCGCTGGAGCAGGGGGAAGCTCCTGAACACCTGCAGTACATCGATGACATCATTGGGTGGGGTGACACTGCAGAAGAAGTTTTCGAGAAAGGGAAGAAAATAGTCCAAATCCTTCTGAAGGCCGGTTTTGCCATAAAACAGAATAAAGTTAAAGGACCTGCACGAGAGATCCAGGTTTTAGGAATAAAATGGCAAGATGGACGTCGTCAAATCCCAATGGATGTGATCAACAAAATAACAGCTATGTCTCCACCAACTAGCAAAAAAGAAACACAAACTTTCCTAGGTGTCGTGGGGTTTTGGAGAATGCATATTCCAAATTACAGTCTGATTGTAAACCCGCTCTACCAAGTAACCCGTAAGAAGAATGCTTTTGAATGGGGCCCTGAGCAACGACAAGCCTTTGAACAAATTAAGCAGGAAATAGTTCATGCAGTAGCCCTCGGGCCAGTCCGAACAGGACCAGATGTAAAGAATGTGCTCTACACCGCAGCCGGGGAGAATGGTCCCACCTGGAGCCTCTGGCAGAAAGAACCTGGGGAAACTCGAGGTCGACCCCCGGGGTTTTGGAGTCGGGGATACAGAGGATCTGAGGCCCGCTATACTCCAACTGAAAAGGAGATATTGGCAGCATATGAAGGAGTTCGATCTGCTTCGGAAGTGGTCGGTACTGAAGCGCAGCTCCTCCTGGCACCCCGACTGCCGGTACTAGGCTGGATGTTCAAAGGAAGGGTCCCCTCTACACATCATGCAACTGATGCTACATGGAGCAAGTGGGTTGCACTGATTACTCAGCGGGCTCGAATAGGAAACCCCAGTCGCCCAGGAATCTTGGAGGTGATTATGGACTGGCCAGAAGGCAAATACTTTGGGATATCATCAGAAGAGGAGGTGGTCCGTGCTGAAGACGCCCCACGTTGGGCGCCAAAAGGACTGTTGTTGTTTAACCCGGCCGGCAGCTAAATACCACACAGCCGTTCGCTCACCCTCCCCCCTCCCTCTCTGGGATGGGGGAGAGAAACGGGAAAGTGAAGCCGGTGAGTTGAGATAAAGACAGTTTATTAAGACAGGAATATAATAATAACAATAATAATAATAATAGTGAAAATGATAATAGTATTAATAATAATAATGTGTACAAAACAAGTGATGCACAATGCAATTGCTCACAACCCGCTGACCGATGCCCAGCCTATCCCCGAGCAGCCGGCCCCCCACCCCGGCCAGCCACCCCTATATATTGTTTAGCATGACACCAGATGGTATGGAATACCCCTTTGGCCAGTTTGGGTCAGCTGTCCTGGGTCTGTCCCCTCCCAGCTCCTGCTGCACCCCCAGCCTGCTCGCTGGCAGGACAGAGCGAGAAGCTGAGAAGTCCTTGGCTTGGTGTAAGCACTGCTCTGCAACAATTAAACATCAGCATGTTATCAGCGCTCTTCTCATCCTAATCCAAAACATAGCACCCTACCAGCTACTAGGAGGAAAAATTAACTCTGTCCTAACTGGAACCAGGACAACATGAACAGCAGACAGAATGGAGCATCTGTCCAGGGGAACCTTGAGAAACTGCTAGGTTTTGCCTACAGAATACTCGTGACATTTACAAGGAGAAGAGCCCAGTCCTGCAGAGAGGAAGAGGAACCCCACACATCAGGGCAGACTGGGACCCTGCTGAGTGAGCAGTGCCCAGGAGGAGGAGGGCCTGGGCACCACAAGGGATGCCATACGAGCAGTGGTGCTGCTCCCCAGGAACCAGGCCAGCTTCCTACAGAGCTGCCTTATGAGGAGCATGGCCACCAAGAAGATCTGAGTTATCAGACTCACCTCAGATGGGGTGAGACACCACACGGACAAGGGCTGCAGCCAGCAGAGAAAGATGTGCAGGTGCGGGAGTCCCTAGGACAGCCTGGTGTGGAAAGTATGAAGGTTTCTACCAAGGCTGAAAGTCCCAACAGGACCTAGGGCTTTGTGTCCATGGCTCTGGCTGTTGTCTCTGCCACTGAGGCCAAGGAGGAGACAGCTTATCGGTAAAGCACCAGGGCCTCATTGCCTCCTCGCCCCCACCCATGAACCAGGCAGGGCTCGAACCATTCTCCTGCACTTGGCCATGCACATCCCCATCTCCTCCTGCCCCACGAAGAGCCCTGAGCAAGGTGTGAAGGGAAAGGATCTCCCTTCCCAGGGGCTGGGGGTCAAGGCCTGGTCCTTGTGCTTGGTGAAACACATCCAGTTTTCCTACACATTAGGGTCACCTTCACAGTGCCTTTGTCTCCTTGTCCTCCCTGCCTCCAATGCTCTGCTCTAACGAGCTCCAAGGGAGGCTGTGTCAGTGCTGGCCCTCAGGGGGACACTGCAGGAAACTTGCCTCTGACTTGGACTTGTTGAGAGATGTCTTCAATTGTCTCTCAGTGCCTGAGGTTCGTGGGCTCCTCACCAGAGCCCCCCGAGGGGGGATTCCAATGCCTTGGGCTGGGCGTGTGGTGCTGAGCTGGGCCGGGCTCGTGGGACAGAGAGAGCTCGTGGCAAGAGGGCCCTGGTGCAGAGACAGCTCTGCCCAGGAGCAGCTCCTGTGCACAGCGCAGCAGGGCTGGGGGCTCTGACCGCAGCTGGCACGGGGACAGGAGAGAAGGAGAGAGGGCTTGGAGGCAGTTGGCAGTGGGAGGATGCTGAGAGCTGCCTGCAGGAGAAATCTGCACAGCCCTTGACAAGGTACGTCTCTGGCTGCAGGGCCATGCAGGTGGGGTTGCCAGAGGGGTCTTCTACAGCTGGCACATCCGATGCCTGACAGCACCTCTCAGGATAGTTCTCTCTCTTTTTCTCCAGTAAAGTGTAGAAGATGCTGTAGAGAATGGCATTTACAAGACGAAATTTCCAGAGGAAGAATGAGGGTTGGTTTATCTGAAAGGGAAAGGCTTTTTTTGGATTCTTTGCTGTCAGATTCCTGCAGTGGAGGGGAATCTGAGTGAATCTGAGTACAGAGCTTGTGGGATGGGTCTGTGAGAATGGACAGGGAGAAGACGTGGGGACACAGAAGCGGCTCCCAGCAGGGACACGGGCCAGCAGCAGGGACATGGGCAGGCGGTGAGAGGGAGCTGCTGCCAGAAATGCTGTGCGAAGGAGGGCTCAGGCACCTCCCTGCCATCCCCTGCAGGGCAGGCGCCTTTCCTGGGACACCCACTGCTCTCCTGTGCCACCAGCACAGCCTCTGCCCTCAAGCCCCCGCTGTCCCCAGCAGGAGCTGCCTCCTCTGCAGGCAGAGCTGCAGCACAGGAGGGTGTGCTGAGTGTCCGTCTGTCCCTCCCTGGCCTTGCCTCCCCTGGCAGCAGCACGCTGCCATTCCTCCTGGCTTCTCCACCTGGCCGTGCTGCTGCTGCTCTTGTTCCCAGGCTGCCTGGGGATGGGGGTTTCACCTGCCCATGGAGTGAGCCCTCGGGGTGCCTGGGGGAAGGGGAGTACGGGGACAGGGTGAGGGGTCTGGAGATGGGCACTTGGAGCCTGGATTCCTCTGCCCTCAGCAGTGTTAAAGCTCTTCTGAGGAGAACCTACTTAGTGCAATTGTCCTGCAGTCAAAGACATGCCAGCACAAAGCAGCTGAATCTATTGCAGGAAATGGATCTCCCAATTGTTTGCGTGTAATTGGGCAAGTGCTTTGAGGGGATCAATTTAGAAATGTAAATCGTTTTCTCAGATCGCTTCGCTATATTATTACTGTATTTCTGTTCCTTTGGCAGGACCCCATGCCCAGAAGCAGGAAATGCCCAACAGCAGCTCTGTGAGCGAGTTCCTCCTGCTGGCATTCGCAGACACGCGGGAGCTGCAGCTCCTGCACTTCGGGCTCTTCCTGGGCATCTACCTGGCTGCCCTCCTGGGCAACGGCCTCATCCTCACCGCCGTAGCCTGCGACCACCACCTCCACACCCCCATGTACTTCTTCCTCCTCAACCTCGCCCTCCTCGACCTGGGCTGCATCTCCATCACTCTCCCCAAAGCCATGGCCAATGCCCTCTGGGACACCAGGGCCATCTCCTATCAAGGGTGTGCTGCACAGGTCTTTTTCTTTGTCTTCTTCATATCAGCAGAATATTATACTCTTATTATCATGTTCTATGACTGCTACGCTGCCATCTGCAAGCCCCTGCACTACGGGAGCCTCGTGGGCAGCAGAGCTTGTGCCCAGATGGCAGCAGCTGCCTGGGGCAGTGGCTTTCTCAACGCTGTCCTGCACACGGCCACTACATTTTCCCTGCCCCTCTGCCAAGGCAATGCTGTGGACCAGTTCTTCTGTGAAATCCCCCAGATCCTCAAGCTCTCCTGCTCAGATGCCTACCTCAGGGAAGTTGGAGCACTTGTGTGTAGTGTTTCTTCAGCTTTTGGCTGTTTTGTTTTCATTGTTTTTTCCTATATTCAGATCCTCAGGGCTGTGCTGAAGATCCCCTCTGAGCAGGGCCAGCACAAAGCCTTTTCCACGTGCCTCCCTCACCTGGCCGTGGTCTCCCTGTTTGTCAGCACTGCCATGGTTGCCTACCTGAAGCCCCCCTCCATCTCTTCCCCATCCAGGGACCTGGTGGTGGCAGTTCTGTACTCGGTGGTGCCTCCAGCAGTGAACCCCCTCATCTACAGCATGAGGAGCAAGGAGCTCAAGCATGCGCTGTGGAAATTGATGACTAGATGTGTTTTGAAAGCAATAAATTTTCATTCTACATCTGCAGATGACTAATAATGTCAATGACTGGAAGAACAACTAATATTATATATATGATTTTTTCTTGTGTGTTTGTGTATTTATGAGTGTTTTGATTACAGGACTTTGTTTTAATACGGCTAAAGTTGCCCCCTAAAATGATATGATTCATCTCATTTCTTTTACAGTATGTACCTGTCGGGTATAGCTCAGAGATTCTGTATATCAGGAGCCAGGCCCTCTGTGAATTGAAATAAAAGAAAGGAGCCTTCACTGCCTTCCTTGTGTGACGTCCTTCCTGTGAGAGCTGCTCTGGCTCTGCAGGGGCAGTGCCATGTGCAGGGCTGCAGAGGAAAAGAGTCCCATCCCAGCAGCACGGGCAGGGAGCACCAGCGCTTGGGGCATGCCGAGCTGCTCTCTTGCCACTGCCCCCCTCTGGTGCTGAGCCCTGCTGGTGGGGTCAGGCCCGCCTGCTCCTGTAGCTTGGTGCCAGTGCTGCTGTGGGGCTGTGCTGGGACTGCAGGCAGGGACAGGCAGTGGGCACGGCAGTGGCACAGCCGGCCTGCGCTGCAGCACTTCCCTCCTAAGGGGGGATCTCCTCCAAGGTGGACTGACCACAGCTCAAGGGCTCAATCTGCTGTGAGCAGGCAGAGGAGAGCTCTGCAGCCCCAGGGCACGCAGCAGCCCCAGCAAAGGAGCCTGGCGAGTGATTTGACTGCAAGGTCCCTCCTGCCCTAGCACCTCCCAGAACTGGCACGGCACTGGCTCCTGTGTGTCAGAGAGGCTGGGAGCCCAGGAGCTGTGCCATGGGCTGGAAGGATCACAACCAGATCTCTTCTACCTGGGCAGATTCTGGGCCAAAAAGGGGGTGTTTTGTAGGTGTGGTATTATGATCTCAGTGGTGCCTCAGAAGCTCCAAGTCCAGGAGGAAGCTAATGGCTGTTAAGTGGCCTGTGAGGTGACTTTTTTCTGAAGCAGCTGACAGGTCATCCCTTGGCTCCTGGCTGGGATCTGTGCCTTTAGGCTCACATCTGCTGGTCTCCATGATAGGACACCAGATGCATCTGCTCTGCACACAGTTTGTGAGATCCTCTCTTCCTAAGTAGCTGGTAGGCCCCATAGGGGAAGAGGTCTTGGATTGGGGTTGTCATGTCAGAGGTATCTGCTTTTGCCTGAACTCATCTTTCAGGGCTGCTTTTGTGGTGGTGCAGAGCTGCTGGGCACATTGTGCAGGGTGCTCCTACAGCCTTTGTGTCCTTCTCCGTGCTGGCTTGGGAGCTGCTTCTTTTTCAGGAGCAGAGTAGCCAACCGAGGTGAGACAGACACTCAGAGTTCATGAAAGCCATCAGAAAGCTGCCCCTAAGAAGATGACTGATATGGGGAAGTCAGGAGAAGCCTGGCCAGGAGAGATGTGAGATTTGGGGGAGGGAAGAGGAGCTTGGCCAGCAGTAGCTAATGATTTTGGAGAGGTAAAAATGCTCAGGTAATGTCGATCCCACAATAATGCAGACTTAAAGCAGTCATGTGAGGCCCTGTTTTAACCTGTAACATTAATACCTAAATCGAAATGCCACTCCACACCCTGACAGGAATCCACTGCTCTAATTTTTGACCACAATATCCCTTGAAACCAAAATTAGTCATAACACCATTTCCATTACCTTTACTCTCTTGCTCACCCTGATCCCTGCCCTTAACACTAGCATTTAAATGCTCTAATAAAATCTAGTATCCTTGCAGACCTAAACAAAATGCTAAACCAAGGAGCTTGCACATACCCTAACCACAGACCTGACACCCCAAGCCCAACACCAAACCCTCCCACTCAATAGTTGCTTAAGCTCTCACCCAGAAATGTTCACCGCAGTCCCTAATGCCATACATGAACAACTAACATCCAAACCCTGTCCTCCTGTACATTAACCTCCTCACCTCCAACCCCTCTCCTCCCTGGGTCTCCTCCCCTCACCTCCGTGCCCTCTCCTGTAGCAGGGCAGGAACCGTGAGGTTGCCGTGTAGTCCCATGGCATTCAGAGATGAGTGTGAGGGGCCATGGATCTGATCAGCTTGTGGGCCACAAGGAGGAGATGGGTGGGAATGCTCTGAGGAGCTCAGCTCTGCCTCAGGCTCTCCTGCCCCAGCAGGAGGAATGTGACTGGGGCAGTGACTGGGAGGTCACTTCTGTCTCTGCAGCTGATAGGGCAGCAGCAGGAACGTGTCACGCAAAGGGACTGTGAGGTGCCTTGTGTCTGGAGGTGGCAGGTCAGCCTTGGCTTCTCCCTGGGATGTGCACTTTGGGGCTGACATCTGCCAGTGGCCCTGCTAGGCCAGCAGAAGGCCCCTGCTTGGCATGCTGCCTGTGGGATCCCCTCTGCCTCCATGCCCAGGAGGACCCAGACAGAAAGAAGGCCCGCAGAGGGCTTGTCCTGTCCCTTCTGCTTGAGTCCAGGACTGGACAGCAGGAGGCACAAGGCTTGGCTGTGTCTAGCCAAGAAGCTGCAAGGCCAGCAGCAGGCCCAGGCCTTGGGAGATGCTGGTGAGTATCTGTGATCAGACTCTAGCTTTGTGTTTCAAGGAACAGCTGGTGAGGGCTGATGAGAGACTGGTGAAATGATGGAAATGCTGGGATGAGAGCAAGGTGGTGGACAGAGATGAGTGTCTGCAGACTTCAAGAAAATAGGGCGAAGTGTGGAACAGCATAGGAAAGCCTACAGAGGAGAAGGCAGAGGGTGCTGGTAAGAATGGAAGGCCCCAACAGCCCTGACCTTTTTGTCCCTTTGGCTAGAGCTTCTGAGGAGACGAGATATAGTCATTGCAATGGGGCCTCTTTGCCTCCTTGATACCCTGTGCAGGGGTGGGAAGGTGTCATGATGAAGTTCTTGTCGTGGCATCACACTGCCCACCACATCATACAGCCCCCAAGAAGAGCCCTGAGCCAGACGGGGGGGTGCAGGATCTCCCCTCCCAGTGGCTGGGGTCAGGCCTTGGCCCTTCTCCTGCACCAAAACCAACCAAGACTTTTCTCAGCACAGCGCTTTGCCTGTCTGCAATTATGGCCTCCAGTTATCTGCCCTAACAAGTCCCTGGGGAGGCTTTGTTAGGAACAGCCCTCAGTGGGGCCCATTAATACTCCAAGTCACTTCAACTTTTCCTTCTGACTTTACTTTCTGAAGCAGTTGCGTCATTCTCTTCTCAGTACCTGAGCTTCATAGACCGAGCACCAAAATACACCATTGAGATCATTAAAATGCAGAATGTCGTAAACAGCCATATCTCTCCCATGATTTTCTTCAAGTCTTCAAGACTTGTAGAGCTAATTGGAAAGCTTTCATGGTGTAGTTAAGGAGGAAGATTTCAAAGAGCATCTAATAGAAATCTTTCCTCATTTTAAAGGCTGAATTTTGTTGCATTTCAGTTTAGAGCATCATTTTCCTATAGATATTGGTCTAGGGTTACTCCTTTGAAGCCCTGCTGAGGTAGGAAGAGTAGGGTTTTTCCAATTTAAAAACAAACAAGAGGAAACCATTCTGCATTAAAAAAAAAGAAAAAGCAGCAACTGGGTTGGTGAGAGCGGTCAGAATGATCCAAGAGTAAGGGGAGGGCAAAGCAGGAGAACCATGGGAAGAGCATAGGTCCAGACAGGCAGCTGGAAAGGGGACATTCAGCAGGGTCTGTGTAATCAAGTCAGGTTTTCTTCCTGGAAGATGAGGGAGCACACCATGATAGACAAAGCGATGACCAAGCAAGTACAGGTGAACACCAGTATTTCTTCTCCTGCGATGAATATAGAAAACAGAAAATCACATTTCTTCATGGTATAAATTACACTTCATGTGAGACATTTAACGGAAGGGATTGAGTCATTTGAGCTGATGAGTAGTTGCTTTTTTAGTTAAGTACTAAAAAAATTACTGGGTATTGGGGCAGAGCTTTGCTGTCTGACCGTAAGCATAACCAGGGAAAACCTCCTGTGGCCCCGTTGTGTTTGTGGCACTTCCCTGCACCAGCAGATGTCAGAAAAGACCTGCAGGAGACCGGAGCCCTTTGGGAAAATCAGGTGGAGCCAGGTGGAGTTCCCAGGGCACCTCCACTGCCAGCAGTGGTCTTTGTCCCTGTAACTGCAGCCCAGCCCAGCACAGGAAACCCCTTCAAAGACAACACCCTAGTTCAGTGGGTTCCTGGGACTGACCTAGATTTGAAATGGTCATTGGAAACCCATGATACTTTCCCTTATTCCTACTAGACACTTGAACATCCATTTACCTTCCTGGGTCACCTTTAGCAAACTCAGGATGAAAAACTCAAGTATAGCACGCTTCAAATGGCTGAGAAGGAACCCATCAGCTTGCCCCACTTTGGAAATAGTCCCCGTCCAACTTAGGTTTTCAAAGTGAAAAATGTGAAATGACCCGTCAGGTCAATGCACAGAGTAAGGGAAAGTCACACATATTGTGCTGCAGTAGCAGAAGGCAAAAAGCATTGCATTGTGCCTCAGAATAATCAAGGAGACCTAATCCAGTTCATCCGTGAGATAAAGCAGAGTGAAGGACGTTGAGTTGTGTCCTAAAATGAAGAAGGATGTACATGACTGGTGAAGGAGCTGTCTTTTTGTGCCATCACCAATGCAAATACACAAAACTATATCAAATAAAGGTAACAAGCCCCACTCTGGCTCTGTCACCCCACAGGGCAGGGGAGAGGGAGCTGACAGCCAAGGGACGCATTTGGGTGTGGAAGGTGGGGCCCAGCAGAGACAAGGAGCCAAGGCAGTAGCTGGGGGAGGCCAGGAGAAGCAGCCCAAGGGGTGGTGCTGCTTGTGAGGACACGTTTGTGCCAGCAGCCTGAGTGGGCAGCAGCTGTGCGCAGGCGAGGGGAGGCCAGGAAGCGCATGCCAAGAGCGCTCCTGCCAGCAGAGACAAGGCCGGGGCCGAGGGCAAGGGGAGGGGCAGGCCCAGGGCAGGGGGCTGCAAGGGCCATGCTGAGCTCCCTGCCCCTGCAGCAGCCGCACTGGCCCTCAGCAGATGTGCTGGCCGGCACGCACGGGGAGGTGCTGGCGTGCATCAGAGAGCGGCAAGGAGGGCGCTGGAGAGGGCTGGGGCGAGGCGGGTGGCAGAGCCCCATGCAGGGGCTGGCTGGGGGTCCCCCCTGCTGCAGCCACCGCACGCGGCGTGGCAGGAGGAGGGCTCCCTGTGCACCACGGGGCAGAGCCTGGCCCTGGGCTCTTCCTGACGTCCCTGCAGCTCCTGGCAGGCTGCGGTGAGGTGCCCCTCAGCCTTCCCTCCTGTGCTGCCAGGGCACACGGCTGCCTCCTGCCCAGCTCACTGCCCACCAAGAACGTCCGACAGGGCTGCTTCCCAAGCTGGGCCTTGCCCAGGCTCAGTCCCCTGCAGGGGCAGAAACTGACGCTTGTCCTCGTGGCTTTTCATGGCCTTCCGCTCAATACGTGCTCTTCTCATGCTTGATCTCTTTTACTGAATTCAGAGGCCCAGGAGAACTTTTTGGTACAGACTAATACAGAAAATACTTTGAGTCCCTCAGCCACATCTCTGCTTTTCCTCCACATTGCTGCTGGGCTCTTCAATCCCACAACCTCTGCTGTACCTGAAGAGATATCATGAGAAAGAAGAGTCACAGAAAATGACTACCTGCTGGTTCCTTTATTTCCTTAATTACCAAGAGCTTATCAGCACCTGTACATGGGGTCTCTGGGTTAAAATAAATAAATAAATAAATAAATAAAAGTTAGAAGAAGTGAGATAGAAGTGAGATGAAAAAATACTTTAATTGGAATAATATTGCAAAGATTGAAAGGCAATTTTGAAATACATGAACAAAGGTGTTTCTGCCTTGCCCGGGTATATGTGAGGAAGATGTGCAGGTACCTCATTGATGGGGAAATGCTGTATATTAGAATAACATCCTCAGTGCCTCCTGTAGCTCCTTGTTCCTCGTGCTGTAGATGAGGCTTTCACTGCTGGAGGCAACACTGAGTACAGAACTGAAAGCGCCATGTCCAGGGATGGGGAGGTGATGGACGGAGGCTTCAGGCAGGCAGCCATGGCAGTGATGCTACGCAGGGAGACCACTTTGACCCAAAACACAGCACATCTTTACACCTGCTGAGGGTACACTCACTCTATTCCATCATCCAGGTCACTGACAAATAAGTTGAGCAGGACTGGACTCAGTGTAGATCCCCGGGGGGCACTGCTGGCTACAGGCCTCCAACTAGACTCTGCTCCACTAAGCACAACCCTCTGAACTCTGCCATCCAGCCAGCTCACAATCCACCTCACTGACCACTCATCCATCCCACACTTCCTGAGCTGGCCTCTGAGGATGTTATGGGACACAGTGCTGAAAGCCTTGCTGAAGTCAAGGTACACAACATCCACTGCTCTCCCTCACCCACTCACCTAGTCAGTCCATCATAGAAGGCTATCAAGTTGGTGAAGCACGGTTTCCCTTGGTGAACCCATGCTGACTGCTCCTGATCACCTTCTTCTCCTCCACATGCTGGAGAAGACCTCCAGGATGAGCTGTTCCATTACCTTTCCAGGGATGGAGGTGAGGCAGACCAGCCTGTAGTTGCCTGGGGCCTCCTTCTTGCCCTTTTTGAAGACCAGCATGACATGAGCTTTCTTCCAGTCTTCAGGCACCTCTCCTGTTCTCCATGACCTTTCAAAGATGATGGAGAGTGGGCCAGCAGTAACATCCGCCAGCTCCCTCAGCACTCATGGATGTATCCCATCGGGGTCCATGGACTTGTGGGTGTCAAGTTTGCCTAAGAGATCTCTGAGCTGATCCTCTTCAACCAAGGGAAAGTCCTCGTTTCTCCAGAGCTCCTCCCTTGTCCCTAAGGTCAGAGATTCCAGAGGGCTGGTCTTAGCAGTGAAGGCTGAAGCAAATGAGGCATTCAGTAATTCTGCCTTCCCTTTGTCCTTTGTCACCAGGGCACCCACCTCATTAAGCAGTGGGCCCACATTTTCCTTCCTCTTCCTTCTGTGACTGATGTGTTTGAAACAGCCCTTTTTGTTGTCCTTGACACCCCTTGCAAGATTTAACTCCAAATGGGCCTTGGACTTCCCTGTCGCTTCCCTGCATCCTCGGACAAGGTCCCTATATTCTTCCCAAGTGGCTTGTCCCCTTTTCCACATTATGTATGCTTCCTTCTTTCATTTCAGTCACTCCAGGATCTCCTTGATCTTCCAAGCAGGTCTCCTGCCCCCTTTGCCTGACTTTTTGCTCACAGGATCACACAGCTCCTGAGCTTGGAGGACTTGGAGGTCAGTGCGCTATTGCTGCCGGTGCACCGTTGTGGCAGCCATCGGCACCTGCTCTGCTTCGGCTCTCAGCAACCCCACAACAGAAGGGTCCTGTGCGAGACCAGGCAAGGTAGACAACTATTTGACGTTCTCTCTATTCAAGGCAGTTATGCCAACAGCCCTCTGGTGCCCTTTTGCTTAGTTGTTTACCCTTGGAACAAGCCAGAAACACAGTCTGGAGGCATGTCGTTAGGGTTACCCAATGATGTTCACGGTACTCACGAGCTATCATGACTGGCCCCAAAGAAAGAAGGGGAAGGTGCCCTGCCTTGTGCCCTCCACCAAGTGGATTCATGAGTGTCGTACCAGTAGCACCTCAAATAGTATTTATTGGTGCAGATTTAGGGAAAGCATCACAAGCCCATATTTGCTTTCCTAGTGGTAACGTAGAAGTTTCTTGCAACATGTAGTTGCTTTACAGGTAGGGATTTGTAGCAATTTGTAATAAAGACGTTCATGAAGACAGAGCAACGAGGTGTCCGTGTCCTTGTGTACTATGGAATCCTACCAACCTCCTGCTGCGATCCATGGGCGGGCTGACCCTCCTAGGTCCTGAGCATCGTTACTGTGATGCCCTTGGAGTGGTCCTCAGAGCTGCAGGAGCAACCACAGACGTGGGGCTTGGTGACAGCCCTCTGCTGCAGAGAACAGACCCAGCCACAGGGGCTGGACCCTTCAGGTGCCCCAATGCCATGAAACTGGCTTTTTTTCTGCTCAGGTCTGCACACAGCCTCACACACAGCCAGGCTTGTGGCTCATCTCCCTGTGGAGGAGGAGGAGGCATAGCACTGCTGGTGCGCGAGTAAGGGAGAAATACTCCACCTGTGGGAGGGCAGGGCTGGCGGGGAGGTGGCACAGGACAGGCACTGGCCTCTTTCTGCTATTCCCCACCCAGGGAGCCTTGAGACTGCAGGTCAGTGTCCGTACTGCCCACAGGTGCCTGCAGTCCTGTATCATCAGGATCCACCTTCTCTCCTTCTGTACGTAACATTTTTACTTTGTTTCTCACAGTCTGGGGCCAGGATTGATGGACCTGGTACCTGGCACTGCAAGGCTGTGTCTCACACCGTGGTTTTTTCGTGAGTTTTTCCCATTGCAGCAGCAGAGCAGCAGCTAATTGCTTTTGGAAGACAACTGAAACAGTTTCTTCAGTGCATGCTTGAGCTCCTGGTTCCTCATGCTGTAGATGAGCGGGTTCACTGCTGGAGGCACCACCGAGTACAGAAATGACAACACCAGGTCCCTGGATGGGGAGGAGATGGAGGGGGGCTTCAGGTAGGCAAACACGATAGTGCTTACAAACAGGGAGACCACGGCCATGTGGGGGAGGCACGTGGAAAAGGCTTTGTGCCGGCCCTGCTCAGAGGGCATCCTCAGCACTGCCCTGAAGATCTGCACATAGGACAGCACAATGAAAACAAAGCAACCAATACCTACACAGAAGCCGACTGCAGTAAGCCCAACTTCCCTGAGGTAGGCATCTGAGCAGGAGAGCTTGAGGATCTGGGGGATTTCACAGAAGAACTGGTCCACAGCATTGCCTTGGCAGAGGGGCAGGGAAAATGTAGCGGCCGTGTGCAGGACAGCATGGAGAAAGCCACTGCCCCAGGCAGCTGCTGCCATCTGGGCACAAGCTCTGCTGCCCACGAGGCTCCCGTAGTGCAGGGGCTTGCAGATGGCCACGTAGCGGTCGTAGGACATGACCGTGAGAACATAAAATTCTGCTGTAATCAAGAAGACAAATAGAAAGACCTGTGCAGCACACCCTTGATAGGAGATGGCCCTGGTGTCCCAGAGGGCATTGGCCATGGCTTTGGGCAGAGTGGTGGAGATGGATCCCAGGTCGAGGAGGGCGAGGTTGAGGAGGAAGAAGTACATGGGGGTGTGGAGGCGGTGGTCGCAGGCTACGGCGGTGAGGATGAGGCCGTTGGCCAGGAGGGCAGCCAGGTAGATGCCCAGGAAGAGCCCGAAGTGCAGGAGCTGCAGCTCCCACGTGTCTGCGAATACCAGCAGGAGGAACTCAGTGATGCAGCTGCTGTTGGACATCTGCTAATTCTGGTCATGAGGTCCTGTACAAGGAGGACAAAGGCAGTGATAATGTACCACAGGCATATCAGAGGAAAACTCTTTCCATTTTCTCATTTAAAATCACCAAAAATTGCCCATTTCTAGGCAGATATTTTGAAGGTCTCTTTCATTGATTCTTCCTGAGAGTGTCTCTGGGAGCAGGAGACTTTTCTGTGGGCAGTGGAAGAGACAGTCCTGCACTACAGCCAGAGGTAGTAGCATGGTAGTAACATGGTAGTAACATGGTAGGAATATGGGGTAGTCTCAGATTCACTTTACTGCTGATATCAAAGAGATTTCTCCGGTTTTGCTCCCAGTTCACCTAACTGCAGACCAGAGGTGTGGAGATTTAGTTATATAATTATTTGTTTTCTATTTTTGTTTTTTACCTGCCCCACCACACCTGAGGAGTGATTCTAAGGCACAAATCCTTGGCGTTCTGCTGCACTCCAAGCAAAACCTTTTGGATCCTCAGAGGCAAAGAGACTGTCCCTTTAGTGCAGAGCGTCCCACAAAGACGACAGCCAGTCTGTTCATCAGTGCTGGTCTCAGCTGTGCTGGCATCTCTTCGACTGCAGGACAATTGCACTAAGGAGGTTGTCCTGAGAAGAGCTTGAACACTGCTGAGAGCAGAGGAATCCAGGCTCCAAGTGCCCATCTCCAGACCCCTCACCCTGTCCCCGTACTCCCCTTCCCCCAAGCACCCTGACAGCTCACTCCGTGGGCACATGAAACCCCCATCCCCAGGCAGCCTGGGAACAAGAGCAGCAGCAGCACGGCCAGGTGGAGAAGCCAGGAGGAATGGCAGCGTGCTGCTGCCAGGGGAGGCAAGGCCAGGGAGGGACAGACGGACACTCAGCACACCCTCCTGTGCTGCAGCTCTGCCTGCAGAGGAGGCAGCTCCTGCTCATTGCAAACGATCTGTGCTCACCTCAAGCCTGCAGGCACCTTCCAAAGGCAGGGCACTGGGCATCGGAGGGTTCGCAGCTCCGTAAGATCAGCTAGGATAAAGCCTGAGAGGACCACAATGATGATGTTGGTGCAGTCTGTGGGCTGAGGTGCGGGAAGGGACTTTATGAAGTTCATTGATGCCATATTGGTCCCTCTCTGCAATGCTCTAGGAGTCTCAATCTCCTGTACAATCCTGACAAACCATTACCATGAAACCTGCCTCCCCTCCACTGCAGGATTCTTAAGGCACCGAGTGCAGAAAAAGTCTTGCCTTTCTGATAGTCCCTGCCTTGGTCTTTCTCTTGAAAATTGCAACCATAAATGCCATTCTCTACAACATCTTCTACTCCTAGCTGGAGAAACAGAGAGACCCATCCCGACAGATGCTATTAGGCATCGGATGTGCCAGCTGTAGAAGACCCCTCTGGCAACCCCACCTGCATGGCCCTGCTGCCAGAGCCTCACGGTGCCAAGAGCCTGCAGATCTGTCCTGCCACACGCTGCCCTCTGTTGCTGCGCTCCTCACTGCCTCCAAGCCCTCTCTCCTTCTCTCCTCTCCCCGTGCCAGCTGCGGTCAGAGCCCCCAGCCCTGCTGCGCTGTGCAGAGGAGCTGCTCCTGGGCACAGCTGTATCTCTGCACCAGGGCCCTCTTGCCATGAGCTCTCTCTGTCCCACTGTCTTGGTTCCAGTTAGGACAGAGTTAATTTTCCCTCCTAGTAGCTGGTAGGGTGCTATGTTTTGGATTAGGATGAGAAGAGCGCTGATAACATGCTGATGTTTTAATTGTTGCAGAGCAGTGTTTACACCAAGCCAAGGACTTTTCGGCTTCTCGCTCTGTCCTGCCAGCAGGCAGGCTGGGGGTGCAGCAGGAGCTGGGAGGGGACAGACCCAGGACAGCTGACCCCAACTGGCCAAAGGGGTATTCCATACCATCTGGCGTCATGCTAAACAATATATAGGGGTGGCTGGCCGGGGTGGGGGGCCGGCTGCTCGGGGATAGGCTGGGCATCGGTCAGCGGGTGGTGAGCAATTGCATTGTGCATCACTTGTTTCTTACACATTATTATTATTAATACTATTATCATTATCACTATTATTATTATTATTATTGTTATTATTATATTCCTGTCTTAATAAACTGTCTTTATCTCAACTCACCGGCTTCACTTTCCCGTTTCTCTCCCCCATCCCAGAGAGGGAGGGGGGAGGGTGAGCGAACGGCTGTGTGGTGTTTAGCTGCCAGCCGGGTTAAACCACAACAGCCCTTTTGGCGCCCAACGTGGGGCTCGAAGGGTTGAGATATCGACAGATTTGACCTGAGTGTATTAAACTAAAATTGGTATAAGTATTGGACCTGCTTAATAGTTGCTAGTCACGATGTTGATTGCCTTACTCTCCAGTCTGCTGTGCCTGTTTTCCAAATTGAGTTTTATGGCGCGTTACTTTCTGTATGTGCTCCCTGTTGCACTGTTTATCCTTTCTGGGCCCTGGTTTAAGATTGTTATGGTACTGTGCGGTGTAACAATGGCTTATGAAATGATGAAATATCTGGTCACGACTCTAACCTGGTATTTGTACTCAGCACTGACGTCGACTCTATACTTTGGAAACCATATCTCGGAAACTATTAGCAATTACACCTATTGCCTGTTTTCGTTAGGGAGCCAATCTGTGAAGGGGACAGGGGAAGACATGTTTCCCTCCCTGTTCACTCTCCCTTTCTCCTTCACCACCCTCTTATCCCCCGAGCTAGTTACGGTGGTTCTCCGAGATGTTGAATATCCTTGGGATACTCAGACCAGCCTGCTCTTGTTGTTATGTCTCCTGAATGCGCTTCAGGTTTTGTTGAGGGTTAAACAACTACTTAGGAATCTCATCCGGAGATCTGTCTTGAGGTGGGATAGTTGCGAGTGGCAGGGAGTGTGGGAGGATATGGGCAGGTTTCTAGAGCAGTGGGCACCTCCAGTGTTTTGGACATTCACCCCTGAACAACTGCAAAATCCTAAAAAGCTGGCAGAATGCTTGAAAAAAAGGTGTCATGACTCTGGCAGTTCCAAAGTGACACAAATCACTGTAGTGTGCTGGGGTCTGGCTTGTTCCTATCGAGCTGCAATTGATGCTACTATCGCTCCAGCTCCAGCTCCTGCAGCTGCTCCAGCTCCAGCTCCTGCAGCCGCTCCAGCTCCAGCTCCCGCAGCCACTCCAGACCCTGCAGCTGCTCCAGCTCCTGCAGCTGCCCCCACTCCTGTGGCTGGGTCAGAGAAAGGAGCTGTAGCAGTGCAAGTTGACCCCGCAGAGGGTATTCCAACCCCTGTGGCAGACCCTGTGGCTGGGTCAGAGAAACGAGCTGTAGCAGTGCAAGTTGCCCCTGTAGACAAGGTGAAAAAATGGTATAGAGGCTCAGGTCATTTAGAACGCAGACAGTCTTCTGCGAAGTCTGGGCATAGTGAAGACGAGGCTGGGCCATCAAAGGTGCAGGAGGATGAAGATGAGGATGGGGATGTCGAAAAATCAACAGTAATTACCCGGACTCTATACCAGCGTGAGCTACGAGATGTGCGAAAAGATTTTGGTCGCTGTATAGGTGAGCAGCTTGTCACCTGGCTGCTCCGGTGCTGGGACACCGGAGCCAATTATGTGGAACTAGAGGGCAAGGAAGCCAGGCGGCTGGGATCCCTTGCTAGGGACGCATGCATTGACAAAGCAATTGGAGATGGAGCACGATCTCGCAGCCTCTGGAGGCGTCTCCTGTCAGCTGTGCAGGAAAGGTATCCCTTCAAGGAAGAACTTGTATGTCTACCAGGCAAATGGACCACCATGGAGAAGGGAATTCAGTACCTGAGGGAATTGGCCGTACGGGAAGTAATTTATAAGGACCTAGATGACGCACAAACATCCGCAGATCCAGATGCAGTCCGGTGTACACTACCCATGTGGCGGAAGTTTGTACGGAGTGCACCATCACCATATGCCAACTCATTGGCAATACTAGCCTGGAAAGCGGAGTGCACAACTGTGCACCGGCGGCAATATCACACCAACCGAGACTGCCTGAGTCCCATCCATAAGCTAGTTCGTCAACTGGAGAGCCAAGGAGTGATCAGCAAGACTCATTCACCTTTTAATAGTCCCATATGGCCAGTGCGAAAGTCTAATGGTGAGTGGAGACTAACAGTGGACTATCGTGGCCTGAACGAAGTCACGCCACCACTGAGTGCTGCAGTGCCGGACATGCTAGAACTCCAGTATGAACTGGAATCAAAGGCAGCCAAGTGGTATGCCACAATTGATATCGCTAATGCATTTTTCTCCATCCCTCTAGCAGCACAGTGCAGGCCACAGTTTGCTTTCACTTGGAGGGGAGTCCAATATACTTGGAATCGGCTGCCCCAGGGGTGGAAACACAGCCCTACCATTTGCCATGGACTGATCCAGTCTGCGCTGGAGCAGGGGGAAGCTCCTGAACACCTGCAGTACATCGATGACATCATTGGGTGGGGTGACACTGCAGAAGAAGTTTTCGAGAAAGGGAAGAAAATAGTCCAAATCCTTCTGAAGGCCGGTTTTGCCATAAAACAGAATAAAGTTAAAGGACCTGCACGAGAGATCCAGGTTTTAGGAATAAAATG
Source organism: Anser brachyrhynchus (assembly GCF_964034855.1). NCBI lineage: Eukaryota > Metazoa > Chordata > Aves > Anseriformes > Anatidae > Anser > Anser brachyrhynchus. Next base: position 289,333 of record NW_027663703.1, read on the forward strand.
GCAAGATGGACGTCGTCAAATCCCAATGGATGTGATCAACAAAATAACAGCTATGTCTCCACCAACTAGCAAAAAAGAAACACAAACTTTCCTAGGTGTCGTGGGGTTTTGGAGAATGCATATTCCAAATTACAGTCTGATTGTAAACCCGCTCTACCAAGTAACCCGTAAGAAGAATGCTTTTGAATGGGGCCCTGAGCAACGACAAGCCTTTGAACAAATTAAGCAGGAAATAGTTCATGCAGTAGCCCTCGGGCCAGTCCGAACAGGACCAGATGTAAAGAATGTCCTCTACACCGCAGCTGGGGAGAATGGTCCCACCTGGAGCCTCTGGCAGAAAGAACCTGGGGAAACTCGAAGTCGACCCCTGGGGTTTTGGAGTCGGGGATACAGAGGATCTGAGGCCCGCTATACTCCAACTGAAAAGGAGATATTGGCAGCATATGAAGGAGTTCGATCTGCTTCGGAAGTGGTCGGTACTGAAGCGCAGCTCCTCCTGGCACCCCGACTGCTGGTACTAGGCTGGATGTTCAAAGGAAGGGTCCCCTCTACGCATCATGCAACTGATGCTACATGGAGCAAGTGGGTTGCACTGATTACTCAGCGGGCTCGAATAGGAAACCCCAGTCGCCCAGGAATCTTGGAGGTGATTATGGACTGGCCAGAAGGCAAATACTTTGGGATATCATCAGAGGAGGAGGTGGTTCGTGCTGAAGAAGCCCCACTGTACAACAAGCTACCGGAAAATGAGAAGAAATATGCCTTGTTCACTGACGGGTCCTGTCGTATTGTGGGAAAGCATCGGAGATGGAAAGCTGCTGTATGGAGTCCTACATGACGAGTTGCAGAAGCTGCTGAGGGAGAAGGTGAATCGAGTCAGTTGGCAGAAGTGAAAGCCATTCAGCTGGCTTTAGATATTGCTGAACGAGAAAAGTGGCCAGTTCTCTATCTCTATACTGATTCATGGATGGTAGCAAATGCCCTGTGGGGGTGGTTACAGCAATGGAAGCAGAACAACTGGCAGCGCAGGGGCAAGCCCATCTGGGCTGCGGCACTGTGGCAAGATATTGCTGCCCGGGTAGAGAACCTGGTTGTAAAGGTACGCCATGTAGATGCTCATGTGCCCAAGAATCGGGCTACTGAAGAACATCAAAACAACCAGCAGGTGGATCAGGCTGCTAAGATTGAAGTGGCTCAGGTGGACCTGGACTGGCAACAGAAAGGTGAATTATTTATAGCCCGATGGGCCCATGACACCTCAGGCCATCAAGGTAGAGATGCAACCTACAGATGGGCTCGTGATCGAGGGGTGGACCTGACCATGGACACTATAGCACAGGTTATTCATGATTGTGAAACATGTGCTGCAATCAAGCAAGCCAAACGGTCCAAGCCTCTTTGGTATGGAGGACGATGGCTGAAATATAAATATGGACAGGCCTGGCAGATTGATTACATCACACTCCCTCAAACCCGCAACGGCAAGCGCCACGTACTTACAATGGTGGAAGCAACCACCGGATGGCTGGAAACATATCCTGTGCCCCATGCCACCGCCCGGAACACTATCCTGGGCCTTGAAAAGCAAGTCCTATGGCAACATGGCACCCCAGAGAGAATTGAGTCAGACAACGGGACTCATTTTCGAAACAACCTTATAGACACTTGGGCCAAAGAACATGGTATTGAGTGGGTGTATCACATCCCCTATCATGCACCAGCCTCTGGAAAAGTTGAACGATACAATGATATGTTGAAGACTACACTGAAAGCAATGGGTGCTGGGACATTCAAAAATTGGGATACACATTTGGCAAAGGCCACCTGGTTAGTCAATACTAGGGGATCTGCCAACCGAGATGGACCTGCCCGATCAAACCTGTTACGCACTGTAGAAGGGGATAAAGTTCCTGTATTGCATGTAAGAAACATGCTGGGTACTCCTGCCTCAGGAAAAGGGAAACCCATTCGTGGGATTGCTTTTGCTCAGGGACCTGGATGCACTTGGTGGGTAATGCAAAAGAATGGGAAGGTCCGGTGTGTACCTCAAGGGGATTTGATACTGGGTGAGAATAGCCCATGAGTTGAATTGTAGTATGTTAATTATTATATAATACTGTATGTCATCACTACCATGATTGCTATATATCATAGGTGAAAATGGTGATTAATTACAAGGTATTGGAAAGAGTGTAACCTGAGCATGACATAAAATGGTATGGAATAAGGGGTGGATATCTGTCCTGGTTCCAGTTAGGACAGAGTTAATTTTCCTCCTAGTAGCTGGTAGGGTGCTATGTTTTGGATTAGGATGAGAAGAGCGCTGATAACATGCTGATGTTTTAATTGTTGCAGAGCAGTGCTTACACCAAGCCAAGGACTTCTCAGCTTCTCGCTCTGTCCTGCCAGCAGGCAGGCTAGGGGTGCGGCAGGAGCTGGGAGGGGACAGACCCAGGACAGCTGACCCAAACTGGCCACAGGGGTATTCCATACCATCTGACGTCATGCTAAACAATATATAGGGGTGGCTAGCCGGGGTGGGGGGGCCGGCTGCTCAGGGATAGGCTGGGCATTGGTCAACGGGTGGTGACCAATTGCTTTGTGCATCACTTGTTTTGTACACGTTATTATTATTAATGCTATTATTATTATTATTATTTTCCTGTCTTAATATACTTTCTTTATCTCAACTCACCGGCTTCACTTTCCCGTTTCTCTCCCCCATCCCAGAGAGGGAGGGGGGAGGGTGAGCGAACGGCTGTGTGGTGTTTAGCTGTCGGCCGGGTTAAACCATAACAAGCATAATTTGGTGGAGGTGCAGAGCTGATGGGCACATTTTGGAGGATGATCCTAGAGACCTTTGTGCCCTTTTCCCTCCTGACAGCAACGTCACTTCCTTCTCAAGAGTAGAGTCGCCAACAGAAGTGAGACAGATACTCTGGGATCAAGAATGTCATCAGAAAGCTGATCCCAATAAGATATGTGGAGGTCAGGAGCAGCCTAGACAAGAGAGATGTGAGATTTTGGGGTGGGAAGAAGAGCTTGCCCAGCAGAAACTTATGATTTGGTAGACCCAAGAGGGTTCATGTAATGTAGATGCTGTGGTAACACTGACTTAAAACAGCTATATACAGTCCTTACCTTACTTGAACCAGGAATTTTAATCCCTAAACCCAAATGTTACTACAACACTCTGACAGGAATCCATTTTCTTGCTTGCTAACCCTAATGTCTTCCCTTAACACTAACATTAAAATGGTCTCTTTAAACCTAGACTTCTTGGCAGGCCTAAAACACCCCTAAACCACAGAGCTAGTCCATGCCTTAACCACAGACGTGACACCACAAGCAGAACACCAAACACTCCCACTAAAACTTTGCTTAATCTCTAACCCAGAAAGTGAAATACAGGTACCGAGGAGGCTCTGTAGGTCAGCTACGACTCCCCCAGGTGAGCTCTGCCTCAGGAGGAATGTGACTGGGGCAGTGACTGGGAGGTCACTTCTGTCTCTGCAGCTGATAGGGCAGCAGCAGGAACGTGTCACGCAAAGGGACTGTGAGGTGCCTTGTGTCTGGAGGTGGCAGCTCACCCTTGGCTTCTCCCTGGGATGTGCACTTTGGGGCTGACATCTGCCAGTGGCCCTGCTAGGCCAGCAGAAGGCCCCTGCTTGGCATGCTGACTGTGGGATCCCCTCTGCCTCCATCCCCAGGAGGACCCAGACAGAAAGAAGGCCCGCACAGGGGTTGTCCTGTCCCTTCTGCTTGAGGCCAGGACTGGACAGCAGGAGGCACAAGGCTTGGCTGTGTCTAGCCAAGAAGCTGCAAGGCCAGCAGCAGGCCCGGGCCTTGGGAGATGCTGGTGAGGTGACTTCTGTCTGCTTGGCTGACAGGCCACAAGGAGCCTGATGGGTTGGGATGCCTGCTTTAGGAGTGGTTTCCACCCTGATGGAGCTTTCTTTGGTAGTAGGAAAGAGCAGGAGAGAAAAAAAGTGTCATTGAATTCACTTAGGAAGGTTGTCACTGGCCACAAGGAGGAAGAAATGTCCCCCAAAGAGAAGTGCTGTGGTGACAGAGGTCACCCAAAGATCACACTCTAGCTTTGTGTTTCAAGGAACAGCTGGTGAAGGTTGACGAGACATTGGTGAAATGATGGAAAGGCTGGGATGAGAGCAAGGTGGTGAACAGAGATGGCTGTCTGCAGACTTCAAGGAAATAGGGCAAAGTGTGGGACAGCATAGGAAAGCCTGCAGAGGAAAAGGCAGAGTGTGCTGGCAAGAATGGAAGGCCCCAACAGCCCTGACGTTTTTGTCCCTTTGCTTAGAGCTTCTGAGGAGACGAGATAGAGTCATTGCAATGGGGCCTCACAGCTTCCTTGATACCCTGTGCAGGGGTGGGGAGGTGTCCTAATGAAGTTCTTCTCGTGGCATCACACTGCCCACCACATCATACAGACCCCAAGAAGAGCCCTGAGCCAGACGGGGGGGTGCAGGATCTCCCCTCCAAGGGGCTGGGGTCAGGCCTTGGCCCTTCTCGTTCACCAAAACCCCATAGACTTGTACGTTTTTAGTTTCATCAGGTGTTCCCAAACCTGCTCTTCACTTACAGCAGGTGGGACTTTGACCCCCAGCCTCCATCTCTGGGTTCAGGGAAATGAAAGACTTGGGAAGCCTGATTGGCAGGGAAGACTGAGGAGAAGATGTTGCTGAGTCCCTCAGCCTTCTCCATGGCTGTCATTACCAGTTCACCCTTCTCATCCATCAGAGGGGGTACACTCTCCTTGGCCTTTCTTTTCTGAGCAATGTATCTGTAGAATCTCTTCCTGTTATTCTTTGCTTCACTTGATCAGCTCAGTTCCATCTGTGCCTTGGCTTTCACAGAATCACAGAGTCACAGAATCGTCTAGGTTGGAAGAGACCTCCAAGATCACCCAGTCCAACCTCTGACCTAACACTAACAAGTCCTACACTAAACCATATCACTGAGCTCAACATCTAAACGTCTCTTAAAGACCTCCGGGGATCGTGACTCAACCACTTCCCTGGACAGCCCTTTCCAATGCCTAACAACCCTTTCTATAAAGAAGTTCCTCCTAATATCCAACCTAAACCTCCCCTGGCGCAACTTTAGCCCATTCCCCTCATCCTGTCACCAGGCACGTGGGAGAAAGACCAACCCCTACCTCGCTACAGCCTCCTTTAAGGTACCTGTAGAGAGTGATAAGGTCGCCCCTGAGCCTCCTCTTTTCCAGGCTGAACAATCCCAGCTCCCTCAGCCGCTCCTCATAAGACTTGTTCTCCAGACCCCTCACCAGCTTCGTCGCCCTTCTCTGGACTCTCTCAAGCACCTCCATGTCCTTCTTGTAGCGAGGGGTCCAAAACTGAAGACAGTACTTGAGGTGCGGCCTCACCAGAGCCGAGTACAGGGGGACAATCACTTCCCTAGACCTGCTGGCCACACTGTTTCTTATACAAGCCAGGATGCTGTTGGCCTTCTTGGCCACCTGAGCACACCACTGGCTTGTATCTAGCCGACTATCAACCAGTACTCCCAGGTCCTTCTCCACCAGGCAGCTTTCCAACCACTCATCTCCCAGCCTGTAGCACCTGTAGCCTGACCCCCGACGGACACCACTCATCACCAGCCTCCACTTGGATATACAGCCATTGACCATCACTCTCTGGGTGTGACCTTCAAGCCAACTCCTTATCCACTCAATGGTCCACCCAGCAAATGCGTATCCCATCAATTTCGAGACCAGGATGTCATGGGGGACTGTGACAACACAATTCCAAGTAGATGACATCGGTCGGTCTTCGCTTGTCATCTGATGTGGTCACTCCATTGTAGAAAGCCACCAGATTGGTCAGGCACCACTTACCCTTTGGTGAAGCCATGCTGGCTCTCTCAGATCACCTCTTTGCCTTGCAAGTGCCTTGACATTGATTCCAGGAGGATCTTTTCCATGATCTTGCCAGGCACAGAGGTGAGGTTCACCATTCTGTAGTTCCCTAGGTCCTCCTTTTTGGGTGACCCTTTCGGTGACAAACTGGAGCTGATTGATACGGCGGTGCACTAAGGCATAGAGTGGTAACCTAGGCTAGAATAAGAGAAAGTGGGAACCAATAAGAAGGAGTTGTTAGGTTCAAACAGGCTTATAGAGGGCTACACGTGATCAAAAGGAATGCACCAATCAGAAGTCTGTAACTATGTTTGGCAGCCACGTGCAGCGCATGTAGGGGCTCAGAAAAGCTATATAAGATCTGGCATTGGGACAATAAAGGGTCTCCATTTCTCGACTATCTTGGAGTCCGTGTCGTCATTCCCTTCAAATGGTGACCCCGACGTGAAGGGGTAGAGCAATGCTGCACGAGCATCCGGAGGGAACCCAGCCGAACGAATCAAGCTCGCAGCTGGACTGCAGCTTCAACCCCGGGACATCGCCTGAAGGACAGGTGAGCGGCTGGGCATTCACAATGGGAGCCAATCTCTCATGAGAAGAAGGAACAATAGTAACATTATTAACGCAATTATTAACCAAAAGGGGTGTAAAATATGACCCATTTAAGATAAAGCTACTATTAAAGTTTTTGCAAAAACAAGGGGTCCCCTCGATGGCCTCAGCTATATTCGATGTAGAGACTTGGGAACAAGTGGGGGAGAAAGTGTGGGAGGCAGCATCAAGCGGGGATGTGACCGCAGCTGAGGTTATGACCACGTGGCGCCTGGTAATGGAGACTTTAAGAGCGTGGCAGGTGGAAAAGAAGGTACAGAGCGCCACCGCCCGGGCGATCCTGATAGCAGCTCCGGGATCGGAGTCTGATGAGCCACCAGAGCAGGACAATTTAATAGACGTGGGGGACGATCAAGAAGAGGGTCGCGAACCAGCACTGCTTAGCCCTACTCCGCGAGCCCCCTCAGCTCCCACATTGCTCCACCTTAACAATGCCTCTGTGGGAATTCGAGTTTTTGATCCACGGGAGCGATGGGAGCAGGTATGCCAGAAAGCTTTAAAGGACGGGGACCCAATAGGAATGGCTTTCCCCGTAGAAGTGCGTGCCAACGGTCCAAATGAGTATCACGCTTTTCAATGGGATTTAATTAAAGAATTACGAAAGACGGTGACTACGTACGGGTTGCACGCACTGTTTGCACAGTCATTGTTAGAGGACGTCATGACTGGTCAATTGTTAGTGCCCTATGACTGTCGCCAGATTGCTGCAATGATTTTAACCCCAACACAAAAGTTGCTGTGGGAACAAAAGTGGAAAGAAGGCTGCGAAACGGCCGCCTTACAAAATCTGGAGAGACAGCCTGGCGACCCTCTTATGGGAGCCGGGATCCCACAACTAATGGGAACTGAGCCATTGCTGGACCCGAGATTGCAGGCTAGGCTCAATGATGCCATCTTGCGACAGTCTGCATCTCTAGCTCTCCAGGCCATGTTGAAATTACCGGAAGTAGGAAAAGTTGAACCCTCATTTACGAGTATTAAACAGCAAGTAAGCGAACCGTACATGCAATTTATCGATAGATTGCGGGACGCTGTCAATAAACAGGTCGACAATCACGAGGCAAGAGAGGCATTGATATTAAAATTGGCTGTAGAAAACGCAAACACGGACTGTAAAAAGATACTCCAAGTGTTACCAGTTAATACTACGTTAGTACAGATGATAGAGGCATGTAACTGAGTTGGATCGGTGGAGCACCACACTGCCGCCTTAGCTGGAGCCTTTGCGGCAGCGCTTCAAATCGTGGGTAAACATTGTTTCTGCTGCCAAGCTACAGGACACCTTGCTGTCAAATGCCCCCAGCGGGGCATGGGGGAAGGCCGCAGTAACCCTGCTCCCCCCTCTGCTTGTCCCCGATGTGGAAAAGGGTGGCACTGGGCTAGCCAGTGTCACTCGAGATATAACACAGAAGGTCGGTCCCTGCAATCGTGACAGGGAAACGGGAGGCGGAGCGCAGGGCAGGGCCGTGCGACGACACAAGTGCCTCAGTCCTCGACGGTGGGCAGGCTGCCCTCATGGGATCTGCCTCGAGTAATGATGACAGCCGGATCACAACAACAGCAGAGCACTGCTCCAGTGGCCTCGCCAAATATATCACCGTGGATTCCCTCACTGCCAAAACCCAAGGAAGCGCCGGTTTGGATGTCTCCACAGTAGAGGACTGCACCCTTTGGGACACTCGGGTGCGCAAAATAATGCTGAACATTAAGGGACCAATAGGTAAAAGATATAGCGCGCTCCTGTTGGGGCACTCAAGCACCACCTTGACGGGACTTTTTGTACTGCCTGGAGTTACTGATGCTGATTATGAAGGGGTCATACAAGCCATGGCACGGACTCCCTCGCCACCGGTGCTTGTGCCAAAGGATACCAGAATTGCCCAGTTAATATTATTTAAAGCAACGGTTCCCCAAGCAGAACAGTGCGAGAGACGTGACAGGGGTTTTGGGTCAACAGGATCCCCGTCAGTCTTCTGGGCCTTGACCATTGCCACCAAAAGACCTATATTGACCCTGACACTACATCACCCGACCGCTGACCCCCTGAATGCCCTAGTCACGATGTTAATGGATACAGGGGCAGATGTAACAGTAATAGCCCTAAAGGACTGGCCCAGTTGATGGCTGTTGGATTCAACTGCAAAAGGCCTCATGGGGGTGGGTGGTGTTTCCAATACTTGTCAAAGTAAATATATGCTTACCATTAAAACTCACAAAGGTTCGGCATACCACGTTTGGCCATATGCTGCCCCAATACCTGTCAGCCTCCTGGGGAGAGATGTGATGGGGCAGGGCAATTTCATCCTGAGCTCTCCGGAAAATTTTCGATAGCGGCCATTGACAAGCGACCACTCATGAAACTCACCTGGAAAACTGAGAAGCCAGTGTGGGTGGATCAATGGCCGCTTCCAGTGGAAAAGGTCGCTGTGCTCCAAGAACTTATTAAAGAGCAATTGAAATTAGGACATATCACCCCTACAACTAGTCCTTGGAACTCACCAATATTTGTGATCAAAAAGAAAAATGGGAAATGGTGACTGCTCCATGACCTGTGTCAGATAAACAACGTCATGGAAGACATGGGAGCTCTCCAGCCCAGATTGCCTTCCCCTACTATCCTCCCTCGAAGTTGGAATATACTAATTATTGACTTGAAGGATTGTTTTTTTACTATACCACTTCACTCTGAAGATGCTCCCCGATTTGCCTTTTCAGTCCCAAAAATCAACAGGGGTGAACCCATAGACAGATATCACTGGACTGTACTATCCCAAGGGATGAAAAATTCCCCAACTATATGCCAGACATACGTTGCAGAAGCTTTGCGCCCTGTGCAAAGGCAATTCCCTCACGTGTACATTTATCACTATATGGATGGTATATTGCTCTCCAGCCCATCCAAGAGCTTAGCGCAAGAAGTGCTGCCTGTTCTACAGCAGGAGTTGCAAAAAAGAGGGTTACAAATTGCGCCAGAAAAAATCCAGACGGAAGCACCTTGGAAATATTTAGGCTGGAAGATATTACAACAGAGTATTCAACCCCAAAATGTAGCCATCACAATGGAAATCCGCATGCTGAATGATGTCCGGAAGCTTATAGGAAATATAAATTGGATACTAACGCTCTGCGGCATTGATAATCAAACCTTAGCACCATTGTTTGAAATTTTGAAGGGGGACATGGACATTAATGCACCCCGAAACATGACTAATTGGGCCAGAATAGCTTTAAGCAACGTTGAGGAAAAAAATTCAGCCCAACAATGCCAACGATGCGCGGAAAACTTACCCATTCAGCTCTACATATGCAACCAGAATCCGCAACCTTTAGCTATCATTGCGCAATGGGATCCCGCCGCAGCAAATCCACTATTGTTACTGGAATGGGTATTCTTACCTCATCAACCTACTAAGACATTCGCGACTCGCATTGAAATGTTTGCAGCCTTAATTAAGAAGGGCAGAGAACGTATCGTAGAGATAGCTGGAGAGGAACCAAAAAGCATTGCTATCCCGATAGTTAAGGACTGCCTCAACTGGTGCCCCCAGAATAGCATTGAGCTGCAAGCAGCCCTTTCGGGCTTTGATGGTCAATTAGATATACACCTCCCTTCTCACTAAATGTTCACCTTTTATAATAATGTGCAACTCGAGGTTAAACCCCTGTATAGATGGCACCCTGTCCAAGGACAAACTGTATTCACTGATGGGTCGGGGCGAACAGGAAAAGCAGTAGTTACATGGGAACAAGGGGGCCAGTGGAATCACATAATGGAAAACATTCAAGGCTCCCCACAAATAGTAGAATTACATGCAATAATATTGGCATTTAAACAGTGGCATCAGGTCCCAGTGAATATTGTGTCAGATTCACAATATGCGGTGGGAGTGGTACAACGAATTGAACGGCACGTTGATCAGGCACATTCAGAATGAAGCACTATTTGCAAAATTCAAGGAATTGCTATTCCTTGTTGAGCAACGTACCCATCCATACTGCATAATTCATATTAGGAGTCATACCACCTTACCAGGTTTCCTTACAGAGGGGAATGCCCGAGCCGACCACCTAGCTAACATAACATTGCAAGTCCCGGTACCAAATACACTATCTCAGGCTCATTTGTCACACCAATTCTTTCACCAGGCAGCGAAAGTATTGTCCAGACAATTTGCCATCCCTATAGTAGAGGCAAAACTCATAGTCCAAACCTGCCCAGATTGTCATGGGCAGACAGGCCCACTGACTACCGTCAATCCTAGGGCCCTCTCCTCCCTCCAGATTTGGCAAACCGACTTTACTCACATTCCCAAATTCGGAAGGTTAAAATATGTTCACGTATCCATAGACACCTTTTCACATGCAGTCTGGGCCACGGCGATGGCAGGCAAGACTAGCCGCCATGTCCAAGCACATTTTCGTGCAGCCTTTGCCGCCCTTGGAATCTCAAAAGAAATAAAAACAGATAATGGCCCTGCATATGTCAGCCACTCTACAACAGCATTTTTTCACACTTGGGGTATCACGCACAAGACAGGCATCCCACACTCACCCACAGGACAAGCCATAGTAGAACGAGTACACCGCACAATAAAGGACCTGCTAGCAAAACAAAAACAGGGGGAGACCCAAGAGACACCACAGAATAGGTTAGCTAAAGTAATCTATGTTATGAATCAGTTAACACTACCTTTTCAACACGAAGATGTACCACCCTTTATTAAGCATTTTAAAAGAATGGAATCAGGACTAACATCAGTTAAAACAGGGAAAGCGATGGTTATGATGCAAAACTTGGATACCGGGGGGTGGGAAGGACCATACCAGTTAATAATTTGGGGGCGAGGGTACGCTTGTGTCTCCACAGGACAAGGACCACGATGACTGCCAGCCCGTAGCGTGCGGCCTTGGTTGGGACCACTGGCCTCCTCCACCTCTGCAGTTTCGGCGCCGCATGGGTCTCAATCCAGCCCAGATGATATTTCAACAGCTTAAAAAACTGAATGAGTTGTCTGATAAGCTAACAACAAGCTCACCGGGATTGGAGCCTTGGCTAAAGGGATTAGGAATAACCGGGTGGCTAACGGAGTTGGTAAAAGATAATGATTATTTTGTTTATCGCGTTTGTTGCAATTATAATAGTTATACCAAGCCTGTTGCAATGTTTGCAAAAAATGATTAAATGTTCATTGCGCATAATTTGGCTTCTAGAAACAAAAAAAGGGGGAATTATGGGTGACCATTTCGGTGACAAACTGGAGCTGATTGATACAGCGGTGCACTAAGGCATAGAGTGGTAACCAGGCTAGAATAAGAGAAAGTGGGAACCAATAAAAAGGAGTTGATAGGTTCAAACGGACCTATAGAGGGATACGCGTGATCAAAAGAAATGCACCAATCAGAAGTCTGTAACTATGTTTGCCAGCCACGTGCAGCACATGTAGGGGCTCAGAAAAACTATATAAGATCTGGCATTGGGACAATAAAGGGTCTCCATTTCTCGACTATCTTGGAGTCTGTGTCGTCATTCCCTTCACTCCTTTCTACCCTTAATCAAAAGGGGAGTGATGTTTCCCTTTTCCCAGTCACCAGGGACTTAACCCAACTGCCAGGACTCTTCAAATAGGATGGAGAGAGGCTTGGCAACTACATCAGCCAGTTCCCTCAGCACCCTGAGATGCAAGTCATCAGGCCCCAGAGACCTGTTCGTGTTTCACCAGGTGGTCTCGAACCAGCTCTTCACTTACAGCAGGTGGGACTTTGACCCCTCAGCCTCCATCTCTGGGTTCAGGGAAATGAAAGACTTGGGAAGCCTGACTGGCACTGAAGACTGAGGAGAAGACATTGCTGAGTCCCTCAGCCCTCTGCATGTCTGTCATTACCAGTTCACCCTTCTCATCCATCAGAGGGGGAACACCTTGGTCTTTCTTTTCTGAACCATGTATCTATAGAATCTCTTCCTTTTATTCTTTGCATCCCCTCCCAAGCTCAGTTCCATGCGTGCCTTGGCTTTCCTTATCCCATCCCTGCACATCCGAAACAAAACCATGCATGAAGGCCTGGAAAAAGGAACCCTGCACCATAGAAGCCATTCTGGAAAAAAAACTCGGAGGTAGGAAGCGCAGTTTTCTGGAGGTGCAAAGCTGATGGCCACATTGTGGACGATGCTACTAAAGACCTTTGTGTACTTTTCCCTCCTGACAGCAACGTCACTTCCTTCTCAAGAGTGGAGTAGCCAACAGAGGTGAGACAGATACTCTGTGATCATGAATGTCATCAGAATGCTGATCCCAATAAGATATGGGGAGGTCAGGAGGAGCCTGGACAAGAGAGATGTGAGATTTTGGGGTGGGAAGAAGAGCTTGGCCAGCAGAAACCTCGGATTTCATAGAGGTAAGAGGGTTCATGTAATGTTGATGCTGCAATAACACTGACTTAAAACAGTCATGTATGGCCCTTACCTTACTTGAACCAGGAATTTTAATACCTAAACCTAAATGCTACTACAACACTCTCAAAGGAATCCATTTTCTCGCTTGCTAACCCTAATGTATTCCCTTAACACTAAAATTAAAATGGTCTATTTAACCCTAGACTTCCTGGGAGACCTAAAAAATCCTAAACCATAGAGCTTGTCCATATTTTAACCACAGACCTGACACCACAAGCAGAACACCAAAGACTCCCACTGAAACTTTGCTTAATCTCTAACCCAGAACGTGAAAAACAGGTACCGAGGGGGCTAGAGAAAGTGGTGAGCTCTACCTCAGGATCTCCTGCCCCAGCAGGAGGAATGGGACTGGGGCAGTGACTGGGAGGTCACTTCTGTCTCTGCAGCTGATAGGGCAGCAGCAGGAACGTGTCACGCAAAGGGACTGTGAGGTCCCTTGTGTCTGGAGGTGGCAGGTCAGCCTTGGCTTCTCCCTGGGATCTGCACTTTGGGGCTGACATCTGCTAGTGGCCCTGCTAGGCCAGCAGAAGGCCCCTGCTTGGCATGCTGACTGTGGGATCCCCTCTGCCTCCATCCCCAGGACGACCCAGACAGAAAGAAGGCCCGCAGAGGGGTTGTCCTGTCCCTTCTTCTTGAGTCCAGCACTGGACAGCAGGAGGCACAAGGCTTGGCTGTGTCTAGCCAAGAAGCTGCAAGGCCAGCAGCAGGCCCAGGCCTTGGGAGATGCTGCTGAGGTGACTTCTGTCTGCTTGGCTGACAGGCCACAAGGAGCCTGATGGGTTGGGATGCCTGCTTCAGGAGTGGTTTCCACCCTGATGGAGTTTTCTTTGGTAGTAGGAAAGAGCAGGAGAGAAAAAAACTGCCACAATTGCTCCTTGGAAGGTTGGAACTGGCCATGAGGAAGAAGAAATGTCCAGGGGAAGAACTGGTCTTGCTGCTAGAGCCTGAGAAAAAGAAGGCATTAAGTGCCTCAGCCTTTACCTCATCTCTTGTCACCAGTTTTCCCGCACATCCAGTAAAGGATGATGATTCTCCTTAACCCTCCTTTATTTAAAGTATTTATCTGAAGAGTTTTTTATTTTTTTATTTTTTTTTGTCTTTGACAGCAATAGACGGATAGAGCTCTAGTAGGGCTTTGGCCCTTCTAATTTTGACCTGCACAGTCCCTTAACATTTGGGACACAGATCCAACCAAAATGAAACCACGCATGAGAAGGATGCACAGAAGAGGTGGAACCTGGCAGCCTTCCATCCCCTGCTCTTCTGTGACTCGGTGCTGCAGTTCCATTCAGCTGGTTACTCCTGTGTTATCCAAACTTCCCTGCAGCTCCTGATGCTGCTGTCTTGTCAGAGATAGCACAATCACATGAAGGTTGAACTCTCTGTCTTCAGACATGAACAGCTGACATAATGGAGCATCTGTCCGGGAGAACCTTGAGAAACTGCAGGATTGTGCATGAAGGAACGTCATGACCTTTACAAGGAGAGCCCAGTCCTGCATCAGAGGAAGAGGAACCCCACATATAAGGGAAGACTGGGACCCTGCTGAGTGAGCAGTGCGCAGGAAGAGGAGGGCCTGGGCACCACGAGGGATGCCATACGAGCAGTGGTGCTGCTCACCACGAACCAGGCCAGCTTCCTACAGAGCTGCCTTACGAGGAGCATGGCCACCAAGAAGATCTGAGTTATCAGACTCAGCTCAGATCCAGTGTGACACCACACAGACAAGACTCTGTAGCCAGCAGAGGTAGACGTGTGGGAGTCCCTAGGACAGCCTCGTGTGGAGAAGATCAAGGGCTGTGACAAGGGTGAAAGTCCCAACAGGGCCCAGGGCTTTGTGTCCATGGCTATGGCTGTTGTCTCTGCCACTGAGGCCGAGGAGGAGACAGCTTATCGGTAAAGCACCAGGGCCTCATTGCCTCCTCGCCCCCACCCATGAACCAGGCAGGGCTCGTACCATTCTCCTGCACTTGGCCATGCACATCCCCATCTCCTCCTGCCCCACGAAGAGCCCTGAGCAAGGTGTGAAGGGAAAGGATCTCCCTTCCCAGGGGCTGGGGGTCAAGGACTGGCCCTTGTGCTTGGTGAAACACATCCAGTTTGGAAAAGTGACATCAGGGTCACCTTCACATTGTCTTTCTGTAGTTGTCCTCAGTGCCTCCAATGCTCTGCTCTAACGAGCTCCAAGGGAGGCTGTGTCAGGGCTGGCCCTCAGGGGGACACTGCAGGAAACTTGCCTCTGACTTGGACTTGTTGAGAGATGTCTTCAATTGTCTCTCAGTGCCTGAGCTTCGTGGGCTCCTCAGCAGAGCCCCCCGAGGGGGGATTCCAATGCCTTGGGCTGGGCGTCTGGTGCTGAGCTGGGCCGGGCTCGTGGGACAGAGAGAGCTCGTGGCAAGAGGGCCCTGGTGCAGAGAGACAGCTCTGCCCAGGAGCAGCTCCTGTGCACAGCGCAGCAGGGCTGGGGGCTCTGACCGCAGGTGGCACGGGGACAGGAGAGAAGGAGAGAGGGCTTGGAGGCAGTTGGCAGTGGGAGGATGCTGAGAGCTGCCTGCAGGAGAAATCTGCACAGCCCTTGACAAGGTACGTCTCTGGTTGCAGGGCCATGCAGCTGCACGTCCTGGAAGAGTCTCCTGCTGGGTCTTGCTTCTGGGAGGGCAGTGGGCAATGCAGTAGGCTTTGGGAGTCCTGCTGGATGGCACTGCGAGGTGAGGAATTCTGGCAGAAGTCCCTCGGAGTGCCCTAAGCCAGGTGCCCCCAGTCAGCCAAGAGTGGTGTGGCCAAGCATCCTCCAGACACTGCACGGGTGCAGCTGGGATGGTGGCACATCCCAGCTTTAAGATATCCATCTCTGTCTGTGGGCGATCCTCCTGGTCTGCAGGCTGCTCTCCAGCAGGATGCAGCTCTCTCGTGGCATCCTTGTGTTATCCAGGTGCCCTAAGGAGGAGACACCTCCGTGCTAAGGCCATGTCCGTGCTGCTGGATGGCTGTCTGTGGGCAGCTGGAGTGAGGCCTCTGCAGCCCAGGATAGGAGGAAAGAGCTGAGATCCTGCTCATGCAAGACAAGGTGAGGATTCTATCCCAATGCACTTGGACTGGGGCTTCTCTGCTCTCAGCTGTCTCCAGTTTCTTCTCAGGGAAACACCTGAGCAGGACAGTCCTTCAGCTCACAGAGGGGTGACACAGGGCAGCTGGGAACAGGAGTGTTCAGCAGTGTCAACTGCAGCTCTGTTCTGCATTGGGATGCATTGTTCGAAACAGAACTGCAAATTTCATTGACCTGATAAATGGACTGAACTTGAGTTTCCCCCATTTTCCTGCCTCCCTCCTGCTGCACAGCAGGAAGGACTCCTCTGGAGCCCACAGCAGCCCCTGCTCCCAGTGCTCACCCAGCACCAGCCACAGCTCAAGCAGGAGAGCTGCAGAAAGGTTCTCCTGCATAGAGACAGGATTGGGCTGGTGGGTGCTGTGAGGCTTGCAATAAATCTCCCTCAGAGAAGTGTGTACTAACTTTATTCTTCCTTTATCATCTTCAACAGGCAGCTGTGTCCAAAGTCAGAAAATGCCCAACAGCAGCTCTGTGAGCGAGTTCCTCCTGCTGGCATTCGCAGACACGCGGGAGCTGCAGCTCCTGCACTTCGGGCTCTTCCTGGGCATCTACCTGGCTGCCCTCCTGGGCAACGGCCTCATCCTCACCGCCGTAGCCTGCGACCACCGCCTCCACACCCCCATGGACTTCTTCCTCCTCAACCTCGCCCTCCTCGACCTGGGCTGCATCTCCACCACTCTCCCCAAAGCCATGGCCAATGCCCTCTGGGACACCAGGGACATCTCCTACCAAGGATGTGCTGCTCAAGTTCTCTTTTTTGTCTTCTTCTTTGGTTCAGAGTATTCCCTTCTCACGGTCATGTCCTATGACCGCTACGTTGCCATCTGCAAGCCCCTGCACTACGGGAGCCTCGTGGGCAGCAGAGCTTGTGCCCAGATGGCAGCAGCTGCCTGGGGCAGTGGCTTTCTCAATGCTGTCCTGCACACGGCCACTACATTTTCCCTGCCCCTCTGCCAAGGCAATGCTGTGGACCAGTTCTTCTGTGAAATCCCCCAGATCCTCAAGCTCTCCTGCTCAGATGCCTACCTTAGGGAAGTTGAGGCACTTGTGTTTAGTGTTTCTTTAGTCTTTAGTTGTTTTGTCTTCATAGTGGTGTCCTATGTGCAGATCTTCAGGGCAGTGCTGAGGATGCCCTCTGAGCAGGGCCGGCACAAAGCCTTTTCCACTTGCCTCCCTCACCTGGCCGTGGTCTCCCTGTTTGTCAGTACTGGCATGTTTGCCTACCTGAAGCCCCCCTCCACCTCCTCTCCATCCCTGGACCTGGTGGTGGCAGTTCTGTACTCCGTGGTGCCTCCAGCACTGAACCCCCTCATCTACAGCATGAGGAACAAGGAGCTCAAGCATGCGCTGTGGAAATTGATGACTAGATGTGTTTCAGAAGCAATAAATTTTCATTCTAGCTCTACAGATGGCTAAAAATGTCAGTGACTACAAGAACAACTAATATTATATATATTATTATTTTTGTGTGTGTTTGTTTATTTATGAGTGTTTTCATTACAGGAGTTTCTTTGTTTTAATACGGCTGAAATTGCCTGTTAAAATGATATGATTCATCTCATTTCTTTTACTGTATGTACCTTTCGAGTATAGTTCAGAGAGTCTGTACACGAGGAGGCCGTCTCTCTGTGAACATAAACAAAGTGAAGGAGCCTGCACTGCCTTCCTTGTGTGACGTCCTTCCTGTGAGAGCTGCTCTGGCTCTGCAGGGGCAGTGCCATGTGCAGGGCTGCAGAGGAAAAGAGTCCCATCCCAGCAGCACGGGCAGGGAGCACCAGCGCTTGGGGCATGCCGAGCTGCTCTCTTGCCACTGCCCCCCTCTGGTGCTGAGCCCTGCTGGTGGGGTCAGGCCCAGCTGCTCCTGTAGCTTGGTGCCAGTGCTGCTGTGGGGCTGTGCTGGGACTGCAGGCAGGGACAGGCAGTGGGCACGGCAGTGGCACAGCCGGCCTGCGCTGCAGCACTTCCCTCCTAAGGGGGGATCTCCTCCAAGGTGGACTGACCACAGCTCAAGGGCTCAATCTGCTGTGAGCAGGCAGAGGAGAGCTCTGCAGCCCCAGGGCACGCAGCAGCCCCAGCCAAGGAGTCTGGCGAGTGATTTGACTGCAAGGTCCCTCCTGCCCTAGCACCTCCCAGAACTGGCACGGCACTGGCTCCTGTGTGTCAGAGAGGCTGGGAGCCCAGGAGCTGTGCCATGGGCTGGAAGGGTCACAACCAGATCACTTCTACCTGGGCAGATTCTGGGCCAAAAAGGGGGTGTTTTGTAGGTGTGGTATTATGAACTCAGTGGTGCCTCGGAAGCTCAAAGTCCAGTAGGAAGCTAATGGCTGTTAAGTGGCCGGTGAGGTGACTTTTTTCTGAAGCAGCTGACAGGTCATCCCTTGACTCCTGGCTGGGATCTGTGCCTTTAGGCTCACATCTGCTGGTCTCCATGATAGGCCAGCAGATGCATCTACTCTGCACACAGTTTGTGAGATCCTCTCTTCCTAAGTATTGGGTAAGCCCCATAGAGGAAGGGGTCTTGGATTGGGGTTGTCATGTCAAAGTTTTGAGCTTTTGCCTGAACTCATTCTTCAGGGCTGCTTTTGTTGTGGTGCAGAGCTGCTGGGCACATTGTGCAGGATGCTCCTACAGCGTTTGTGTCCTTCTCCATGCTGGCTTAGGAGCTGCTTCTTTCCCAGGAACAGAGTAGCCAACAGAGGTGAGACAGATGCTCTGAGTTCATGAAAGCCATCAGAAAGCTGCCCCTAAGAAGATGACTGATATGGGGAAGTCAGGAGAAGGCTGGCCAGGAGAGATGTGAGATTTGGGGGAGGGAAGAGGAGCTTGGCCAGGAGAAGCTAATGATTTTGGACAGGTAAGAATGCTCAGGTAATGTTGATCCTTCAGTAAAGCTGACTTAAAGCAGACATGTGAGGCCCTTGCCCTCTTTTAACCGGTAACATTAATACCTAAATCTAAATGCCAGTCCACACCCTGACAGGAATCCACTGCTCTAAGTTTTGACCACAATATACCTTGAGCCAAAATTAGTCCATAACACCTTTTCCATTACCTTTACTCTATTGCTCACCCTGATCCCTGCCCTTAACACTAGCATTTAAATGCTCTGTTTAACTCTAGCATTCTTGCAGACCTAAACAAAACCCAAAACAAAGAGCTTGCCCATACCCTAACTGCAGACCTGACACCCCAAGCACAACACCAAACCCTCCCACTCAATATTTGCTTAAGCTCTCACACAGAAAGGTTCCCCGTAGTGCCTAATGCCATACATGAACAACTAACATCCAAACCCTGTCCTCCTGTACATTAACCTCCTCACCTTGAACCCCTCTCCCAAAACTTAACGTTAGGTTCCTGTTTCCTTGGAGCAGGGCAGGAACACTGAGGTTGTCGTGCAGTCACATGGCATTCACAGATGAGTGTGAGGGGCCATGGATCTGATCAGCTTGTGGGCAACAAGGAGGACATGGGTGGGAATGCTCTGCTGAGCTCAGCTCTGCCTCAGGATCTCCTGCCCCAGCAGGAGGAATGTGACTGGGGCAGTGACTGGGAGGTCACTTCTGTCTCTGCAGCTGATAGGGCAGCAGCAGGAACGTGTCACGCAAAGGGACTGTGAGGTGCCTTGTGTCTGGAGGTGGCAGGTCAGCCTTGGCTTCTCCCTGGGATGTGCACTTTGGGGCTGCCATCTGCCAGTGGCCCTGCTAGGCCAGCAGAAGGCCCCTGCTTGGCATGCTGCCTGTGGGATCCCCTCTGCCTCCATGCCCAGGAGGACCCAGACAGAAAGAAGGCCCGCAGAGGGCTTGTCCTGTCCCTTCTGCTTGAGTCCAGGACTGGACAGCAGGAGGCACAAGGCTTGGCTGTGTCTAGCCAAGAAGCTGCAAGGCCAGCAGCAGGCCCAGGCCTTGGGAGATGCTGGTGAGTATCTATGATCAGACTCTAGCTTTGTGTTTCAAGGAACAGCTGGCGAGGGTTGACAAGAGATTGGTAAAATGATGGAAAGTCCTGGATGAGAGCAAGGTGGTGGACAGAGATGGGTGTCTGCAGACTTCAAGGAAATAGGGCAAAGTGTGGGACAGCAGAGGAAAGCCTGCAGAGGAGAAGGCAGAGGGTGCTGGCAGAAAGGGAGGCCCCAACAGCCCTGACGTTTTTGTCCCTTTGGCTAGAGCTTCTGAGGAGACGAGATAGAGTCATTGCAATGGGGCCTCACTGCTTCCTTGATACCCTGTGCAGGGGTGGGGAGGTGTCCTAATGAAGTTCTTCTCGTGGCATCACACTGCCCACCACATCATACAGACCCCAAGAAGAGCCCTGAGCCAGACGGGGGGGTGCAGGATCTCCCCTCCCAGTGGCTGGGGTCAGGCCTTGGCCCTTCTGCTTCACCAAAACCAACCAAGACTTTTCTCAGCACAGCGCTTTGCCTGTCTGGAATCATGGCCTCCAATCATGTGCCCTAACAAGTCCCTGGGGAGGCTTTGTTAGGAACAGCCCTCAGTGGGGCCCATTAATACTCCAAGTCACTTCAACTTTTCCTTCTGACTTTACTTTCTGAAGCAGTTGCATCATTCTCCTCTCAGTACCCAAGTTTTATTGACTCAGCACCAAAATACACCATGGAACTCAGTAAGACATCGAAAGTCCTAAGCAGACATATATCTCCCATAATTTTCTTCAAGTCTTCAAGACTTGTGCAGCTAATTGGAGAGCTTTCATGGTGTAGTTAAGGAGGGAGATTTCAAAGAGCATCTAAAAGAAATTTTTCCACATTTTAAAGGCTGAATTTTCTTGCATTTCAGTTTAGAGCATCATTCTCCTATAGAGAATATATCCCTTTTCTAGGGTTTCTCCTTTGGAGCTCTGCTTTGATAAGAATAGTAGGGTTTTTCATATTTAAAAACAAACAATAGGAAATCATGCTGCAATTTTCAAAAAAACCAAACAAACTTCAAGTTCGTCATTTTTTTTTGCCTCCAGTGATGTTTATCTTCCCAAAATAATGACTGTACAAGATGTATTTTACACTGATTAATAGGAAATTTAAAACAATAGTGTTAATATTAATCCGTATCATACTAATTCAATGAGAAAAGATGAGTTTCTTGCTAAGGAAACCATTAGACAGACTGCTGAGATATGGGCGAGCTGGAACTCACTGAAACTCAAAGCAGCAACTGGGTTGCTGAGAGCAATCGGAATGATCAAAGAGTAAGGGGAGTTGCTCTGCTACTTAAGTACTAAAGAAATTACTGGGTATTCAGGCAGAGCTTTGCTGTCAGACAATAAGCAAGCAGGACATGTAAGAGACCAGAGCCGTTTGGAGGATTCGTATGTAGCCAGGTGGAGTTCCCAGGGCACCTCCACGGCCAGCAGTGGTCTTTGTCCCTGTAACTGCAGCCCAGACCAGCACAGGAAACCCCTTCAAAGACAACACCCTAGTTCAGTGGGTTCCTGGGACTGACCTAAATCTGAAATGTCCATTGGAAACCCATGATACTCTCCCTTATTCCTACTAGACACTTGAACACCCATTTACATTCCTGGGTCATCTTTAGCAAATTCCGACTGAAAAACTCAAGTATAGCGTGATGCAAATGTCTGAGGCAGAACCCATCATCTTCCCCCACTTTGGGGAATCATCCCCTTCCAACTAGGGATATGAAAGTGAAAAATGTGAAATGACCCATCAGGTCAATGAGCAGAGTAAGGGAAAGTCACACATATTGTGCTGGAGTGTCAGAAGGCAAAAAGCATTGCACTATGCCTCAGAGTAATCAAGGAGACATAATCATGTTCATCGATGACATAAAGCAGAGTGAAGGATGTTGAGTTGTGTCCTAACATGAAGAAGGATGCACATCACTGGTGAAGGAACTCTCTTTTTGTGCCATCACCAATGCAAATTACACAAGAACTACATCAAATAAAGGTAACGTGTCCAACCCTGGCCCTGTCACACCACGGGGCAGCGGAGGGACCTTTTTCACTTTCAGCCTCTTTTTCAGAGAGGCTTTGCCCTCTCCCTGTGCACCATGGGGCAGAGCCTGGCCCTGGACGCTGCGTGAGCGCCGTGCAGGTCGTGGCAGGCTGCGGTGAGGGGACGAATGCCCTGGGCCCCCTTCCTGCTCTGCCCAGGCCAGCAAGGGCCCCGAGCGGCCTCGTGTCCCCTGCCCCTGCAGCTCGGGGCTCCCTTCCCCAGCCCTGGCTCTGCAGCACCAAGCCCTGCTGGGAGCCCTCCCCTGCATGCTGCCACCGCTCCCTGACGCTGCTGCTGCCCTCTGCCAGGCACTGCCCAGCCCAGCCCAGCCCCTGCCCACCTCTCCCCACCTCCCGGTCCTTGCCTGGTCACCCAGTCTTGGCCCTTTCCGCTTGTTCACTAAAGGTCTCTGAGACCTCTGTGCTGTGGCCTCGCTGTGTGTCCTGGCATTGCAGAGCTCCCATCAGCCCGGGCATCCTTTGGCTTCGCTTTACTGTGAAGACCCACTCGCTGCCCACCCAACACAAGGCACACGGCATCCCAGGTGAACCCTTAGAATGTCCTGGTGGTTCCCGATACCTCCCTGATGCCGCCAGCCCTGTCACGTTTCAATCCCAGGAAGCTGCTTCTTGACCCGTCAGGGCCTCTAGGGGCTCTGGGAATCCACCAGTGACGACTCAGTCCAGCCCTGGCTCCCTCACCCCCCACCCTGTGCCCTCCTGCCCCTGTGTCCAGGTGGCACCCAAGCACAAGAGTGAGGCCTTGAGCCTGGCACTTCCTGAGCGTCTTCTGCACTCCAGTTTGGGAAGAGCCCTGAGCACTGAGCAACTTCATTTTATTAACAAGATGCCACAATGGAGGCCAGGTGTCATTTAGGAATAAACACATTCAGAGAAAGCCTCTGGGTCACACAGAGGGTTGGTCATCTGGAAAAGAGTAATGAAAGCAAATATTTATCTGCAAACAGAATTTTAAAGAATACGTACCTAAAGGTCACAAATTGCCTGAGATTAACTTGAGTTAAACTAGAAAAGGGAGATAGCCAATTGATTGCTAAGTAAATAGTACCACTAGAATCAGTTTCTTCAGTGTGTCTTTCAGGTCCTGGTTCCTCATGCTGTAGATGAGGGGGTTCACTGCTGGAGGTACTACCACATATAAAACTGCCAGCAGCAGGTCCACAGATGGGGAAGGGATGGAGGGGGGCTTCAGGTGTGCAAACATAATAGTTCTGATAAAGAGGGAGACCACGGCCAGGTGAGGGAGGCACGTGGAAAAGGCTTTGTGCTGGCCCTGCTCAGAGGGCATCCTCAGAACAGCCCTGAAGATCTGCACATAGGACAACACAATGAAAACAAAACAGCCAAAAGCTAAAGAAACACTAAACACAAGTGCCCCAACTTCCCTGAGGTAGGCATCTGAGCAGGAGAGCTTGAGGATCTGGGGGATTTCACAGAAGATCTGGTCCACAGCATTGCCTTGGCAGAGGGGCAGGGAAAAGGTAGTGGCCGTGTGCAGGACAGCATTGAGAAAGCCACTGCCCCAGGCAGCTGCTGCCATCTGGGCACAAGCTCTGCTGCCCACGAGGCTCCCGTAGTGCAGGGGCTTGCAGATGGCAACGTAGCGGTCGTAGGACATGACGGTGAGAAGGGAATACTCTCCTCCAACCAAGAAGACAGAAAAGAAGACCTGTGCGGCACACCCTTGATAGGAGATGGCCCTGTTGTCCCAGAGGGCATTGGCCATGGCTTTGGGGAGAGTGGTGGAGATGCAGCCCAGGTCGAGGAGGGCGAGGCTGAGGAGGAAGAAGTCCATGGGGGTGTGGAGGCGGTGGTCGCAGGCTACGGCGGTGAGGATGAGGCCGTTGCCCAGGAGGGCAGCCAGGTAGATGCCCAGGAAGAGCCCGAAGTGCAGGAGCTGCAGCTCCCGCGTGTCTGCGAATGCCAGCAGGAGGAACTCGCTCACAGAGCTGCTGTTGGGCATTTCCTGCTTCTGGGCATGGGGTTCTGACCAAGGAGGGAAAAGGCAGTAAGAAAATACAACAGAATTGTCTGTTAATATGTGATTCAATTTCAGCCTATTAACCAGACATTAGGCAGGTCCCTTTCACGAGCTCTGACTGGGGCTGCCTGAG
Source organism: Anser brachyrhynchus (assembly GCF_964034855.1). Classification (NCBI taxonomy): domain Eukaryota; kingdom Metazoa; phylum Chordata; class Aves; order Anseriformes; family Anatidae; genus Anser; species Anser brachyrhynchus. The sequence goes on from NW_027663703.1 coordinate 313,512, forward strand.
GCTGTCCCTGGGAGGAGGGGACTCTGCTGTGGGCAGTGTAGTTAACAGTTCTTACCTATAAAAAGAAGTAAAGAGGAACATGGATTATTCTCAGATTATTTTAACTCTTGATGTGAACAAATTTTTACTCCCAAGTCCCCTAACGGCAGAGAAGGGCTGTGGCGATTTCTTTTTTCTATACTGTCATTCCTGCTGCACTTCAAGTGAAACCTTGTGGATCCTCAGTGTCACAGATACTGTTCCTCTGGTGCAGAGTGTACTTCAGAGAGCACAGCCAGTCTGTCCATCAGTTCTGGTCTCAGCTGCCCTGTGCTGGTGGGAGAGGAGAGCAGTGATTGTCCCAGGGAGGTGCCTGAGCCCTCCCTCGCACAGCATTTCTGGCAGCAGCTCCCTCTCACCGCCTGCCCATGTCCCTGCTGCCTGCCCGTGTCCCTGCTGGGAGCTGCTTCTGTGTCCCCACGTCTCCTCCCTGTCCATGCTCACAGACCCCATCCCACAGTCTATGTGCTCAGATTCACTCAGATTCCCCTCCACAACAGAAATCTGAAAGCACAGAAATCTGAAAGCACAGAATCCAAAAATCTCAGATTAACCAAGCCTCAGTCTTCCCCTTCAAATGCCTCCTTATAAATGCCATTCTCTAAAGCATCTTCTACTCCTCGCTGGAGAAACAGACATCCCAACAGCCACTATCATCCATCGGATGTGCCAGCTGTAGAAGACCCCTCTGGCAACCCCACCTGCATGGCCCTGCAGCCAGAGCCTCACGGTGCCAACAGCCTGCAGATCTGTCCTGCCACACGCGGCCCTCTGTTGCTGCGCTCCTCACTGCCTCCAAGCCCTCTCTCCTTCTCTCCTGTCCCCGTGCCAGCTGCGGTCAGAGCCCCCAGCCCTGCTGCGCTGTGCAGAGGAGCTGCTCCTGGGCACAGCTGTCTCTCTGCTCCAGGGCCCTCTTGCCACGAGCTCTCTCTGTCCCAGGAGCCCGGCCCAGCTCAGCAGCACAGCACCCGACCATGGCATCGCTTGCTCTGTGTCATTGGGCTCCCTCGAGGTGTCTCCAAGGCCTCAGGGCTGACAGCTCCCGAAGGCAGCAGGGTCTCTGCTGGGCTGTGGTGTTTCAAGCAGACTGAAGTCATCACCGACTGCCCTTCTCTGAACACAGGAGAGATGACTTCTACAAGTGTGATTTGTGCCGTTGATCTGTGGTTGTCAAACATGTTGTGCTTTAACCTGTCAGGCACCGAAGCAATACAGAGCTGTTAGATCACACCCACCACTCAAAAGCTTATTTGTTGAAATATAGACAGTTTAACAAGACAGAAAATAAAGATATAATAATAACATTAACAATAAAAATAAAGAATAACACATTTTATTATTATTATTATTCCACGTATAACGCAAGTGATGCAGAATGCAATTGCTCATCACAGACTGACCGATGCCCAGCCTTTCCCCAAGCAGGGGTCCCCCTGAACCTGGCCACTTGCACTTCATGTATCCGTGCCTCTAGGATGGAGGTAGATTTTTGCATCCCATTTTCTCATGGCCTTTCCATGGTCACACAGTTAAAACCACAGGGTGGCACGTAGTATGCACCCACTATATCAACTTTCTTGAGCAGAGGGATGCTTACACCTGATAGCTGAGCTATTGGTTCATGCAGGTGGGGAGGAAGATGTATCCTCTTGTAGTTGTTGGAACTCATGAGAAAGTTTCTCCATAGATGAGACACAGGCTCATAGGGAAGAAGAGAGACTTTCTTTGTAATGCCAGAGTTGGCTAGCTGATTCATCCACCACGGCTTCTTCTTGGTCTTTCGAGGTCATAACTGCCAATGAGTTGGCATATCATGATGGTGCGCTCTGTACAAACTTCTGCCACATGGGTCATGGGCACTTGACTTCATCTGGAACTTTGGACAGCTGTTTGTTGTCTAGGTCACTATCAATCACCTCCAACATGGCTAATTCCCTCAGGTACTGGATACCCCTCTCCATGGTGGTCCACTTTCCTGGTTGTCATACAAGATCTTTCTTGAAGGAATACCTTTCGTTCAAGCATGACAGGATTAAGTTCCTTGTGCCCTTTTCCAATGGCTTTGTCAATCACTCCTTCTCTAGAGGGGGATCCCAGCTGCTTGGCTTCCCTGCCCTCTAATTCCAGGCTACTGGCCCTGTTCTCCCAGCAGTGGAGCAGCCAGGTGACAATGTGCTCACCAAGATGATGGCTGAAATCTTTTCCCATATGTCCTAGCTAACACTGGGATAGGGACCAGTTGGTTTCTGATGCTTATATGATCTCTTCATCTTTGTCATCCTGCTTCCACGATGGCCCAGCTTTGAAGAAACCTGCCTTATTTTCTCCCTCCTTTCTTGACTGGGTAGGAGTTTCTTTCCTTTCTAAAGAAAAACTGACTTCCACACCCATTGTTTTCTCTTTCATAAAGAGGCAACCGATACTGGCACAGGCTGGTTCTCTGGCCCAGCCATGGAGCCCATTGCAGGGGCTGGAGTGGCTGCAGGGCCCATCACAGGAGTTGTTCTGGCTGCAGGGCCTTTCAGAGGAGTTGGAGTGGCTGCAGGGCCTATCGCAGGTTTGGAAGTGGCTCTAGGGCCTGTCACAGGGGTCAATTAAACTTTGGGTGCACCTCAGGATCTGGAGTGCCTGCAATGCTTGTTGCAATGTTTGGAGTGGCTTTGGAAAGGCTATATGCCTGTCCTGGAGGAGAAGGGGGAGGTGCAGGAGAAAGGGAGAGGGAAGAAGTGGTGAAAAGCATCCCCCACTGTCCATACCAGTTCCATCCACCATCACCACCCGCCCTGCATAGATTTACTCCCTGAGGAGAAAAGGCAAAGAGTATAAAAGAGTGTAATTCTAAATAATTTCTAAGAAATGAAGAGATGATTCCTGAGGTATTGAGGGGGCAATAATTTTATCCTATCATAAGTCAGTGCTATCCAATACAGCAAAAGAGTACCTTAAACCTGTCCCCAGAATTGATGAACAGCCTGACATGGAAGACAGACAGTTAGCAATGTGCTATACAACACAATTCTGAAAACAAGCACAACAGACCCCAGATCAAAAAGATCGACATTGTGATCAGCAACTGTTAAACTGATCTAATGTTTAGAACAACTTACTTTTAAAACGCTCTGGTCAGATCTGTCATCTCAACCTTTGTGCTCCACGCTAGGCACCAAGAAGACTTGAAGTGGTCTGACCCGGCAGGCAGCTCAGCGCTACAAAGCTATTCATCCACTGGGATGGAGGAGAGAACTGGGAGAAAAAAAAAAAAAAAAAAAAAAAGTAAAAGTTTATGGGTTGGTATAAAAGCATAATAACAATATATTGTTATTATTATATATTGTTATTCTTAATATATTATTGTTCTTAATATATTATTAGTCTTAATATATTATTATTCTATTATTATTATTATTATTATTATTATTATTATTATTATTATAAACACAAATAGACTAAGGAAATGATATTTTTGTGAGCATATCAAAAGACAGAAAAGATGGGTGGTGGTGATTAATTGGAAAGTGTTGGACCTGAGCATGACAGACATGGTATGGAATAAGCGGTGAATATTGTCCTAGTTTTTGCTGCAGAAGAGTAAATTTTTCTTCCTAGTAGCTGGTATGGTGCTGTGTTTCATATTTACAGAATTACAGAACAGTTTGGGTATGAAAGGACCTTAAAGATCACATCATGCCAACTCCCCTGCCATGGGCAGAGACACCTTCCACTAGACCAGGTTGCTGAAAGCCCCATCCAACCTGGCCTTCAAAACTTCCAGAGATGGGGCATCCACAAGTTCTCTGGGCAGCTTGTTCCTCACCACCCTCTGAGTAAAGAACTTCTTTCTAATGTCTTTAAACTAAAGTTGGACTAAAGTTGCACTAAAGTGTCCAGACTAAAGTCTGGAACAGCATAGGAAAGCCTGCAGAGGAGAAGGCAGAGGGTGCTGGCAAGAATGGAAGGCCCCAACAGCCCTGACGTTTTTGTCCCTTTGCCTAGAGCTTCTGAGGAGACGAGATATAGTCATTGCAATGGGGCCTTCTTGTCGTGGCATCACACTACCCACCACATCATACAGACCCCAAGAAGAGCCCTGAGCCAGACGTGGGGGTGCAGGATCTCCCCTCCCAGGGTCTGGGCTCAGGCCTTGGCCCTTCTGCTTCACCAAAACCAACCAAGACTTTTCTCAGCACAGCGCTTTGCCTGTCTGTAATCATGGCCTCCAATTATGTGCCCTAACAAGTCCCTGGGGAGGCTTTGTTAGGAACAGCCCTCTGTGGGGCCCATTAATACTCCAAGTCACTTCAACTTTTCCTTCTGACTTTACTTTCTGAAGCAGTTGCATCATTCTCCTCTCAGTACCCAAGTTGTATTGACTCAGCACCAAAATACACCATGGAACTCAGTAAGACATCGAAAGTCCTAAGCAGCCATATCTCTCCCACAGTTTTCGTCATGTCTTCAGGACTTGTGCAGCTAATTGGAGAGCTCTCATGGTGCAGTTAAGGAGGAAGATTTCAAAGAGCATCTAAAAGAAATCTTTCCACATTTTAAAGGCTGAATTTTGTTGCATTTCAGTTTGGAGCATCATTTTCCTAGAGATATTGGTCTAGGGTTGCTCCTTTGGATCCCTGCATAGGTAGGAAAAGCAGGGTTTTTCCTATCTAAAAGCAAACAACAGGAAATCATGCTGCAATTTTCAAAAAAAAACAAAGTTCAAGTTCCTCATTTTGTTGCCTCCAGTGATGTTTACCTTCCCAAAAGGATGACTGTACATGATATATTTTACACTGATTAATAGGAAATTTAAAATAATAGTGTTAATATTAATCCATATCATACTAATTCAATGATTAATGTTGAGTTTCTTGCTAAGGAAACCGTCAGACAGACTGCTGAGAGATGGGCGAGCTGGAACTCACTGAAACTCAAAGCAGCAACTGGGTTGGTGAGAGCGGTCTGAATGATCAAAGAGTAAGGGGAGGGCAAAGCAGGAGAACCATCGGAAGTGCATAAGTCCAGACAGGCAGCTGGAAAGGGGACATTCAGCATGTTCTGTGTAATCAAGTCAGGTTTTGAGCCTGGAAGATGAGGGAACACACCATGATAAAGAAAGCGATGTCAATGCAAGTAAAGGAGATTATCAGTATTTCTTCTCCTGCGTTGAATATAGGTGATGGAAATTCACATTTCTTCATGATAGAAATTACATTTCACGTCTTTTCACGACATTTCATTACTTTTTAAGGAAGGGATTGAATCATTTGAGCTCATGAGTAGGTGCTTGATTAGTACTAAAGTTCTAATAAATACAATAAAAGTACTAAAAAAAATAATGAGTATTCAGGCAGAGCTTTGCTGTCTGACCATAAGCAACCAGTGCCAAGGCCTTCAGAGTAGTTTATTCATACTTGAAATATTTCCTCGAAATCACATTTCCTGGTTATGCTTTCAATGAAATCATTAGGCCTCCAGCGGCTCTGGTGCATTTAGAGTAATTCCCTGGAATGGAAGCTGTCTGAAACGACCTGCAGGAGACCAGAGCCCGTTGGTGGATAAGGTGGAGACAGGTGATGTTTCCCGGGCACCTCCACTGCCAGCAGTGCTCTTTCTCCTTGAAACTGCAGCCCAGCCCAGCACAGGAAACCCCTTCAAGGCAAATTCCTTCTTCAGTGGTTTCTTGGGATAGACCTAAATTTGAAATGGCCATTGGGATCCCAAGACACTCTCCCTCCTTCGTAGTAGGCACCTATATATCCATTTACCGACCTAGGTCATCTGTGGAAAACTCAGGCTGAAAAACTCAAGAGCAGGACACTTCAAATGGCTGAGGCAGAACCCATCAGCTTGCCCCACTTTGGGGAATCATCCCCTTCCAACTAGGGATATGAAAGTGAAAAATGTGAAATGACCCATCAGGTCAATGCGCAGAGTAAGGGAATGTCATAGGCATTGTGCTGGAGTGTCAGAAGGCAAAAAGCACTGCACTGTGCCTCAGAGTAATCAAGGAGACCTAATCCAGTTCATCCATGACATCAAGCAGAGTGAAGGACGTTGAGTTGTGTCCCAACATGAAGAAGGATGTACATCACTGCTGAAGGAGCTGTCTTATTGTGCCATCACCAATGCAAATTACACAAGAACTACATCAAATAAAGGTAAGCCGTCCCACCCTGGCCCTGTCACACCACGGGGCAGCGGAGGGACCTTTTTCAGTTTCAGCCTCTTTTTCAGAGAGGCCTTGCCCTCTCCCTGTGCACCATGGGGCAGAGCCTGGCCCTGGACGCTGCGTGAGCGCCGTGCAGGTCGTGGCAGGCTGCGGTGAGGGGACGAATGCCCTGGGCCCCCTTCGTGCTCTGCCCAGGCCAGCAAGGGCCCCGAGCGGCCTCGTGTCCCCTGCCCCTGCAGCTCTGGGCTCCCTTCCCCAGCCCTGGCTCTGCAGCACCAAGCCCTGCTGGGAGCCCTCCCCTGCATGCTGCCACCGCTCCCTGACGCTGCTGGTGCCCTCTGCCGGGCACTGCCCAGCCCAGCCCAGCCCCTGCCCACCTCTCCCCACCTCCCGGACCTCTCCCCAGCCCAGCAGCCCAGGCTGGGCTGGCCCCAGGGCAGTGCCCACCGCAGGCTGCTGCAGGGCTCTGGGCACGGCCAGCACAGCCCCAGCCCCTCGCAAGGCACCGCAGCTGCTGGCACAAAGGCGGCTCTGGGCCTCCCCAGCAGCCCATGGTCTGGGGCCAGCCACGGCTCAGGAGATGGAGGGCATAGAGCTGGTGGTGCTGCTCTGCAGAGCCAGGGGTTTTGGTGCCCTTGGTCATCCAGGGAGTTCCCTTCTGCTCATTCTGCTCAGGGTGGGCAGCAGACTGAACTCCGTGGGGATCTCTGCTGCTTAGCCCCTTTCCATCTCCCGTTATGGCTCAGCAGCATAGGGCAGTGTTTTGGCAGGACCGTGGGGTTTCTCTAAGGGCATAAATGGCAGGCGAGTGCTACACTAGGTCGCAATTGTGGGGTTTCAGAGAGGTTGTCCTTAACCACACTGGACTTTCATGTGCCTTTGCCAGCTGGCTCCTCTAAACCCTTCTGGAATTGCAGAGCCCTCTTTAACCCATGGGCTCCTCAGTTTCACCTTTTCCTTTACCTTTCTCTACCAAATTAAACCACAGACGGTTCACTCAGGGGTCTGGCGAAGAAGTCTTACGAGGAGTGGCTGAGGGAGCTAGGGTTGTTCAGCCTGGAGAAGAGGAGGCTCAGGGGCGACCTTATCGCTCTCTATAGGTACCTTAAAGGAGGCTGTAGCGAGGTAGGGGTTGGTCTATTCTCCCATGTGTCTGGTGATAGGAAGGGGGAATGGGCTAAAGTTGCACCAGGGGAGGTTTAGGTTGGATATTATAGAATCATAGAATCATAGAATATCCAGAGTTGGAAGGGACCCATAAGGATCACCAGGTCCAGCTTCTGGCACCACACAGGTCTGCCCAAAAGTTTAGACCATGTGACTAAGTGCACAGTCCAATCTCTTCTTAAATTCAGACAGGCTTGGTGCAGTGACTACATCCCTGGGGAGCCTGTTCCAGTGGGCAACCACCCTTTCGGTGAAGAACCTCTTCCTTTTGTCCAGCCTAAACTTCCCCTGCCTCAGCTTGACACTGTTCCCGCAGGTCCTGTCCCTGGTGATAACGGAGAATAGCTCACCTGCCTCTCCACTCCCCCTCGTGAGGAAGTTGTAGACTGCGATGAGGTCCCCCCTCAGCCTCCTCTTCTCCAGGCTGAATAGGCCCAGTGACCTCAGCCGCTCATCATATGTCTTCCCCTCTAGGCTCTTCACCATCTTCATCACCCTCCTCTGGACACTCTCCAACAGTTTAATGTCCTTTTTGTACTGTGGTGCCCAGAACTGCACGCAGTACTTGAGGTGAGGCCGCACCAGCACAGAGTAGAGCAGGACAATCACTTCCCTCGACAGACTAGCAATGCTGTGTTTGATGCACCCCAGGATACGGTTGGCCCTCCTGGCTGCCAGGGCACACTGCTGGCTCATACTCAACTTGCTGTCAACCACAACCCCCAGATCCCTCTCTGCAGGGCTGCTCTCCAGCATCTCATTGCCCAGTCTGTACGTATAGCCAGGGTTGCCCCTTCCCAGGTGCAGGACTCGGCACTTGCTTTTGTTAAACTTCATGTGGTTGGTGATCGCCCAGTTCTCCAGTCTGTCCAGATCTCTCTGCAAGGCCTTTCCACCCTCATCTGAGTCTACAACTCCTCCAAGTTTAGTGTCGTCGGCAAATTTGCTCAAAACACCTTCTAGTCCTACATCCAAATCATTTATAAAAACATTGAAGAGGACTGGCCCTAAAATGGAGCCTTGAGGGACCCCACTAGTGACCCTCTACCAGCCAGATGTGGCCCCATTTACCACAACCCTTTGAGCCCTGCCCGTCAGCCAATTGCTCACCCACCGTATGAAGTTTTTGTTTAGTTGTATGCTGGATATTTTGTCCAGTAGGATCCTATGGGAAACCGTGTCAGAAGCTCTGCTGAAGTCCAAAAAGATCACATCAGCTGGTTTCCCTTGATCGACTAGATGGGTGATCTTATCATAAAAGGAAATCAAATTTGTTAGGCAGGAACTACCCCTTGCGAACCCGTGTTGGCTGGGACCAGTGACTGAATTGTCCCCCACGTGCGCTTCAATAACTTCAAGGATCATCCTCTCCATAATTTTACCAGGCACTGATGTGAGACTGACAGGCCTGTAAATGCTAGGGTCTTCTTTCTTGCCTTTCTTGAAAATTGGCACAACATTAGCCAGCTTCCAGTCCAATGGGACCTCTCCAGATTCCCAAGATCGTTGAAAAATAATTGAGAGAGGTCCCGCGATGACATCAGCCAGCTCTTTAAGCACCCTGGGATGAATTCCATCCGGATCTATCGACTTGTATGGATCCAGGTGGAGCAGCAAATCCCGCACACATTCAGGGTCGGTTGGGAGTTTGTCATTCCCACTGTCATGTTCCTCCAACTCAGGGCACCCTGGGTCCCGAAGTCCATCATCAGTGTTGAAGACAGAGGCAAAGAAAACGTTAAACGTCTCTGCTTTGCCTATGTCATTGTCTGCGAGGAGACCCTCCCCATCTAGTAGCGGACCTATGTTTTCTTTGGTCTTCCTTTTTCTGTTCACATATCTAAAAAAACCTTTTTATTGTCTCCCCCAGACTTGGCCAGCGTCAACTCTAGTTGGGCTTTGGCCACACAAATTTTCTCCCTACAAACGCAAACAGTGTCCCTGTATTCCTTCCACGTCACCAGACCCTCCTTCCAGCAGCCGTACACTTTCTTTTTTCGCAGACCTGTCATCTCAACCTTTGTGCTCCACACTAGGCACCAAGAAGACTTGCTGTGGTTTGACCAGGCAGGCAGCTCAGCACTACAAAGCTATTCATCCACTGGGATGGAGGAAAGAACTGGGAGGAAAAAAAATGTAAAACTTCATGGTTAGAGATAAAGGCAGTTTCATAGGACACAAAAAGAAGACATTATTATTATTATTGTTAATGTTAATTTTAACGTTCTAGACACTAATAGACTAAGGGCATGATATTTTTGAGTGCATATCATAAGACAGGAAAGGTGCTGGTGATTAATTGGAAAGTGTCAGACCAGAGCATGACAGACATGGTATGGAATGAGGGGTGGATATTGTCCTAGTTTTGCCTTGCAATAGAGCAAATTTTTCTTCCTAGTAGCTGGTATGGTGCTGTGTTTCATATTTACAGAATTACAGAACAGTTTGGGTATGAAAGGACCTTAAAGATCACATCATTCCAACTCCCATGCCATGGGCAGGGACACCTTCCACTAGACCAGGTGGCTCAAAGCCCCATCCAACCTGGCCTTGAACACCTCCAGGGATGGGGCATCCACAACTTCTCTGGGCAGCCTGTTCCTCTCACCCTCTGAGTAAAGAACTTCTTTCTAATGTCTAATCTGAATCTACCCTCTTTCAGTTTAAACCATTACCCCTAGTCCTACCATTACTCTCTGTCCTGGTTCCAGTTAGGACAGAGTTAAGTAGCTCATAGTAGCTGGTAGGGTGCTATGTTTTGGATTAGGATGAGAAGAGCGCTGATAACATGCTGATGTTTTAATTGTTGCAGAGCAGTGTTTACACCAGGCCAAGGACTTTTCGGCTTCTTGCTCTGTCCTGCCAGCGAGCAGGCTGGGGGTGCAGCAGGAGCTGGGAGGGGACAGACCCAGGACAGCTGACCCAAACTGGCCAAAGGGGTATTCCATACCATCTGGCGTCATGCTAAACAATATATAGGGGTGGCTGGCCGGGGTGGGGGGGCCGGCTGCTCGGGGATAGGCTGGGCATCGGTCAGCGGGTGGTGAGCAATTGCACTGTGCATCACTTGTTTTCTTACACATTATTATTATTAATACTATTACCATTATCACTATTATTATTATTATTGTTATTATTATTTTCCTGTCTTAATAAACTGTCTTTATCTCAACTCACAGGCTTCACTTTCCCGTTTCTCTCCCCCATCCCAGAGAGGGAGGGGGGAGGGTGAGCGAACGGCTGTGTGGTGTTTAGCTGCCAGCCGGGTTAAACCACAACAGTCCTTTTTGGCGCCCAACGTGGGGCTCGAAGGGTTGAGATATAGACAGATTTAACCAGAGTGTGTTAAACTAAAATTGGTATAAGTATTGGACCTGCTTAATAGTTGCTAGTCACGATGTTGATTGCCTTAATCTCCAGTCTGCTGTGCCTGTTTTCCAGATTGAGTTTTATAGCGCGTTACTTTCTGTATGTGCTCCCTGTTGCACTGTTTATCCTTTCTGGGCCCTGGTTTAAGATTGTTATGGTACTGTGCGGTGTAGCAATGGCTTATGAAATGATGAAATATCTGGTCACGACTCTAACCTGGTATTTGTACTCAGCACTGACGTCGACTCTATACTTTGGAACCCATATCTCGGAAACTATTAGCAATTACACCTATTGCCTGTTTTCGTTAGGGAGCCAATCTGTGAAGGGGACAGGGGAAGACATTTCCCTACCTGTTCACTCTCCCTTTCTCCTTCACCACCACCCTCTTGTCCCCCGAGCTAGTTACGGTGGTTCTCCGAGATGTTGAATATCCTTGGGATACTCAGACCAGCCTGCTCTTGTTGTTATGTCTCCTGAATGCGCTTCAGATTTTGTGGAGGGTTAAACAACTACTTAGGAATCTCATCCGGAAATCTGTCTTGAGGCGGGATAGTTGCGAGTGGCAGGGAGTGTGGGAGGATATGGGCAGGTTTCTAGAGCAGTGGTCACCTCCAGTGTTTTGGACATTCACCCCTGAACAACTGCAAAATGCTAAAAAGCTGGCAGAATGCTTGAAAAAAAGGTGTCATGACTCTGGCAGTTCCAAAGTGACACAAATCACTGTAGCGTGCTGGGGTCTGGCTTGTGCCTATCGAGCTGCAATTGATGCTACTAGCAACCTAGTGACAGCTCCTGCAGCCGCTCCAGTTCCAGCTCCTGCATCTGCTCCAGCTCCTGCAGCCTCTCTGGCTCCAGCTCCTGCAGCCGCCCCAGCTCCTGCAGCCGCTCCAGCTCCTGCAGCCGCTCCAGCTCCAGCTCCTGCAGCCGCTCCAGCTCCTGCAGCCGTTCCAGTTCCAGCTCCTGCAGCCGCTCCAGTTCCAGCTCCTGCAGCTACTCCAGCTCCAGCTCCTGCAGCCGTTCCGGCTCCTGCAGCCGCTCCAGCTCCAGCTCCTGCAGCTGCTCCAGCTCCAGCTCCTGCAGCCGTTCCGGCTCCTGCAGCCGCTCCAGCTCCAGCTCCTGCAGCCGCTCCAGCTCCAGCCCCTGCAGCCGCTCCAGCTCCAGCTCCTGCAGCCGCTCCAGCCCTTGCAGCTGCCCCAGCTCGTGCAGCTGCTCCCACTCCTGTGGCTGGGTCAGAGAAACGAGCTGTAGCAGTGCAAGTTGACCCCGCAGAGGGTATTCCAACCCCTGTGGCAGACCCTGTGGCTGGGTCAGAGAAACGAGCTGTAGCAGTGCAAGTTGCCCCTGTAGACAAGGTGAAAAAATGGTATAGAGGCTCAGGTCGTTTAAAACGCAGACAGTCTTCTGCTAAGTCTGGGCGTAGTGAAGACGAGGCTGGGCCATCAAAGGTGCAGGAGACTGAAAATGAGGATGAGGATGTCGAAAAATCAACAGTAACTACCCGGACTCCATACCAGCCATCAAAGGTGCAGGAGACTGAAGATGAGGATGAGGATGTCGGAAAATCAACAGTAACTACCCGGACTCTACACCAGCCATCAAAGGTGCAGAAGACTGAAGATGAGGATGAGGATGTCGAAAAATCAACAGTAATTACCCGGACTCTATACCAGCGTGAGCTACGAGATGTGCGAAAAGATTTTGGTCGCTGTATAGGCGAGCAGCTTGTCACCTGGCTGCTCCGGTGCTGGGAGACGGGAGCCAATTATGTGGAATTGGAGGGCAAGGAAGCCAGGCGGCTGGGATCCCTTGCTAGGGACGCATGCATTGACAAAGCAATTGGAGATGGAGCACAATCTCGCAGCCTCTGGAGGCGTCTCCTGTCAGCTGTGAAGGAAAGGTATCCCTTCAAGGAAGAACTTGTATGTTTACCAAGCAAATGGACCACCATGGAGAAGGGAATTCAGTACCTGAGGGAATTGGCCGTACGGGAAGTAATTTATAAGGACCTAGACGACGCACAAACATCCGCAGATCCAGATGCAGTCCGGTGTACACTACCCATGTGGTGGAAGTTTGTACAGAGTGCACCATCATCATATGCCAGCTCATTGGCAATACTAGCCTGGAAAACGGAGGAGAATCCCACAGTGAATGAAGTGACTAAAATACTCCGGCAGTACGAAGGAAATCTCTCCTCTTCCCTAAAGGCCTGTGTCTCAGCTGTGGAGAAACTCTCTGAAGAGGTCCACCAACTAAAGGGAATTTATCTTCCCCTCCACCTGAACGAACCAGTGTCCACCAGCTAAAAGAGAATGCTTTACAGAAACTTTCTTAAAAGATCCACCAACTTGAAGAAAGATTATCTTCCCCTTCACCTGAACGAACCAGTGTCCACCAGCTAAAAGAGAATGCTTTGGAGAAACTTTCTGAAAAGATCCACCAACTTGAAGAAAGATTATCTTCCCCTTCACCTGAACGAACCAGTGTCCACCAGCTAAAAGAGAATACCTTGGAGAAACTTTCTGAAAAGATCCACCAACTTGAAGAGAGATTATTTTCCTCCCCACCTGTACAAACCAGTGTCTCAACTATTAGGGGTAAACGTTCATCTATGCAAGGAAGACAATATGGTGGGCACACACACACCGCCACCCTGTGGTTTTACCTACGTGACCATGGAGAGGACATGAGAAAATGGGATGGAAAATCTACTGCGACCCTAGAGGCACAGGTACGTGAATTGCAAAGGAAAACAATTGGGAAAAAGGAGTTCTCTGAAAGGTTTGCTGCTCCAACTTCCAGCAGGCAGTCCTTTAAACACAGAAATGAAGATTCTGACCAGGACTAGAGGGGCCCTGCCTCCAACCAGGGGGAGGAAAGGGACAATCGAGTTTATTGGACTGTGTGGATTCGATGGCCTGGCACGTCAGACGCACAGAAGTATAAGGCTTTGGTAGACACCGGTGCACAATGTACTCTAATGCCATCAAGCTATAAAGGGCCAGAGCCCATCTGTATTTATGGTGTGACGGGGGGATCCCAGCAGTTAACTGTACTGGAGGCTGAAGTGAGTCTAACCGGGAATGAGTGGCAAAAGCACCGTACTGTGACTGGCCCAGATGCTCCGTGCATCCTTGGCATAGACTATCTTAGAAGAGGATATTTCAAGGACCCAAAAGGGTTCCGCTGGGCTTTTGGCATAGCTGCTTTGGAGACAGAGGACATTAAACAGTTGTCTACCTTGCCTGGTCTCTCAGAGGACCCTTGTGTTGTGGGGTTGCTGAGGGTTGAAGAACAGCAAGTGCCGATCGCTACCACAACTGTGCACCGGCGGCAATATCACACCAACCGAGACTCCCTGAGTCCCATCCATAAGCTAATTCGTCAACTGGAGAGCCAAGGAGTGATCAGCAAGACTCATTCACCTTTTAATAGTCCCATATGGCCAGTGCGAAAGTCTAATGGTGAGTGGAGACTAACAGTGGAGTATCGTGGCCTGAACGAAGTCACGCCACCACTGAGTGCTGCAGTGCCGGACATGCTAGAACTCCAGTATGAACTGGAATCAAAGGCAGCCAAGTGGTATGCCACAATTGATATCGCTAATGCATTTTTCTCCATCCCTCTAGCAGCAGAGTGCAGGCCACAGTTTGCTTTCACTTGGAGGGGAGTCCAATATACTTGGAATCGGCTGCCCCAGGGGTTGAAACACAGCCCTACCATTTGCCATGGACTGATCCAGCCTGCGCTGGAGCAGGGGGAAGCTCCTGAACACCTGCAGTACATCGATGACATCATTGGGTGGGGTGACACTGCAGAAGAAGTTTTCGAGAAAGGGAAGAAAATAGTCCAAATCCTTCTGAAGGCCGGTTTTGCCATAAAACAGAATAAAGTTAAAGGACCTGCACGAGAGATCCAGGTTTTAGGAATAAAATGGCAAGATGGACGTCGTCAAATCCCAATGGATGTGATCAACAAAATAACAGCTATGTCTCCACCAACTAGCAAAAAAGAAACACAAACTTTCCTAGGTGTCGTGGGGTTTTGGAGAATGCATATTCCAAATTACAGTCTGATTGTAAACCCGCTCTACCAAGTAACCCGTAAGAAGAATGCTTTTGAATGGGGCCCTGAGCAACGACAAGCCTTTGAACAAATTAAGCAGGAAATAGTTCATGCAGTAGCCCTCGGGCCAGTCCGAACAGGACCAGATGTAAAGAATGTGCTCTACACCGCAGCCGGAGAGAATGGTCCCACCTGGAGCCTCTGGCAGAAAGAACCTGGGGAAACTCGAGGTCGACCCCTGGGGTTTTGGAGTCGGGGATACAGAGGATCTGAAGCCCGCTATACTCCAACTGAAAAGGAGATATTGGCAGCATATGAAGGAGTTCGATCTGCTTCGGAAGTGGTCGGTACTGAAGCGCAGCTCCTCCTGGCACCCCGACTGCCGGTACTAGGCTGGATGTTCAAAGGAAGGGTCCCCTCTACGCATCATGCAACTGATGCTACATGGAGCAAGTGGGTTGCACTGATTACTCAGCGGGCTCGAATAGGAAACCCCAGTCGCCCAGGAATCTTGGAGGTGATTATGGACTGGCCAGAAGGCAAATACTTTGGGATATCATCAGAGGAGGAGGTGGTTCGTGCTGAAGAAGCCCCACTGTACAACAAGCTACCGGAAAATGAGAAGAAATATGCCTTGTTCACTGATGGGTCCTGTCGTATTGTGGGAAAGCATCGGAGATGGAAAGCTGCTGTATGGAGTCCTACACGATGAGTTGCAGAAGCTGCTGAGGGAGAAGGTGAATCGAGTCAGTTGGCAGAAGTGAAAGCCATTCAGCTGGCTTTAGATATTGCTGAACGAGAAAAGTGGCCAGTTCTCTATCTCTATACTGATTCATGGATGGTAGCAAATGCCCTGTGGGGGTGGTTACAGCAATGGAAGCAGAACAACTGGCAGCGCAGGGGCAAGCCCATCTGGGCTGCGGCACTGTGGCAAGATATTGCTGCCCGGGTAGAGAACCTGGTTGTAAAGGTACGCCATGTAGATGCTCATGTGCCCAAGAATCGGGCTACTGAAGAACACCAAAACAACCAGCAGGTGGATCAGGCTGCTAAGATTGAAGTGGCTCAGGTGGACCTGGACTGGCAACATAAAGGTGAATTAATTATAGCCCGATGGGCCCATGACACCTCAGGCCATCAAGGTAGAGATGCAACCTACAGATGGGCTCGTGATCGAGGGGTGGACCTGACCATGGACACTATAGCACAGGTTATTCATGACTGTGAAACATGTGCTGCAATCAAGCAAGCCAAACGGTCAAAACCTCTTTGGTATGGAGGACGATGGCAGAAATATAAATATGGAGAGGCCTGGCAGATTGATTACATCACACTCCCTCAAACCCGCAACGGCAAGCGCCACGTACTTACAATGGTGGAAGCAACCACCGGATGGCTGGAAACATATCCTGTGCCCCATGCCACCGCCCGGAACACTATCCTGGGCCTTGAAAAGCAAGTCTTATGGCGACATGGCACCCCAGAGAGAATTGAGTCAGACAACGGGACTCATTTCCGAAACAACCTTATAGACACTTGGGCCAAAGAACATGGTATTGAGTGGGTGTATCACATCCCCTATCATGCACCAGCCTCTGGAAAAGTTGAACGATACAATGGACTGTTAAAGACTACACTGAAAGCAATGGGTGCTGGGACATTCAAAAATTGGGATACACATTTGGCAAAGGCCACCTGGTTAGTCAATACCAGGGGATCTGCCAACTGAGCTGGACCTGCCCAATCAAACCTGTTACGCACTGTAGAAGGGGATAAAGTTCCTGTAGTGCACGTAAGAAACATGCTGGGTAAAACAGTCTGGGCTACTCCTGCCTCAGGAAAAGGCAAACCCATTCGTGGAATTGCTTTTGCTCAGGGACCTGGATGCACTTGGTGGGTAATGCAAAAGAATGGGGAGGTCCGGTGTGTACCTCAAGGGGATTTGATACTGGGTGAAAATAGCCCATGAGTTGAATTGTAGTATGTTAATTATTATATAATACTGTATGTCATCACTACCATGATTGCTATATATCATAGATGAAAATGGTGATTAATTAGAATGTATTGGACAGAGAGTAACCTGAGCATGACATAAATGGTATGGAATAAGGGGTGGATATCTGTCCTGGTTCCAGTTAGGACAGAGTTAAGTAGCTCATAGTAGCTGGTAGGGTGCTATGTTTTGGATTAGGATGAGAAGAGCGCTGATAACATGCTGATGTTTTAATTGTTGCAGAGCAGTGTTTACACCAGGCCAAGGACTTTTCGGCTTCTTGCTCTGTCCTGCCAGCGAGCAGGCTGGGGGTGCAGCAGGAGCTGGGAGGGGACAGACCCAGGACAGCTGACCCAAACTGGCCAAAGGGGTATTCCATACCATCTGACGTCATGCTAAACAATATATAGGGGTGGCTGGCCGGGGTGGGGGGGCCGGCTGCTCAGGGATAGGCTGGGCATCGGTCAGCGGGTGGTGAGCAATTGCACTGTGCATCACTTGTTTTCTTACACATTATTATTGTTAATACTATTACCATTATCACTATTATTATTATTATTGTTATTATTATTTTCCTGTCTTAATAAACTGTCTTTATCTCAACTCACAGGCTTCACTTTCTCGTTTCTCTCCCCCATCCCAGAGAGGGAGGGGGGAGGGTGAGCGAACGGCTGTGTGGTGTTTAGCTGCCAGCCGGGTTAAATCACAACACTCTCTTTGATGAAGAGTCCCTCCCCAGCTTTCCTGGAGGCCCCTTTAGGTACTGGAAGGTCGCTGAAAGGTCTCCCCAGAGCCTTCTCTTCTCCGGGCTGAACAACCCCAACTCCCTCAGCCTGTATTCAGAGGAGACAGCCTGTCTTCAGCCCCTTGATCATCCTCATGGCCTTCCTTTGGATTCATTCTAATAGATCCATGTCCTTCTTGTGCTGGGGGCCCCAGACCTGAACGCAGTACTCAAGGTGTGGCCTCACCAGGGCCGAGTACAGAGGGACAATCACTTCCCTACTCCTGCTGACCGCAGTATTCCTGGTAAAAGCCACGATTCTGTTGGCCTTCTTGGCCACCTCAGCAACCTGCTGGCTCATGTTCAGCTGACTATCCACCAGTATCCCCAGATCCTTTTCCCCTGGGCAGCTGTCCAGACACCCTTCTCCCAGAATTATTCTGGGCTGTTGTGCCCCAAGTACAGGACCCGGCACTTGGCCTTGTTGAACTTCATACAGTTGACCTCAGCCCATGGATGCAGCCTATCCAGATCCCTCTGCAGAGCCCTCCTACCCTTGAGTCGATCTACACTTGCATCTAACTTGGTGTCGTCTGCAAACTTACTGAGGGTGCACTCGATCCCTTCATCCAGATCACTGATGAAATTATTGAAAAAGAAGATACAGCCAATTTTTAACCCAAGAAAGCATACATCCCTCCTGGCCTTGAGCAGCCAGTTTCCCCAGGAGAATGCTGGGGGAATCAGTTTCAAAAGCCTTACTGAGGTCTGGGTAGACCACATCCACAGCCTTTCTCTTCTCCACTGAGCACATCACCTTGACTTAGAAGGAGATCAGATTTGCCAAGCAGGACCTGGCTTTGGTAAACTCATGCTGACTGGGCCTGGTCACCCGGTGGTCCTGGAAGTGTTACGTGGTGGTACTCAAGATAATCTGCTCCATGAGCTTCGCCAGCACCAAGGTCAGACTGACAGGCCTGTAGTTCCCCAGATCCTCCTTCTGCCCCTTCTTGTAGGTGGCCGTCACATTGGCTAGTCGCCAGTCACCTGGGACCTTGCCTGATAGCCAGGTCTGCTGATAAATGATGGAAAGTGGCCTGGTGAGCACTTCTGCCAGCTCCCTCAGTACCAACACGTGGATCCCACCTGGCCCCATAGACTTGCGTACATCTAAGTGGAGTAGCAGGTCTCAAAACTTTTCCTCATGGATTATGAGGGCTTCATGCCACTCGCTGTCCCTATCTACCAGTTCAGGAGTCTGAGTACCAGGGGAACAACTGTTCTTGCTGCTGGAGACAGGAGGCAAAGGAAGCAATAAAAACCTCAGCATTTTCCTCATTACCTTTACCTATGTTTCCCCCCACAACCAGTAGAGGATGAAGATTTTCATTAATCCTCTTTTTTTTTTTTTAATTTATTTTAAGAATTAAAAAAAATAATTATTTTTTTTATTATCCTTAATAGATAGGTTGGGCTCCAGTTGGTCTTTTGACCGTTTAATTTTGTCCCTGCACAGCCTCACAACATTTAGAATGTGGTTCCAAACGAAATGGCAGCATGCAAGAGAAGGAAGCAGAGAAAAGGTAGAATCCAGTGGACTTCCATGCCTTATCATTCTGTGATACTGTGCTGCAGTTTTATTCCACTAAATCCTGTATTGTCCAAATTGTCCTGCAATTGTTGATGCAGTTATCTTGTAACAGACAGCACAGTCAGGGTGAGCTATCTGCCTGCAGATATTAACAGCTAAATGAATGGAGCATCAGTCAGGAAGAACCTTGAGAAATCCCAGGATTTCTCCTTCAGAAACCTGTTGACATTTGACAGGAGAAGAGCCTAGACCTGCACCAGAGTAAGACGAACCCCACGCATCAGGGCAGACTGGGACCCTGCTGAGTGAGCAGCGCCCAGGAGGAGGAGGGCCTGGGCACCACGAGGGATCTCATATGAGCTACTCAGCTAAGACCCGGTGTGACATCACACGGACAAGGGCTTGCAGCCAGCAGGGAAAGAGGTGAAGGTCTGGGAGACACTAAGATACTCTGGTCTTCAGAGGAGCAAGGACATAGGCAAGGCTAAAAGTCCCAACAGGACCCAGGGCTTTGTGTCCATGGCTCTGGCTGTTGTCTCTGCCACTGAGGCCTAGGAGGAGACAGCTTCTCGGTAAAGCACCAGGGCCTCATTGCCTCCTCGCCCCCACCCATGAACCAGGCAGGGCTCGTACCATTCTCCTGCTCTTGGCCATGCACATCCCCATCTCCTCCTGCCCCACGAAGAGCCCTGAGCAGTGTGTGAAGGGAAAGGATCTCCCTTCCCAGGGGCTGGGGGTCAAGGCCTGACCCTTGTGCTTGGTGACACACATGTAGTTTTCCTACACATCAGTGTCACCTTCACAGTGCCTTTGTCTCCTTGGCCTCCCTGCCTCCAATGCTCTGCTCTAACGAGCTCCAAGGGAGGCTGTGTCAGTGCTGGCCCTCAGGGGGACACTGCAGGAAACTTGCCTCTGACTTGGACTTGTTGAGAGATGTCTTCAATTGTCTCTCAGTGCCTGAGGTTCGTGGGCTCCCCAGCAAAGCCCCCCGAGGGGGGATTCCAATGCCTTGGGCTGGGCGTCTGGTGCTGAGCTGGGCCGGGCTCGTGGGACAGAGAGAGCTCGTGGCAAGAGGGCCCTGGTGCAGAGAGACAGCTGTGCCCAGGAGCAGCTCCTGTGCACAGCGCAGCAGGGCTGGGGGCTCTGACCGCAGCTGGCACGGGGAGAGGAGAGAAGGAGAGAGGGCTTGGAGGCAGTGAGGAGCGCAGCAACAGAGGACAGCGTGTGGCAGGACAGACCTGCATAGTTTTGGCACTGTGAGTCTCTGGCTGCAGGGCCATGCAGGTCGGGTTGCCAGAGGGGTCTTCTACAGCTGGCACATCTGATGCCTAATAGTATCTGTCGGGATAGTTGTATCTCTGTTTCTCCAGGAAAGTGTAGAAGATGCTGTAGAGAATGGCATTTACAAGAGGAAATTTCCAGAGGAAGACTGAGGCTTGGTTTACCTGAAGGGAAAAGACTTTTTTTGGATTCTGTGCTTTCAGATTCCTGCAGTGGAGGGGAATCTGAGCACACAGCTTGTGGGATGGGCTTGTGAGCATGGACAGGGAAGAGACGTGGGGACACAGAACCAGCTCCCAGCAGGGACGCGGGCAGGCAGCAGGGACATGGGCAGGCAGTGAGAGGGAGCTGCTGCCAGAAATGCTGTGCGAGGGAGGGCTCAGGCTCCTCCCTGGGACACCCCCTGCTCTCCTCTGCCACCAGCACAGCCTCTGCCCTCAAGCCCCCGCTGTCCCCAGCAGGAGCTGCCTCCTCTGCAGGCAGAGCTGCAGCACAGGAGGGTGTGCTGAGTGTCCGTCTGTCCCTCCCTGGCCTTGCCTCCCCTGTCAGCAGCACGCTGCCATTCCTCCTGGCTTCTCCACCTGGCCGTGCTGCTGCTGCTCTTGTTCCCAGGCTGCATGGGGATGGGGGTTTCACCTGCCTTGGAGTGAGCCCTTGGGGTGCCTGGGGGAAGGGGAGTACGGGGACAGGGTGAGGGGTCTGGAGATGGGCACTTGGAGCCTGGCTTCTTTTGCTCTCAGCAGTGTTCAAGCTCTTCACAGGAGAAACTCCTTAGTGCAATTGTCCTGCAGTCAAAGAGATGCCCGCACAGAGCAGCTGAATCCAATGCAGAAAAGGGCTCTGCCAACTGTCTGTGTGCAATTGGGCAAGTGCTTTGAGGGGCTTAATTAAGAAATGGGAATGGTTTTCTCAGGTCACTCTGCCGTATTATTAGTGTATTTCTGTTCCTCGGGCAGGACGCCATGCCCGGAGGCAGGAAATGCCCAACAGCAGCTCTGTGAGCGAGTTCCTCCTGCTGGCATTCGCAGACACGCGCGAGCTGCAGCTCCTGCACTTCGGGCTCTTCCTGGGCATCTACCTGGCTGCCCTCCTGGGCAACGGCCTCATCCTCACCGCCGTAGCCTGCGACCACCGCCTCCACACCCCCATGGACATCTTCCTCCTCAACCTTCCCCTCCTCGACCTGGGATCCATCTCCACCACTCTCCCCAAAGCCATGGCCAATGCCCTCTGGGACACCAGGGCCATCTCATATCAAGGGTGTGCCGCACAATTCTTCATTTTTGTCTTCTTAGTTGGAGCGGAGTATTGTTTTCTCACCATCATGGCCTATGACCGCTACGTTGCCATCTGCAAGCCCCTGCACTACGGGAGCCTCGTGGGCAGCAGAGCTTGTGCCCAGATGGCAGCAGCTGCCTGGGGCAGTGGCTTTCTCTATTCTGTCCTGCACACGACCACTACATTTTCCCTGCCCCTCTGCCAAGGCAATGCTGTGGACCAGTTCTTCTGTGAAATCCCCCAGATCCTCAAGCTCTCCTGCTCAGATGCCTACCTCAGGGAAGTTGGAGCACTTGTGTTTAGTTTTTCTTTAGCATTTGTTTTTTTTCTTTTCATTGTGGTGTCCTATGTGCAGATCCTCAGGGCTGTGCTGATGATCCCCTCTGAGCAGGGCCGGCACAAAGCCTTTTCCACGTGCCTCCCTCACCTGGCCGTGGTCTCCCTCTTTGTCAGTACTGCCGTGTTCGCCTACCTGAAGCCCCCCTCCATCTCCTCACCATCCTTGGACCTGCTGCTGGCAGTTTTATATGTGGTAGTACCTCCAGCAGTGAACCCCCTCATCTACAGCATGAGGAACCAGGACCTGAACGCCACACTAAGGAAAATGATTCCAGTGGTAATATTTACTTAGCAATCAAATGGCTATCTCACTTTTCTAGTTTTATTCAAGTTAATCTCAGGCAATTCTTGACCTTTAAGTACGTATTCTTTAAAATTCTGTTTGCAGATCAATATTTGCTTTCATTCCTCTTTTCCAGATGACCAGCCCTCTGTGTGACCCAGAGAATGTGTTTAATCCTAAATGACACCTGCCCTCTGTTGTGGCATCTCGGTACTAAAAGTGAAGTTGCTGAGTGCTCAGGGCTCTTCTTCCCAAACTGGAGTGCAGAAGACGCTCAGGGAATGCCAGACTTAAGGCCTCACTCTTGTGCTTGGGTGCCACCGGGACACAGGGGCAGGAGGGCACGGGGTGCTGGGTGAAGGAGTCAGGGCTGGACTGAGTCGTCACTGGTGGATTCCCAGTGCCCCTGGAGGCCCTGACCAGTCAAGAAGCAGCTTCCTGGGATTGAAACGTGACAGGGCTGGCGGCATCAGGGAGGTATCGGGAACCACCAGGACATTCTAAGGGTTCACCTGGGATGCCGTGTGCCTTGTGTTGGGTGGGCAGCGAGTGGGTCTTCACAGTAAAGCGAAGCCAAAGGATGCCCGGGCTGATGGGAGCTCTGCAATGCCAGGACACACAGCGAGGCCACAGCACAAAGGTCTCAGAGGCCTTCAGTGAACAGTAGGGAAGGGCCAAGACTGGGTGACCAGGGAAGGTCCGGGAGGTGGGGAGAGGTGGGCAGGGGCTGGGCTGGGCTGGGCAGTGCCCGGCAGAGGGCACCAGCAGCGTCAGGGAGCAATGGCAGCATGCAGGGGAGGGCTCCCAGCAGGGCTTGGTGCTGCAGAGCCAGGGCTGGGGAAGGGAGCCCCGAGCTGCAGGGGCAGGGGACACGAGGCCGCTCGGGGCCCTTGCTGGCCTGGGCAGAGCAGGAAGGGGGCCCAGGGCATTCGTCCCCTCACCGCAGCCTACCACGACCTGCACGGCGCTCACGCAGCGTCCAGGGCCAGGCTCTGCGCCGTGGTGTGCAGGGAGAGGGCAATGCCTTTATGATAAAGAGGCTGAAACTGAAAAAGGTCCCTCCGCTGCCCCGTGGTGTGACAGGGCCAGGGTGGGACGGCTTACCTTTATTTGATGTAGTTCTTGTGTAATTTGCATTGGTGATGGCACAAAAAGACAGCTCCTTCACCAGTGATGTACATCCTTCTTCATGTTAGGACACAACTCAATGTCCTTCACTCTGCTTTATCTCACGGATGAACTGGATTAGGTCTCCTTGATTACTCTGAGGCACAGTGCAGTGCTTTTTGCCTTCTGACACTCCAGCACAATATGTGTGACTTTCCCTTACACTGTGCATTGACCTGACGGGTCATTTCATATTTTTCACTTTCATATCCCTAGTTGGAAGGGGATGATTCCCCAGAGTGGGGCAAGCTGATGGGTTCTGCCTCAGACCTTTGAAGTGTCCTGCTCTTGAGTCTTTCAGCCTGAGTTTTCCACACATGAGCTAGGACGATAAATGGATGTTTAGGTGTCTACTAGGAAGGAGGGAGAGTGTCTTGGGATCCCAAAGGCCATTTCAAATTTAGGTCTATCCCAAGAAACCGCTGAAGAAAGAATTTGCCTTGAAGGGGTTTCCTGTGCTGGGCTGGGCTGCAGTTTCAAGGAGAAAGAGCACTGCTGGCAGTGGAGGTGCCCGGGAAACATCACCTGTCTCCACCTTATCCACCAACGGGCTCTGGTCTCCTGCAGGTCGTTTCAGACAGCTTCCATTCCAGGGAATTACTCTAAATGCACCAGAGCCGCTGGAGGTCTAATGATTTCATTGAAAGCAGAACCAGGAAATGGGATTTCAAGGAAATCTGAATACTCAAATGTGAGTAAACTACTCAAATGTGAGTAAACTGCTCTGAAGACCTTTGCACTGGTTGCAAAAAGCAACTGCTCATTACCTCAAATGATTCAATCCCTTCCGTAAAATGTCACACAGTGTAATTTCTCTCATGAAGAAATAGGCATTTTCAGGATGTATTTTCATCACAGAAAAAGAAATACTGGTGTTCACCTGTACTTGCATTGTCATCGCTTTGTCTATCATGGTGTGCTCCCTCATCTTCCAGGTACATCCACCTGTCTTGATTTAACAGTCTATGTTGAATGTCCCCTTTCCAGCTGCCTGTCTGGACCTATGCACTTCCCATGGTTCTCCTGACTTGCCCTCCCCTTCCTCCTGGATCACTCAGACCGCCCTCACCAACCCAGGTGCTGCTTTGAGTTTCAGGGAGTTGAAGCTTGCCCATCTATCTGCAGTCTGTCTAATTGTGTCCTTAGAAAGCTCATCATCATTTATCATTGAATTAATATCATATGGATTAATTCTAATCTTAACACTTATAATTTCTGGTCTATCAGTATAAAAGACTTCCGGTCCAGTCATTCTTTTGGGAACATAAACCTCACAGGAGGCATACAGGATGAGGAGCTTGCTTTGCTTTTGGAAGATTGCTGCATGTTTTCCTGTTGTTTGGTTTGAAATAAGGAGAAACCCTTCTGCGCCTGTGTGCATCCAGGTCTCTAAGGCAAGCAGGAGGGACCTGGTGCAAGGGAGCTGTAACATCCAGCTGCAGACTTCTGTGCTGATGTCTGCTGGAAGGAGAAGTGACGCAAGTGCCAAAGAGAGAAATGTCAGGGCTGGGGTGGTGAGGAGCAAGGTTCTCCATGCAGTGTCAGACCTCAAGAGTCTGCTTTTCCTCCCTATGCAGGTCTCCAAAGGAGACACCCTGGATCAATATCAGTTGGAGAATAATGCTCCAAACAGAAATTCACCTAAACGCATCCTTTAAGATGACAAAAGTGTTTTTTTCAGGTGTTTCTTGATATCTTCCTCCTTAACTACACCATGAAAGCTCTCCAATTAGCTGAACAAGTCTTGAAGACTTGAAGAAAACTGTGGCAGAGATATGGCTGCTTAGGACTTTCTCTCTTTTAATGAGTTCCATGGTGTATTTTGATGCTCAGTCTATGAAGCTCAGGTACTGAGAGGAGAATGATGTAACCGCTTGAGAAGGTAAAGTCAGAAGGAAAAGTTGAAATGACCTGGAGTATTAATGGGCCCCACTGAGGGCTGTTCCTAACAAAGCCTCCCCAGGGACTTGTTAGGGCAGATCATTGAAGGCCATGATTTCAGAGAGGCAAAGCGCTGTGCTGAGAAAAGTCTTGGTTGGTTTTGGTGAAGCAGAAGGGCCAAGGCCTGACCCCAGCCACTGGGAGGGGAGATCCTGAACACCCCCGTCTGGCTCAGGGCTCTTCTTGGGGTCTGTATGATGTGGTGGGCAGTGTGATGCCACGAGAAGAACTTCATTATGGCACCTCCCCACCCCTGCACAGGGTATCAAGGAAGCAGTGAGGCCCCATTGCAATGACTATATCTCGTCTCGTCAGAAGCTCTAGGCAAAGGGACAAAAAGGTCAGGGCTGTTGGGGCCTTCTTGGCTAGACACAGCCAAGCCTTGGGCCTCCTGCTGTCCAGTCCTGGACTCAAGCAGAAGGGACAGGACAACCCCTGTGCGGGCCTTCTTTCTGTCTGGGTCCTCCTGGGGATGGAGGCAGAGGGGATCCCACAGGCAGCATGCCAAGCAGGGGCCTTCTGCTGGCCTAGCAGGGCCACTCAGCCCCAAAGTGCAGATCCCAGGGAGAAGCCAAGGGTGACCTGCCACCTCCAGACACAAGGCACCTCACAGTCCCTTTGCGTGACACGTTCCTGCTGCTGCCCTATCAGCTGCAGAGACAGAAGTGACCTCCCAGTCAGTGCCCCAGTCCCATTCCTCCTGCTGGGGCAGGAGATCCTGAGGCAGAGCTGACCTCTCTAGTCTCTTTGGGACTCACTTTTTGGGGCTCACTTTTCTGGATTAGAAATTTAGCAAATGTGTTGGTCTGCTTAGGGTGTCAGGTCTGTGTTTAGGTTATGGGCAAGCTTTGTGGAATAGTTTTTTGTTCTACATCTGCCTAGAAGTCTAGGTTTAATAGAGGATTTTAATGCTAGTGTTAAGGGCAGGGATTAGGGTGAGCACAAGAGTAAATGCAAGTGTCATTCTTTATTGGCAAAACCATTTGATCTCTGGATACCCAGTACCCTGAGCTGGTGGAAGAGGATGAGGATCAGGATGTGGCCCTCACTTTCCACGAGAAAATGGTTGGCGACCTGCTACAGCACTTGGATGTACGCAAGTCGATGGGGCCGGATGGGATCCACCCAAGGGTACTGAGAGAACTCGTGCAGGAGCTGGCCAAGCCGCTTTCCATCATTTATCAGCAGTCCTGGCTATCAGGGGAGGTTCCAGTCGACTGGCGGCTAGCAAACGTGACGCCCATCTACAAGAAGCGCTGCAGGGTAGACCGGGGGAACTATGGGCCTGTTAGTTTGACTTCAGTGCCAGGGAAGCTCATGGAGCAGATTATCTTGAGTGTCAACACGCGACACTCGCAGGGCAAGCAGGCGATCAGGCCCAGTCAGCATGGGTTTATGAAAGGCAGGTCCTACTTGACGAACCTGATCTCCTTCTATGACCAAGTGGCGCGCTTAGTGGATGAGGGAAAGGCTGTGGATGTGGTCTACCTTGACTTCAGTAAGGCTTTTGACACCGTTTCCCACAACATTCTCCTCAAGATACTGGCGGCTCGTGGCTTGGACTGGCGTACGCTTCATTGCATTAAAAACTGGCTGGATGGCCGGGCCCAAAGAGTTGTGGTGAATGGAGCCAAATCCAGCTGGAGGCCGGTCACTAGCGGAGTCTCCCAGGGCTCCGTACTGGGGCCAGTCCTCTTTAATATCTTTATCGGTGACCTGGATGAGTGCACCCTCAGGAAGTTTGCAGATGACACCAAGTTAGATGCGTGTGTCGAGCTGCTCGAGGGTAGGAAGGCTCTGCAGGAGGATCTGGATAGGCTGGACCGATGGGCTGAGGCCAGCTGTATGAAGTTCAACAAGGCCAAGTGCCGGGTCCTGCACCTGGGGCGCAACAACCCCAAGCAGAGCTACAGGTTGGAAAGCTGCCTGTCAGAGAAGGACCTGGGAATACTGGTTGATGGTCGGCTGAACATGAGCCAGCAGTGTGCTCAGGTGGCCAAGAAGGCCAACAGCATCCTGGCTTGTATAAGAAGCAGTGTGGCCAGCAGGTCTAGGGAAGTGATTGACCCCCTGTACTCGGCTCTGGTGAGGCCGCACCTCGAGTACTGTGTTCAGTTTTGGGCCCCTCGCTACAAGAAGGACATGGAGGTGCTTGAGAGAGTCCAGAGAAGGGCGACAAAGCTGGTGAGGGGTCTGGAGAACAAGTCTTACGCGGAGTGGCAGAGGGAGCTGGGATTGTTAAGCCTGGAGAAGAGACTCAGGGGCAACCTTATCGCTCTCTATAGGTACCTTAAAGGAGGCTGTAGCGAGGTGGGGGTTGGTCTATTCTCCCACGTGCCTGGTGACAGGACGAGGGGGAATGGGCTAAAGTTGCGCCAGGGGAGGTTTAGGTTGGATATTATGAGGAACTTCTTTACCGAAAGGGTTGCTAGGCATTGGAATGGGCTGCCCAGGGAAGTGGTTGAGTCACCATCCCTGGAGGTCTTTAAGAGACGTTTAGATGTTGAGCTCAGTGATATGGTTTAGTGGAGGACTTGTTAGTGTTAGGTCAGAGGTTGGCCTAGGTGATCTTGGAGGTGTCTTCCAACCTAGACGATTCTGTGATTCTGTGAAAGCCAAGGCACGGATGGAACTGAGCTTATCAAGTGAAGCAAAGAATAACAGGAAGAGATTCTACAGATACATGGCTCAGAAAAGAAAGGCCAAGGAGAGTGTACCCCCTCTGATGGATGAGAAGGGTGAACTGGTAATGACAGCCATGGAGAAGGCTGAGGGACTCAGCAATATCTTCTCCTCAGTCTTCCCTGCCAGTCAGGCTTCCCAAGACTTTCATTTCCTTGAACCCAGACATGGAGGCTGGGGGTCAAAGTCCCGCCCGCTGTAAGTGAAGAGCAGGTTCGAGACCATCTGATGAACCTAAACAAGTACAAGTCTATGGGCATTTGGTGAAGCAGAAGGGCCAAGGCCTGACCCCAGCCACTGGGAGGGGAGATCCTGCACCCCCCCGTCTGGCTCAGGGCTCTTCTTGGGGTCTGTATGATGTGGTGGGCAGTGTGATGCCACGAGAAGAACTTCATTAGGACACCTCCTCACCCCTGCACAGGGTATCAAGGAAGCTGTGAGGCCCCATTGCAATGACTCTATCTCATCTCCTCAGAAGCTCTAAGCAAAGGGACAAAAACGTCAGGGCTGTTGGGGCCTTCCATTCTTGCCAGCACCCTCTGCCTTCTCCTCTGCAGACTTTCCTCTGCTGTCCCACACTTTGCCCTATTTCCTTGAAGTCTGCAGACACCCATCTCTGTCCACCACCTTGCTCTCATCCCGGCATTTCCATCATTTCACCAGTGTCTCATCAACCCTCACCAGCTGTTCTTTGAAACACAAAGCCTGGGTCTGATCATAAACTCCCTTTCGGTGACCTCTGGCACCACAGCACCACCATTTGAGAGACATTTCTTCCTCCTCATGGCCAGTGCCACCCTTCCAAGGTACACTTTGCGACAGTTTTTCCTCTCCTGCCCTTTCCTACCCCTAGGAAAGCTCCATCAGGGTGGAAACCACTCCCAAAGGAGGCATCCCAACCCATCAGGCTCCTTGCAGCCTGTCAGCCAAGCAGATAGAAGTCACCTCAGCAGCATCTTCCAAGGCCTGGGCCTGCTGCTGGCCTTGCAGCTTCTTGGCTAGACACAGCCAAGCCTTGTGCCTCCTGCTGCCCAGTCCTGGCCTCAAGCAGAAGGGACAGGACAACCCCTGTGCGGGCCTTCTTTGTGTCTGGGTCCTCCTGGGGATGGAGGCAGAGGGGATCCCACAGGCAGCATGCCAAGCAGGGGCCTTCTGCTGGCCTAGCAGGGCCACTCAGCCCCAAAGTGCAGATCCCAGGGAGAAGCCAAGGGTGACCTGCCACCTCCAGACACAAGGCACCTCACAGTCCCTTTGCGTGACACGTTCCTGCTGCTGCCCTATCAGCTGCAGAGACAGAAGTGACCTCCCAGTCAGTGCCCCAGTCCCATTCCTCCTGCTGGGGCAGGAGATCCTGAGGCAGAGCTGAGCTCAGCAGAGCATTCCCACCCATCTCCTCCTTGTGGCCCACAAGCTGATCAGATCCATGGCCCCTCACATCCATCTCTGAATGCCATGGGACTGCACAGCAACCTCACTGTTCCTGCCCTGCTCCAAGGGAACAAGAACCTAACATTAAGGGTTGGGAGAGGGTCTGAAGGAGAGGAGGTTAATGCACAGGAGGACAGGATTTGGATGTTAGTTGTTCATGTTCAGCCAGTCTGTTCATCAGTGCTGGTCTCAGCTGTGCTGGCATCTCTTCGACTGCAGGACAATTGCACTAAGGAGGTTGTCCTGAGAAGAGCTTGAACACTGCTGAGAGCAGAGGAATCCAGGCTCCAAGTGCCCATCTCCAGACCCCTCACCCTGTCCCCATACTCCCCTTCCCCCAAGGACCCCGAGGGCTCACTCCATGGGCAGGTGAAACCCCCATCCCCAGGCAGCCTGGGAACAAGAGCAGCAGCAGCACGGCCAGGTGGAGAAGCCAGGAGGAATGGCAGCGTGCTGCTGCCAGGGGAGGCAAGGCCAGGGAGGGACAGACGGACACTCAGCACACCCTCCTGTGCTGCAGCTCTGCCTGCAGAGGAGGCAGCTCCTGCTCATTGCAAACGATCTGTGCTCACCTCAAGCCCGCAGACACCTCCCAAAGGCAGGGCACTGGCATAGGAGGGTTTGCAGCTCCTAAATATCACCTAGGATAAAGCCTGAGAGGACCACAGTGATGATGTTGGTGCAGTCTGTGGGCTGAGTTGTGGGAAGGGACCTTATGAAGTTCATTGATGACATATTGGTCCCTCACTGCAATGCTCCAGGAGTCTCAGTCTCCTGTACAATCCTGACAATCCATTACCCTGAAACCTGCCTCCCCTCCACTGCAGGATTCTTAAAGCAAAGCTTACAGAAAACGGCTTTCATTTCAGGTATCCCCTGCCTTGGTCTTTCTCTTGAAACATCCAACCATAAATGCCATTCTCTACAGCATCTTCTACACTTTGCTGGAGAAAGAGAGAGACAACTATCCAGAGATATGCTGTCAGGCATCGGATTTGCCAGCTGTAGATGACCCCTCTGGCAACCCCACCTGTATGGCCCTGCAGCCAGAGACGGACCTTGTCAAGGGCTGTGCACATTTCTCCTGCAGGCAGCTCTCAGCATCCTCCCACTGCCAACTGCCTCCAAGCCCTCTCTCCTTCTCTCCTGTCCCCGTGCCACCTGTGGTCAGAGCCCCCAGCCCTGCTGCGCTGTGCACAGGAGCTGCTCCTGGGCACAGCTGTCTCTCTGCACCAGGGCCCTCTTGCCACGAGCTCCCCTTGGACCCAGGAGCCTGGCCCAGCTCAGCAGCACAGCACCCGACCATGGCATCGCTTGCTCTGTGTCATTGGGCTCCGTCAAGGTGTCCCCAAGGCCTCAGGGCTGACGTCTCCCGAAGGCAGCAGGGTCTCTGCTGGGCTGTGGTGTCTGAAGCAGACTGAAGGCATCACCGACTGCTCCTTGCTGAATGTGGGAGAGATTGGTTTTCGAGGTGTGATTTGTGCTATTAAAGTTTGGTTGTCAAACATCTTGAGCTTTTAACTTGTCAGGCACTGAAGCACCACAGAGCTGTTGGCTCACTCCCACCACTCAAAATCTTATTTTTTGAAATATAGACAGTTTAAAGGCACAGGAAATGAAGACATAAGAATAACAGTAACAACAATAATAAATAATAATAAATTTTATTTTTATTGTGTGTAAAGCATGTGATGCAAAATGCAATTGCTCATCAACCACGGACCAACAGTCCCATTGAACCTGGCCATCCTGCATTTGGATCTCCTGTGCAGGTCCCTTGACCTTACTTTGGTTTAGGGCAATACAAGCTTTCAGAAGGATTAGGACTATTTTCTGCCCTTTCTCAAATATTCTTGAGCTGGGTTGCCCCATGTGATGACGACATCAATGTACTGGAGGTGTTCAGGAGCTTCCCCCTCTTCCAGGGCAGTCTGGATCAGCCCATGGCAAATGGTAGGGCTGTGTTTCTACCCCTGGCGCAGTCCATTCCAGGTGGACAGGACGCCCCTCCAACTGAAAGCAAAGTGCGGCCTTCACACTGCTGCCAAAGGGATAGAGAAAAATGCATTAGCAATATTAATTGTGGCAGAGCGCTTGGCTGCCTTTGACTGCAGTTCGTACTGAACGAAGTTCTAGCATGCCCAGCACAGCAGCACTCAGCAGTGGTGTGACTTCATTCAGGCACAGAAGTCCACCGTTCTCTTCCACTCACCATTAGAATTTTGCACTGTCCATATGGGACTACTAAAGGGTGAGCAAGTGTTGCTGATCACCCCTTGGCTCTGCAGTCAATGAACCAGCTCATGCATGGGAATCAGGGAGTCTCTGTTAGTGCAGTACTGCCTCAGGTGCACTGTTGTGGTAACGATTGGCACCTGCTGCCCATTGGCCATCAGCACCTGCACAGCAGAAGGGTCCTCTGAGAGAGTGGGCAAGGTAGACAACTGTTTGATGGTCTCCGTCTCTAAGGGAGTCATGCCCAAAGTCCATCCAGTAAACGTTTGGATCTTTGAAGTACACTCTCTTGATTTAGTCAGTGCCAAGGTTGCACAGAGCCTCCAGGCCAGTCCCAATGGGTTGCTTTTGCCACTCCTTCCCAGTTAGGCTCACTTCAGCCACCAGTACAGTTAACTCTTGGGTTTGACGTACCAGGCCAATACTCCTCAGAGTCCAATACACCCGATTGTCCCCTTCCTCCCCCTGGATGGAGGCTGGGCCCCTCTAGTCCTGCTCATAGTATTCATTACTCTGTTTGGAGGACTGTCTGCTAGAAACTGGAGCAGTAATTTTCTCAGAAGAACCACTTTTTTGCGAATGCTTTTCCTTGCACTTCATGTATCCCTGCCTCTAGGGTGGAGGTAGGGCAGATTTTTGCATCCTGTTTTCTTATGGCCTTTCCGTGGTCACACAGTTAAAACCACAGGGTGGCACATAGTATGCACGCACTATATCAACTTTCTTGAGCAGAGGGATGCTTACACCTGATAGCCGAGCTATTGGTTCGTGCAGGTGGGGAGGAACATGTATCCTCTTGTAGTTCTAGCATCTCATAAGAAAATTTCTCTCAACACGAGATGCAGGCCCATAGGGAAGAAGAGAGACTTTCATTGTAATGCTGTAGTTGGCTACATCCAACTACATCCGATTCATCCATGTGGGTTCCTCTTGGTCTTTCCAGGTCATTACTGCCAATGAGCTGGCATATGGTGATGGTGCCCTCTGTACAAACGTCTGCCACATGGGTCATGGGCACTCGACTTCATCTGGAACTTTGGACAGCTGTTTGTTGTCTAGGTCACTATCAATCAGCTTCAGCATGGCTAATTCCCTCAGGTACTGGATACCCCTCTCCATGTTGGTCCACTTTCCTGGTTGACATACAAGATCTTTCTTGAAGGGAGACCTTTCCTTGACGCCTGACAGGATTAAATTCCTTGTGCCCTTTTCCAATGGCTTTGTCAATCACTCCTTCTCTAGAGGGGGATCCCAGCTGCTTGGCTTCCCTGCCCTTTAATTCCAGGCTATTGGCCCTGTTCTCCCAGCACGGGGACAGCCAGGTGACAATGTGCTCACCAAGGTGATGGCTGAAATCTTTTCCCTTATCTCATAGCTTACCCTGGGAAAGGGATCACGTGGTTTCTGATGTTTAGGTGATTTCTTCTTCTTTGTCCTCCTGCTTCCATGGTGGCCCTTCTTTGGTGAAACCTGCCTTATCTTCTTCTTCCTCCTTTCTTGTCTGGGTAGGAGTTTCTTCACTTTCTAAAGAAAAACTGACTTCCGCACCCATTGTTTTCTCTTTAATAAAGAGGCAACCAATAGTGGCACAGGCTGGTTCTCTGGCCCAGCCATGGGGCCCATTTCAGGGGCTGGAGTGGCTGCAGGGCCCATCACAGGAGTTGTCCTGGCTGCAGGGCCTTTCAGAGGAGTTGGAGTGGCTGCAGTGCATATCGCAGTTTTTGGAGTGGCTCTAGGGCCTGTCACAAGGGTTGGTTTAAATTTAGACCCATCTCAGGGGGTGTGGTGCTTGAAGCAGACTGAAATCATCAGCGACTGCCCTTCTCTGTACACAGGAGAGATGAATTTTACAAGTGCGATTTGTGCTATTAGAGTGTGGTTGTCAAACATGTTGTCCTTTAACCTGGCAAGTAGCTCAGCACCACACAGCAGTTAGCTCACACCAACCCCCCAAATGCTTATGTGTTGAGATAAGGGCAGTTTAATGGACCGAAAGGGAAGAGAAATAATAATAACAGTAGCTTTTATGATGATGATGATGATGATGATGATGATGATGATGATATTTATTATTTTTATTATTGTTATGTACAAAGCAAGCTGTGCACAGTGCAATTGCTCATTACTTACTGATGTCCAGCCTGTCCCCAACTGGTAGAACATTGTGGTAACCACCTGCACCTGCTCTTCTTTGACCTTCAACGACTCCACAAATGGAAGGCTCCTCGCAGAGACTGGGCAAGGTAGACAACTCTTTAATATCCTCTGTCTCCAAGGCAGCTGTCCCAAAACCCCACCTGTAACCTTTTGGATCTTTGAAGTACCCCCCTCGTGGGGAAGTCTATGTCAAGGTTTCATAGATCAACATTCTTCTTCCTCCTTTCTTTTCTGGGTAGTAGTTCTTTTCCATTCTAAGGAGCCTGATTTTCACACCCATTGTTTTCTCCTGCATATAGAGGCAACGGATACTGGCACAGGTTGGCGCTGTGGCCTAGCAAGACCAGACCTGGGGGGTCTGGTCTAGTCCCCAGACTAGACCTGGGGCCTGTCCCAGGGGCTGGAGCGGCTGCAGGACATGTCAGAGGTGTTGGAGTAGCTGCAGGGCCTGTCACTGGGGTTGGACTGGCAGAGTGGAGAGGCATCAGTGAAATCCTGGCAATACCAGAGTGAGAGCCAGGTGGGGAAGAGAAGTGGCTGTCTGAAGCCTTCAGAGAGGTGTAGGACAGCACAGGAAAGCCTGCAGAGGAGAAGGCAGAGGGCTCTGACAAGAATGGAAGGCTGCAGCAGCACTGACATCTTTGTCTCTGCAGCCATGGCTTATGAGGAGACGTGTTATACTCATGGCACTGGGACCATGTATTTTCCTTTCAACCATGTGCAGACACTGGGAGGTGTCACACCATTGTCCTTCACATGATATTATGGGCATCGTCCCCTACCCCACAGACCCAGACCCCAGGAAGAGCCCTGAGTGAGACATGGGGTTGCAGGATCTGTCCTCCAGTGGCTGGCGTCAGGCCTTGGCCCTTCTGCTTCACCAAAACAAACCGAGACTTTTCTCAGCACAGTGCTTTGCCTGTCTGTAATCACAGCCTCCAGTTAGCTGCCCTAACAAGTCCCTGGGGAGGCTTTGTTAGTAACAGACTAGAATAGCCAACAGAGTGTATAGTGTACTCTAATACTACAGGATAGAGTAACCAACAGAGGTGAGACAGGTACTCTGAGATCATGAAAGGCATCAGAAAGCTGATCCCCATTAGATGACTGATATCGGGAGGTCAGGAGTATCCTGGCAAGGAGAGATGTGAGATTTGGGGGAGGGAAGAGGAAGGGAAGAGTAGCTTGGAAGCTTACTTTCTAGAGGTTAGAGGGTTCATGTAATGTTGATGCTTCTGTAACACTGACTTCAAACCGTCTTCTCTGTCCCTTACACTATTTTCAAGAGTAACAATAATCCCTCAACATAAACATTAGTCCACCACCCTGATAGGAATCCACTACTCTAATGCAGAAGTCAAAGTATCACTTCTAGGAAAACTCAGCCCATAGCCCCTTTCCCTTACCTTTCCTTTCTTGCTCACCCTAATCACTGCCCTTAACACTAACATTGAAATGCTCTATTTAAACCCAGACTTCCTGACAAACCTACACAAAACCCTTAACCATAGTGCATGCCCATACCCTAACCAGAGACCTGACTCCACAAGCAGAAATCCAAAAACACCCACTAAAACTTTGCTTAATCTCTAACCCAGAAAGTGAAAAACACGTAACGAGGGGGCTCTGTAGGTCAGCTACGTCTCCCCTAGGTCAGCTCTGCCTCAGGATCTCCTGCCCCAGCAGGAGGAATGGGACTGGGGCAGTGACGGGGAGGTCACTTCTGTCTCTGCAGCTGATAGGGCAGCAGCAGGAACGTGTCATGCAAAGGGACTGTGAGGTGCCTTGTGTCTGGAGGTGGCAGGTCACCCTTGGCTTCTCCCTGGGATGTGCACTTTGGGGCTGACATCTGCCAGTGGCCCTGCTAGGCCAGCAGAAGGCCCCTGCTTGGCATGCTGCCTGTGGGATCCCCTCTGCCTCCATCCCCAGGAGGACCCAGACAGAAAGAAGGCCCGCACAGGGGTTGTCCTGTCCCTTCTGCTTGAGGCCAGGACTGGACAGCAGGAGGCACAAGGCTTGGCTGTGTCTAGCCAAGAAGCTGCAAGGCCAGCAGCAGGCCCAGGCCTTGGAAGATGCTGGTGAGGTGACTTCTATGTGCTTGGCTGACAGGCCGCAAGGAGCCTGATGGGATGGGATGCCTGCTTCAGGAGTGGTTTCCACCCTGATGGAGCTTTCTTTGGTAGTAGGAAAGAGCAGGAGAGAAAAATCTGGCACAAAGTATACCTTGGAAGGGTGGCACTGGCCGCAAGGAGGAAAAAAATATCCCTCAAATGGTAGTACTGTGGTGTGAGAGGTCACCCAAAGAGTATCTATTATCAGACTCTAGCTTTGTGTTTCAAGGAAGAGCTGATGAGGGTTGACGAGACATGGGTGAGATGATGGAAAGTCCTGGATGAGAGCAAGGTGTTGAACAGAGATGGGTGTTTGCAGACTTCAAGGAAATAGGGCAAAGTGTGGGACAGCGTAGGAAAGTCTGGAGAGGACAAAGAGGTGGGTGCTGGGAAGAATGGAAGGCCCCAACAGCTCTGAGGTTTTTGTCCCCTTGGCTAGAGCTTCTGAGGAGATGAGATACATTGCAGTGCAGCCTCTTTGCTTCCTTGCAACCCTGTGCAGAGGCGGGGAGGTGTCATACCAGTGTTCTTTTCGTGGCATCACACTGCCCACCACATCATACAGACCCCAAGAAGAGCCCTGAGCCAGACGTGGGGGTGCAGGATCTCCCCTCCAGTAGCTGGTATCAGGTCTTGGCTCTTCTGCTTCATCAAAATATTTCTCAGCACAGCGCTTTGCCTGTCTGCAATCATGGCGTCCAATTATCTGCCCTAACAAGTCCCTGGGGAGGCTTTGTTAGTAACAACCATCAGTGGGGCCCATTAATACTCCAAGTCACTTCAACTTTTCCTTCTGACTTTACTTTCCCAATCGATTGCATCATTCTCCTCTCAGTACCTGAGCTTCATAAATTCAGCACCAAAATACACCGTGGAACTCATTAAAATGAAGAAACTCCTAACACTTCTTACATAGTATTGTTCAAGACTTCAAGACTTGCACAGCTAATTGGAGAGCTTTCATGGTGTAGTTTAGGTTTGAAGATTTCAAAGAACACCTAATATTTTTTTTTTCTCATCTTAAAGGATGCTTTTAGTTTAATTTCGGTTTGGAACATTTCAGTTCACTGATTTATATTGATCCAGGGTGTCTCCTTTGGGGAATTGCATAGATAGGAAAAGCAGACTCTTGAGATCTGACACTGCATGGACAACCACCCCAGCCCTGACATTTCTCCCGTTGTCTAATTGGTGCTTGCGTCACTTTTCCTTCCACCAGACTTTGGCACAGAAGTCTGCAGCTGGATGTTAGAGCTCCTTTGCACCAGCTCCCACCTGCTTTCCTTAGAGACCTGGCTGCACTCAGGTGCAGAAGGGTTTTTCCTATTTCCAGCCAAAGAACGTGAAAACATGCTGCAATTATCCAAAAAACAAAGCAAGCTCATCATGTATGCCTCCTGTGAAGTTTATCTTCACAAAAGAACGACTGTAGTAGTATTTTATAGTGATAGATAGGAAATTAAAAATGATAGTGTTATTTTTAATCCATATCATATGAATTCAATGAGAAATGATGAGGATCTTGGTAAGGAAACAATTAGACAGACTGCTGAGAGATGGGGAAGCTGAGCTGCTTCTATCTCAAAGCACAAAGCAGCAACTGGGTCAGTGAGAGCAGTCTGAATGATCAAAGAGTAAGGGGAGGGCAAACCAGGAGAATTATAGGAAGTGCGTAGATCCAGACAGGCAGCTGGAAAGCGGACATTCAACATGGACTGTTAAATCAAGACATGTGGATGTACCTGGAAGATGAGGGAGCACACCATGGTAGACTAATTGATGACAAAGCAAGTGCAGGTGAACTTCAGAATTTCTTCTCCTGCGATGAATATACATCCTAAAAATTCACGTCTTCATGGCAGAAACTACACTGTGTGACATTTCATGGAAGGGATTAAATTATTTGAAGTGATGAGTAGTAGCTCTATTAGTTAATTACTAAAAAAATTAATGGGTATTGAGGCAGAGTTTTGCTGTCTGACCATAAGCAACCAGGGAAAACCACCAGGGACCCCTTTGTATTTGAGGTACTTCCATGGACTGTCAGCTTTCAGAAAGGACCTGCAGGAGACCAGAGCCCCTTGAGGGATTCAGGTGGAGATAGACGGAGTTCCCAGGGCACCTCCACTGCCAGCAGTGGTCTTTGTCCCCGTAACTGCAGCCCAGTCCAGCACAGGAAACCTCTTCAAAGACAAACCCCTTCTACAGTGCACTCCTGGGATTAACTTAGATTTGAAATGGCCATTGGAAACCCATGATACTCTCCCTTAGTTCTACTAGACACTTGAACATCCATTTACTTTCCTGGGTCATCTTCCTCGGTCTTCTAGCAAAGTCAAGCTGAAAGACTCTTTCAGCTTTTTTCAGCTTTTCTTTTCAGCTCTTTTACTGGGGCCGGTCCTCTTTAATATCTTTATCGATGATCTGGATGAGGGCGTCCAGTGCACCCTCAGTAAGTTTGCAGATGACACCAAGCTAAGTGCGTGTGTCGATCTGCTCGAGGGCAGGAAGGCTCTGCAGGAGGATCTGGATAGGCTGGAGCGATGGGCTGAGGTCAACTGTATGAAGTTCAGCAAGGCCAAGTGCCGGGTCCTGCACCTGGGGCGCAACAACCCCAAGCAGAGCTACAGGCTGGGAGATGAGTGGCTGGAAAGCTGCCTGGCCGAGAGGGACCTGGGAGTATTGGTTGATAGTCGGCTGAATATGAGCCAGCAGTGTGCCCAGGTGGCCAAGAAGGCCAACAGCATCCTGGCCTGTATAAGAAGCAGTGTGGCCAGCAGGTCTAGGGAAGTGATTGTGCCCCTGTACTCGGCTCTGGTGAGGCCGCACCTTGAGTACTGTGTTCAGTTTTGGGCCCCTCGCTACAGGAAGGACATGGACATGCTCAAGCGAGTCCAGAGAAGGGCGACCAAGTTGGTGAGGGGTCTGGAGAACAAGTCTTACGAGGAGCGGCTGAGGGAGCTGGGCTTGTTCAGCCTGGAGAAGAGGAGGCTCAGGGGCGACCTTATCGCTCTCTACAGTTACCTTAAAGGAGGCTGTAAAGAGGTGGGGGTTGGTCTGTTCTCCTACGTGCCTGGTGACAGGATGAGGGGGAATGGGCGAAAGTTGCGCCAGGGGAGTTTTAGGTTGGATGTTAGGAAGTACTTTTTACCAAAAGGGTTATTAAGCATTGGAACGGGCTGCCCAGGGAGGTGGTGGAGTCACCATCCCTGGAGGTCTTTAAAAGACGTTTAGATGTAGAGCTTAGCGATATGGTTTAGTGGAGTACTTAGTGTTAGGTCGGAGGTTGGACTCGATGATCTTGAGGTCTCTTCCAACCTAGAAATCTGTGATACTGTGGTACTGTGATACTCAAGTACAGCACGCTTCAAATGGCTGAGCCAGAACATATCAGCTAGCCCCCGTTTGGAAATGGTCCCCATCCAACTAGGGTTTTGAAAGTGAAAAATGTGAAATGACCCGTCAGGTCAATGTGCAGAGGAAGGGAAAGTCACACATATTGTACTGGAGTGTCAGAAGGCAAAAAGCATTGCATTGTGCCTCAGAATAATCAAGGAGACCTAATCCAGTTCATCTGTGAGATAAAGCAGAGTGAAGGACATTGAGTTGTGTCCTAACATGAAGAAGGATGTACATCACTGGTGAAGG
Organism: Anser brachyrhynchus; assembly: GCF_964034855.1. NCBI lineage: Eukaryota > Metazoa > Chordata > Aves > Anseriformes > Anatidae > Anser > Anser brachyrhynchus. Next base: position 353,179 of record NW_027663703.1, read on the forward strand.
AAGCGTCTTTTCGCGCCATCACCAATGCAAATTACACAAAAACTACATCAAATAAAGGTAATGTTTCCAACCCTGGCCCTGTCACACCATGGGGCAGCGGAGGGACCTTTTTCAGTTTCAGCCTCTTTATCATAAAGGCATTGCCCTCTCCCTGCACACCACGGCGCAGAGCCTGGCCCTGGACGCTGCGTGAGCGCCGTGCAGGTCGTGGTAGGCTGCGGTGAGGGGAACGAATGCCCTGGGCCCCCTTCCTGCTCTGCCCAGGCCAGCAAGGGCCCCGAGCGGCCTCGTGTCCCCTGCCCCTGCAGCTCTGGGCTCCCTTCCCCAGCCCTGGCTCTGCAGCACCAAGCCCTGCTGGGAGCCCTCCCCTGCATGCTGCCACCGCTCCCTGACGCTGCTGGTGCCCTCTGCCGGGCACTGCCCAGCCCAGCCCAGACCCTGCCCACCTCTCCCCACTCCCCTGCCCTTGCCCGGTCACCCAGTTTTGGCCCTTTCCGCTTGTTCACTCTAAAGGCCTCTGAGACCTTTGTGCTGTGGCCTCGCTGTGTGTCCTGGCATTGCAGAGCTCCCATCAGCCCGGGCATCCTCTGGCTTAGCTTTACTGTGAAGACCCACTCGCTGCCCACCCAACACAAGGCACACGGCATCCCAGGAGAACCCTTAGGGTATCCTGGTGGTTCCCGATACCTCCCTGATGCCGCCAGCCCTGTCACATTTCAATCCCAGGAAGCCGCTTCTTGACTGGTCAGGGCCTCCAGGGGCACTGGGAATCCACCAGTGACGACTCAGTCCAGCCCTGATTCCCTCACCCCCCACCCCATGCCCTCATGCCCCTGTGTCCAGGTGGCACCCAAGCACAAGAGTGAGGCCTTGAGCCTGGCATTCCCTGAGCATCTTCTGCACTCCGCTTTGGGAAGAAGAGCCCTGAGCACTGAGGAACTTCACTTTTAGTACCAAGATGCCACAACAGAGGGCAGGTGTCATTTAGAAATAAACACATTCTCTAGGTCACACAGAGGGTTGGTCATCTGGAAAAGAGAAATGAAAACAAATATTTATCTGCAAACAGAATTTTAAAGAATACGTACCTAAAGGTCAAGAATTGCCTGAGATTAACTTGAATAAAACTAGAAAAGGGAGACAGCCAATTTATTGCTAAGTAAATATTACCACTAGAATCATTTTCTTCAGTGTGGCTTTCAGGTCCTGGTTCCTCATGCTGTAGATGAGGGGGTTCACTGCTGGAGGTACTACCACATATAAAACTGCCACCAGCAGGTCCAGGGATGGGGAAGAGATGGAGGGGGGCTTCAGGTAGGCTAACATGGCAGTGCAGAGAAAGAGGGAGACCACAGCCAGGTGAGGGAGGCACATGGAAAAGGCTTTGTGCCGGCCCTGCTCAGAGGGCATCCTCAGCACGGCTCTGAGGATCTGCACATAGGACACCACAATGAAAACAAAACAGCCAAATGCTAAAGAAAAACTAAATACAAGTGCCCCAAATTCCCTGAGGTAGGTGTCTGAGCAGGAGAGCTTGAGGATCTGGGAAATTTCACAGAAGAACTGGTCCACAGCATTGCCTTGGCAGAGGGGCAGGGAAAAGGTAGTGGCCGTGTGCAGGACAGCATTGAGAAAGCCACTGCCCCAGGCAGCTGCTGCCATCTGGGCACAAGCTCTGCTGCCCACGAGGCTCCCGTAGTGCAGGGGCTTGCAGATGGCAACGTAGCGGTCATAGGACATGACAGTAAGAGTATAATATTCTGCTGATATGAAGAAGAGAAAGAAAAAGACCTGAGCAGCACATCCTTGATAGGAGATGGCCCTGGTGTCCCAGAGGGCATTGGCCATGGCTTTGGGGAGAGTGGTGGAGATGCAGCCCAGGTCGAGGAGGGCGAGGTTGAGAAGGAAGAAGTACATGGGGGTGTGGAGGCGGTGGTCGCAGGCTACGGCGGTGAGGATGAGGCCGTTGCCCAGGAGGGCAGCCAGATGCCCAGGAAGAGCCCGAAGTGCAGGAGCTGCAGCTCGCGCATGTCTGCGAATGCCAGCAGGAGGAACTCGCTCACAGAGCTGCTGTTGGGCATTTGCTGGTTCTGGGCATGGGGTCCTGCCAAAGGAACTGCAATACAGCAATAACATACCACAGTGATCTGAGAAAACCATTCCCATTTCTCAATTAACTCCCTCAAAGCACTTGCCCAATTGCATGCAGACAGTTGGCAGATCCCTTTCCTGCATTGGTTTCAGCTGCACTCTGCTGGCATTTCTTTGACTGCTGGACAATTCCGCTACGGAGGTTCTCCTGAGAAGAACTTGAAGACTGTTGAGTGCAGAGGAATCCAGGCTCCAAGTGTCCATCTCCAGACCCCTCACCCTGTCCCTGTACTGCCCTTCCCCCAAGCACCCCGAGGGTTCACTCCAAGGGCAGGTGAAACCCCCATCCCCAGGCAGCCTGGGAACAAGAGCAGCAGCAGCACGGCCAGGTGGAGAAGCCAGGAGGAATGGCAGCGTGCTGCTGCCAGGGGAGGCAAGGCCAGGGAGGGACAGACGGACACTCAGCACACCCTCCTGTGCTGCAGCTCTGCCTGCAGAGGAGGCAGCTCCTGCTGGGGACAGCGGGGGCTTGAGGGCAGAGGCTGTGCTGGTGGCAGAGGAGAGCAGGGGGTGTCCCAGGGAAGGTGCCTGCCCTGCAGGGGATGGCTGGGAGGTGCCTGAGCCCTCCCTCGCACAGCATTTCTGGCAGCAGCTCCCTCTCACCGCCTGCTCATGTCCCTGCTGCCTGCCCGTGTCCCTGCTGCGAGCCGCTTCTGTGTCCCCACGTCTCCTCCCTGTCCATGCTCACAGACCCATCCCACAAGCTGTGTGCTCAGATTCACTCAGATTCCCCTCCACTGCAGGAATCTGAAAGCAGAGAATCCAAAAAAGCCTTTCCCTTCAGATAAACCAAGCCTCTGTCTTCCCTTCGAAATTTCCTCTTGTAAATGCCATTCTCTACAGCTTCTTCTACACTTTGCTAGAGAAACAGAGAGACAACTATCCCGACAGATGGCATCAGGAATCAGATGTGCCAGCTGTAGAAGACCCTTCTGGCAACTGTAGCCGCATGGCCCTGCTGCCAGAGACTTACCTTGTCAAGGGCTGTGCAGATTTCTCCTGCAGGCAGCTCTCAGCATCCTCCCACTGCCAACTGCCTCCAAGCCCTCTCTCCTTCTCTCCTCTCCCCGTGCCAGCTGCGGTCAGAGCCCCCAGCCCTGCTGCGCTGTGCACAGGAGCTGCTCCTGGCCACAGCTGTCTCTCTGCACCAGGGCCCTCTTGCCACGAGCTCTCTCTGTCCCACGAGCCCGGCCCAGCTCAGCACCACACGCCCAGCCCAAGGCATTGGAATCCCCCCTCGGGGGGCTTTGGTGATGATCCCACGAACCTCAGGCACTGAGAGACAATTGAAGACATCTCTCAACAAGTCCAAGTCAGAGGCAAGTTTCCTGCAGTGTCCCCCTGAGGGCCAGCACTGACACAGCCTCCCTTGGAGCTCGTTAGAGCAGAGCATTGGAGGCAGTGAGGACAACTACAGAAAGACAATGTGAAGGTGACCCTGATGTCACTTTTCCAAACTGGATGTGTTTCACCAAGCACAAGGGCCAGGCCTTGACCCCCAGCCCCTGGGAAGGGAGATCCTTTCCCTTCACACACTGCTCAGGGCTCTTCGTGGGGCAGGAGGAGATGGGGATGTGCATGGCCAAGTGCAGCAGAATGGTACGAGCCCTGCCTGGTTCATGGGTGGGGCGAGGAGGCAATGAGGCCCTGGTGCTTTACCGAGAAGCTGTCTCCTCGTAGGCCTCAGTGGCAGAGACAACAGCCAGAGCCATGGACACAAAGACCTGGGTCCTGTTGGGACTTTCAGCCTTCCTACATCCCTTGCTCCTCTCCACACCAGGCTGTCCTAGGGACTCCCACACCTGTACCTCTTTCTCTGCTGGCTGTAGTCCCTTGTCCGTGTGGTGTCTCACCGGATCTGAGCTGAGTCTGATACCTCAGATCTTCTTGGTGGCCTTGCTCCTCGTAAGGCAGCCCTGGTGGAACTTGGCCTGGTTCCTGGTGAGCAGCACCACTGATCGTATGGCATCCCTCGTGGTGCCCTGCTTCTCCTGGGCCAGCACTGACATAGCCTTTGTTGGAGCTCGTTGGAACAGAACACTGGAGGCAGTGAGGACAAGGAGACAAAGGAAATGTGAATGTAACCGTGATGTGTAGGAAAACCGGATGTGTTTCACCAAGCAGAAGGGCCCAGAGAAGGAAAACCAGGTAAGGGGCAGTGGTGACAGCACCCGAGAAGGGCAGCGTTGATGGAACCAGAGCTGGCCTCAGCATACAACAATGCAACACCACACACCGCCTCTTTTGTTGTGAAGGACTGTGATGACAGATGGAGCCCAAATTCATGGACTGACTGAACTCAACAGACATTTTAGAGGGATGGCTTTTCCACTATTTGAGCAGACCCATCAGTGAACAGGATATTCTGTGATCTTCCGGGAGTTTATCAGAGAGACCTCTTCTACATTAGTCACCTCCTCCTCTGGTGACATTTCCAAGTCCCTGCCCTCTGGACAGTCCATGATCACTTCCAAGACTCCAAGACTGGGGTTTCCTGTCGGAGCCTGCTGTGTAATCAGTGCAACCCGCTCACTCTGTGGAGCAGAAGGTGCATGATGTGTAGAAGGAACCCTCCCTTGGAACTTCCAACCCAGTGCCAGCCGTCAGGGTGCCAAGAGGAGCTGTGCTTCAGTATGAACCAATTCCATAGCAGCCCCAACCCCTTCATATGCTGCCAACATCACTTTTCAGGCAAAGTATAGTGGGCCTTGCATCCTCACTATCCCTGACTCCACAACCCTAGGGGTCAACCTCACATCTCCCCCGGTACATTGTGCCAGAGGCTCCAGGCAGGGCGATTCTCCTGAGGTGCCGTGTAGAGCACAAGTTTTACATCCTGTCCTGCTCCGACTCGCCCCAGAGCTACAGCAGGAACTATCTTCCATTGAATTTGTTCAAAGGATTGTCATTGTTCTGGGCCTGTAGTGGGTTTACGTGGCAAGGTTTTGGTAGTGGGGGAGCCATAGGGGTGGCTTCTACAAGAAGAATCCAGAAGCTGCCCCATGTCAGATAAGGGCCCCGACACCGGCCAGACCTGAGCCAATAAGTGATGTTGTTTGCACCTCTGTGAGAGCATATTTAAGAAAGGGGAAAAAGTGCTGGGGAATAGCATCTGGGAGAGAGAGAGGAGTGAGAAACAGCCTTGCAGACACCAAGGTCAGTGAAGAAGGAGGGGGAGAGGTGCTCCAGGAGCCGGAGCAGAAGTCCTCTGTGGCCGGTGGTGAGGTCCATGGTGAAGCAGGCTGTCCCCGGCAGCCCGTGGTGTACCACAGTGGAGTAGGTTTTTAGGGTATGCTGTGCACCGGTGCCCACTAGAGCCTTATATCTTCTGTGGGTCTTATGTGCCAGGCCATGGAATCCTCAAAGTCCAATAAGCCCGATTGTCCCTACCCTCCCTGTGGCTGGAGGCCAGGTGCCTCTAGTCCTGCTCATAGTATTCATTCATTAGGTTAGATGAGGCCCTGAGCAACCGGATCTAGTGGGTGGTGACCCTGCCTATGACAGGGGGTTTGAAACTTGAAGATCTTTGAGGTCCCTTCCAACACAAACCATTCTATGATTCTATGACTACTCTGTCTGGCGGACTGCCTGATAGAAACTGGAACAGCAATTTTCTCAGAAGAACCCCTTTTTGTGATTGCATTTCCTTGCAATTCATGGACTCGTGCCTCTAGGATGGAGGTAGATTTTCCATCCCATTTTCTCATGTCCTCTCCGTGGCAGAACCACATGTTGGCACATGGTGTGTACCCACTCATTTCTCTTTCTTGAGCAACGTTCTTTTACTTACACCCGGCTGCTTACATATTGGTTTCTACAGGTAGGGAGAAAGATGCATTCTCTTGTTCTTCCTGGACCTCTTGAGAAAGTTTATCCACAGCTAAAATGCAGGCCCATGAGGAAGAAGAGAGACTTCCTTCATACTGCCAGTGTTGGCTAGCTGATTCATCCACTCTGGGTTTCTCTTGGCCTTTCCAGGTCATTTCTGCCAATGAGATGGCATATGATGATCCATGGTGCATGGATGCACATGGTGCACCACTCTATACAAACTTCCACCACATAGATCATGTACACTTTACTTCATCAGGATCTTTGGATAATTGTTCATTGGCTAGGTTTTTATATATCACCTCCAGCATGACTAATTCCATCGGGCACCAGATACCCAACTCCACTGTCGTCCACTTGCCTGGTTGACATACAAGATCTTCCTTCAGGGGTTACCTTTCCTTCACACCTGACAGGAGTATGTTCCTTCTGCCCATTTTCCAATTGTTTGTCAGTCACCCCTTCCCTAGAGGGGGATCCCAGCTGCTTTGCATCCCTGCCCTCTAATTCCAGGCTATTGGCCCCTTTCTCCCAGCAGCCAGGTGGCAATGTGCTCACTTAGATGATGGCTGAAATCTTTCCACAAATCTCCTAGCTCACCCTGGAATAGAGATGCTGTGGTTACTGATGTTGTTATGATCTCTTTCTCTTTGCCCTTCTGCTTCCAGGATGGCCCAACTTTACCGTAACATTCCACGTCTTCTTCCTCCTTTCTTGTCTGGGTAGGAGTTTCTTTCCTTTTTAAAAACCCTGACTTTCACATACATTGTTTTCTCTCACATATAGGAGCAATCAATAGTGGCACAGGTTGGTTCTCTGGCCCAGACCTGAAGCCCATCACAGCCGTTGGAGTGGCTGCAGGGCCTGTTGCAGGAGTTGCTGGGGCTGCAGGGCCCATCACAGGACTTGTTCAGGCTGCATGGCCTGTTGCAGGGGTTTGGAGTGGTTGCACGGCCCATTGTAGGAGTTGCTGTGGCTGCAAGGCCATTAAGAGGAGTTGCAGCGGCTGTGGGGCCTGTCACAAGGGTTGGAGTGGCACTGACTGCAGCTCAGTAAGCACAGGCCAAGTTGCACATTGCAGTGATTTGTGTCTCTTTGGAATTGCCAGGCTGATGACAACCCTTTTTCAAGCATTTCACCATTTTTTCTAGAATTCTGCACTTGTTCAGGAGTGAAGTTCCAAAGCACTGGAGGTGCCCACTGATCAAGGTGCCTGCTCGTATCCTCCCACAATCCCTGCCACTCTTAGCTCTCCTGCCTTGGGGCAGATCTCTGGAGGGCATTAATAATAAGTTGGTTAATGTTAAACAAAGCCTGAAACACATTCAGGAGACATCACAATGGGAACATGCTGGTTTGACCATCCCAAGGATATTCAAAGCTTTGAAGAGCTAGCGTAATTATCCTGGAGGAGAAGGAGGAGGTGAAGTAGAAATGGAGAGTGAAGAAGTGGAGAAAAGTGTCCCCCCATTGCCCTCTTGGTGTCCCTATCTACCAGCTCTGGGGGCTGAGTACCAGGGGAACAAATGGTCCAGCTGATAAAGACTGAGGCAAAGAAGTCATTAAGTAACTCAGCCTTTTCCTCATCACTTCTCACTAGGCTTCCTCCCACATCCAATAAAGGTCGAAGACACTTCTTAATCTTCCTTTTTAATTTTTTATTTATTAGAAAACTTTTTTACTGTCTTAGAAACTAATAGCCAGACTGAGTGAGACTAGAGCTTTAGCCCTTCTAACTTTGCCTTGCACAGCCTCACAACATTTAGGACACCGCTCCAGGCAAAAAGAGAGCATGTGTGACAAGGAAACAGAGAAAAGCTGGGACCTAGCAGCCTTCCATCCCCTACCATTCTGTGACTCTGTGCTGCAGTTCCATTCAGCTGGTAACTCCGTTATTATCCAAACTTCGCTGCAGCACCTGATGCTGCTGTCTTGTCAAATATAGCACAATTACGGTGAGTCATCTGCATATAGACATTAACAGCTGACAGAATGGAGCATCTGTCTAGGGGCAAATTGAGAAACTGCATGAATTTGCCTAGAGAAATCTCTTGACAGTCGCAGGAAGAATGAGGTTGTGCAATGGAGGAAGAGCAACCCCACACATGAGGGCAGACTGGGACCCTGCTGAGTGAGCAGTGCCCAGGAGGAGGAGGGCCTGGGCACCACGAGGGATGCCATACGAGCAGTGGGGCTGCTCACCAGGAACCAGGCCAGCTTCCTACAGAGCTGCCTTATGAGGAGCATGGCCACCAAGAAGATCTGAGTTATCAGACTCAGCTCAGATCTGGTGAGACACCACAAGGAAAAATGTCTACATCCTTCAGGAAAGATGTGCAGCTTTGAGAGTGCCTAGGTTAGCCTGTTGTGGAGAGCAGTAAGGGCTGTGACAAGGCTGAAAGTCCCAACAGGACCCAGGGCTTTGTGTCCATGGCTCTGGCTGTTTTCTCTGCCACCGAGGCCTAGGAGGAGACAGCTTATCGGTAAAGAACCAGGGCCTCATTGCCTCCTCGCCAGTGTCACCTTCACACTGCCTTTGTCTTCTTGTCGTCACTGCCTCCAATGCTCTGCTCTAACGAGCTCCAAGGGAGGCTGTGTCAGGGCTGGCCCTCAGGGGGACACTGCAGGAAACTTGCCTCTGACTTGGACTTGTTGAGAGATGTCTTCAATTGTCTCTCAGTGCCTGAGCTTCGTGGGCTCCTCAGCAGAGCCCCCCGAGGGGGGATTCCAATGCCTTGGGCTGGGCGTGTGGTGCTGAGCTGGGCCGGGCTCGTGGGACAGAGAGAGCTCGTGGCAAGAGGGCCCTGGTGCAGAGAGACAGCTGTGGCCAGGAGCAGCTCCTGTGCACAGTGCAGCAGGGCTGGGGGCTCTGACCGCAGCTGGCACGGGGAGAGGAGAGAAGGAGAGAGGGCTTGGAGGCAGTTGGCAGTGGGAGGATGCTGAGAGCTGCCTGCAGGAGAAATGTGCACAGCCCTTGACAAGGGAAATCTCTGGCTGCAGGGCCATGCAGCTGCACGTCCTGGAAGGGTCTCGTGCTGGGTCTTGTTCCTGGGAGGGCAGTGGGCAATGCAGTAGGCTCTGGGAGTCGTGCTGGATGGCACTGCGAGGTGAGGAAGTCTGGCAGAAGCCCCTTGGAGTGTCATAATCCAGCTGCCCCTGGTCAGCCAAGAGTGGGTGGCCAAGCCTCCTTCAGACACTGCAGGGGATGCAGACAGTATATTGGGACGCCCCAGCTTGCGGATATTCATGTCTGTCTGTGGGGTGTTCTTCTGGGCTGGAGGCTGCTCTCCAGCAGGATGCAGCTCTCTCATGCCATCCTTGTGTTATCCAGGATCCCCGAGGAGGAGACACCTCCGTGCTAAGGCCATGTCCGTGCTGCTGGATGGCTGTCTGTGGGCAGCTGGAGTGAGGCCTCTGCAGCCCTGTCTAGGAGGGAAGAGCTGAGATCCTGCTCAGGCACCAAGAGACAAGGTGAGAATTCTGTCCAGATGAACTGGGACTGGGGCTTCTCTGCTTTAAGCAGTCTCCACTATATTGGGAAACACAAGAGTGTGATCACTGTCCTAAGCATAGGAATATTTGCCTTGCTGTACATTGGTTGCATGAGTTCTTTGGAACAACACTGCAAAGTTTATAGATCTCATAAGTGGATTGAACTTGAGTTTCCCCTATGTTCCTGCTACCAGCCTGCTGCACAGCAGGAAGGACTGCTCTGGAGCCCACAGCAGTCCCTGCTCCCAGTGCCATTCTCAGACAGCACCAGCCGCAGCTCAAGCAGGAGAGCTGCAGAAAGGTACTCCTGCAAAGAGAGAGGGTTGGATGAGACTGCTGTAAGAACTGCAACAGGTTTTCCTCAGAGAAGTCTGTTCTAACTTTTTTCTGCCTTCTCCTTTTCAACAGACAACAGTGTCCAGAGTAAGCAAATGGCCAACAGCAGCTCTGTGAGCGAGTTCCTCCTGCTGGCATTCGCAGACACGCGGGAGCTGCAGCTCCTGCACTTCGGGCTCTTCCTGGGCATCTACCTGGCTGCCCTCCTGGGCAACGGCCTCATCCTCACCGCCGTAGCCTGCGACCACCACCTCCACACCCCCATGGACTTCTTCCTCCTCAACCTCGCCCTCCTCGACCTGGGCTGCATCTCCACCACTCTCCCCAAAGCCATGGCCAATGCCCTCTGGGACACCAGGGCCATCTCCTATAAAGGGTGTGCTGCCCAGGTCTTTCTGTTTGTATTTTTGATGTCAGCTGAATATTCCCTTCTCACCATCATGTCCTACGACCGCTACGTTGCCATCTGCAAGCCCCTGCACTACGGGAGCCTCGTGGGCAGCAGAGCTTGTGCCCAGATGGCAGCAGCTGCCTGGGGCAGTGGCTTTCTCAATGCTGTCCTGCACACGGCCACTACATTTTCCCTGCCCCTCTGCCAAGGCAATGCTGTGGACCAGTTCTTCTGTGAAATCCCCCAGATCCTCAAGCTCTCCTGCTCAGATGCCTACCTCAGGGAAGTTGGGGCACTTGTGTGTAGTGTTTCTTTATTTTTTGGCTGCTTTGTTTTCATTGTGCTGTCCTATGTGCTGATCTTCAGGGCAGTGCTGAGGATGCCCTCTGAGCAGGGCCGGCACAAAGCCTTTTCCACGTGCCTCCCTCACCTGGCTGTGGTCTCCCTGTTTGTCAGCACCGTCATGTTTGCCTACCTAAAGCCCCGCTCCATCTCTTCCCCATCCCTGGACCCGCTGGTGGCAGTTCTGTACTCAGTGGTGCCTCCAGCACTGAACCCCCTCATCTACAGCATGAGGAACAAGGAGCTCAAGGATGTGCTCTGGAAATTGATGACTAGATGTTTTTCAGAAGCAATACATTTCCATTCTACGTCTGCAGATGACTAATAATATCAATGACTACAAGAATATTATTAACTAATATTATATATATAATTATTTTTTTGTTTCTCTATTTATGAATGTTTTCATTACAGGACTTTGTTTTAATGCGGCTAAAGTTGCCCATTAAATTGATACGATTCATCTCATTTCTTCTACAGTGTGTACCTTTCGAGTATAGCTCAGAGATTCTGTATATGAGGAGCCAGGCCCTCTGTGAATTGAAATAAAAGAAAGGAGCCTGCACTGCCTTGCTTGTGTGACGTCCTTCCTGTGAGAGCTGCTCTGGCTCTGCAGGGACAGTGCCATGTGCAGGGCTGCAGAGGAAAAGAGTCCCATCCCAGCAGCACGGCCAGGGAGCACCAGCGCTTGGGGCATGCAGAGCTGCTCTCTTGCCACTGCCCCCCTCTGGTGCTGAGCCCTGCTGGTGGGGTCAGGCCCGGCTGCTCCTGTAGCTTGGTGCCAGTGCTGCTGTGGGGCTGTGCTGGGACTGCAGGCAGGGACAGGCAGTGGGCACGGCAGTGGCACAGCCGGCCTGCGCTGCAGCACTTCCCTCCTAAGGGGGGATCTCCTCCGAGGTGGACTCACCACAGCTCAAGGGCTCAGTCTGCGGTGAGCAGGCAGTGGAGAGCTCTGCAGCCCCAGGGCACGCAGCAGCCCCAGCCAAGGAGTCTGGCGAGTGATTTTACTGCAAGGTCCCTCCTGCCCTAGCACCTCCCAGAACTGGCACGGCACTGGCTCCTGTGTGTCAGAGAGGCTGGGAGCCCAGGAGCTGTGCCATGGGCTGGAAGGATCACAACCAGATCTCTTTTACCTGGGCAGATTCTGGCCCAAAGAGGGGGTGTTTTGTAGGTGTGGTATTACAAGGGCAGTGGTGCCTCAGAAGCTCCAAGTCCAGTAGGAAGCTAATGGCTGTTAAGTGGCCTGTGAGGTGACTTTTTTCCGAAGCAGATGACAGGTCATCCCTTGGCTCCTGGCTGGAATCTGTGCCTTTAGGCTCACATCTGCTGGTCTCCATGATAGGCCAGCAGATGCATCTGCTCTGCACACAGTTTGTGAGATCCTCTCTTCCTAAGTACCTTGTAGACCCCATAGAGGAAGAGGTCTTGGATTGGGGTTGTCATGTTAGAGGTATTCGCTTTTGCCTGAACTCATCCTTCAGGGCTGCTTTTGTGGTGGTGCAGAGCTGCTGGGCACATTGTGCAGGGTGCTCCTACAGCCTTTGTGTCCTTCTCCGTGGTGGCTTGGGAGCTGCTCCTTTCTCAGGAGCAGAGTAGCCAACCGAGGTGAGACAGATACTCTGAGTTCATGAAAGCCATCAGAAAGCTGCCCCTAAGAAGATGACTGATATGGGGAAGTCAGGAGAAGCCTGGCCAGGAGAGATGTTTGATCTGGGGGAGGGAAGAGGAGCTTGGCCAGCAGAAGCTAATGATTTTGGAGAGGTAAGAATGCTCAGGTAATGTCGATCCCACCATAACGCAGACTTAAAGCAGTCATGTGAGGCCCTTACCCTATTTTAACTTGTAACATTAATACCTAAATCTAAATGCCACTCCACACCCTGACAGGAATCCACTGCTCTAAGTTTTGACCACAATATCCCTTGAGCCAAAATTAGTCCATAACACCTTTCCCTTACCTTTACTCTCTTGCTCACCCTGATCCCTGCCCTTAACACTAGCATTTAAATTCTCTAATAAACTCTAGTATTCTTGCAGACCTAAAGAAAATGCTAAACCAAAGAGCTTGCACATACCCTAACCACAGACCTGACACCCCAAGCCCAACACCAAACTCTCCCACTCAATAGTTGCTTAAGCTCTCACCCAGAAATGTTCGCCGTAGTCCCTTAATGCCATACATGAACAACTAACATCCAAACCCTGCCATCAGAAAGCTGATCCCAATAAGATATGGGGAGGTCAGGAGCAGCCTGGACAAGAGAGATGTGAGATTTTGGGGTGGGAAGAAGAGCTTGGCCAGCTGAAATTAATGACTTCGTACAGGTAAGAGGATTCATGTAATGTAGATGCTGCGGTAACACTGACTTAAAACAGTCACATATGGCCCTTACCATACTTGAACCAGGAATTTTAATCCCTAAACCTAAATGCTACTGCAACACTCAGAAAGGAATCCATTTTCTCTCTTGTTCACCCTGATCCCGTCCCTTAACACTAGCATTAAAACGCTCTATTTAACCGTAGACTTCTTGGGAGACCTAAAAAACCCTAAACCATAGATCTTGTCCATACCTTAACCACAGACCTGGCACCACAAGCAGAACACCAAACACTCCCAATAAAACTTTGCTTAATCTCTAACCCAGAATGTGAAAAACAGGTACCAAGGGGGCTTAAGAGAGGTCAGCTCTGCCTCAGGATCTCCTGCCCCACCAGGAGGAATGGGACTGGGGCAGTGACTGGGAGGTCACTTCTGTCTCTGCAGCTGATAGGGCAGCAGCAGGAACGTGTCACGCAAAGGGACTGTGAGGTGCCTTGTGTCTGGAGGTGGCAGGTCACCCTTGGCTTCTCCCTGGGATCTGCACTTTGGGGCTGACATCTGCCAGTGGCCCTGCCAGGCCAGCAGAAGGCCCCTGCTTGGCATGCTGCCTGTGGGATCCCCTCTGCCTCCATCCCCAGGAGGGCACAGACAGAAAGAAGGCCCGCACAGGGGTTGTCCTGTCCCTTCTGCTTGAGTCCAGGACTGGACAGCAGGAGGCACAAGGCTTGGCTGTGTCTAGCCAAGAAGCTGCAAGGCCAGCAGCAGGCCCAGGCCTTGGGAGATGCTGCTGAGGTGACTTCTGTCTGCTTGGCTGACAGGCCGCAAGGAGCCTGATGGGTTGGGATGCCTGCTTCAGGAGTGGTTGCCACCCTGATGGATCTTTCTTTGGTAGTAGGAAAGAGCAGGAGAGCTCTTTCTCTGCCACAATGTGCACCTTGGAAGAGTGGCACTGGCCATGAGGAGGCCAGGGGATGTTCAGGGGAACAACTGGTCTTGCTGCTAGAGCCTGAGAAAAAGAAGGCATTAAGTGCCTCAGCCTTTACCTCATCTCTTGTCACCAGGTTTCCCACCACATCCATTAAAGGATGATGATTCTCTTTAATCCTCCTTTATTAAAGTATTTATGTAAAAGTGTTTTTATTGTCTTTGACAGTAACAGACGGAATGAGCTCCAGCTGGGCTTTGGCCCTTCTAATTTTGACCTGCACAGCCCCATAACATTCAGGACACAGCTCCAGACAAACTGACAGCATGTGTGAGAAGGAAGCACAGAGGAGGTAGAACCTGGCAGTCCTCCATCCCCTGCCCTTCTGTGACTCTGTGCTGCAATTCAATTCAGCTGGTTACTCCTCTATTATCCAAACTTTCCTGCGGCTCCTGATGCTGCTGTCTTGTCAGAGATAGCACAATCACACGAAGGTTGAACTGTCTGTCTGCAGACATTAACAGATGACAGAATGGAGCATCTGTCCAGGAGAACCTTGAGAAACTGCGGGATTTTGCCTACAGAAACATCTTGACCTTTACAAGGAGAAGAGCCCAGTCCTGCAGCAGACAAAGAGGAACCCCACACATTAGGGCAGACTGGGACCCTGCTGAGTGAGCAGTGCCCAGGAGGAGGAGGGCCTGGGCACCACGAGGGATGCCATACGAGCAGTGGTGCTGCTCCCAAGGAACCAGGCAAACTTCCTACAGAATCACAGAATCACAGAATCACAGAATCGTCTAGGTTGTAAGAGACCTCCAAGATCACCTAGTCCAACCTCTGTCCTAACACTAACAAGTCCACGACTAAACCATATAACTAAGGGCTACATCTAAACGTCTCTTAAAGACCTCCAGGGATGGTGACTCAACCACCTCCCTGGGCAGTCCATTCCAATGCCTAACAACCCTTTCAATAAAGAAGTTCTTCCTAACATCCAACCTAAAACTCCCCTGGCGCAACTTTAGCCCATTCCCCCTCGTCCTGTCACCAGGCACGTGGGAGAATAGACCAAACCCTACCTCACTACAGCCTCCTTTAAGGTACCTATAGAGAGCGATGAGGTCTCCCCTGAGCCTCCCCTTCTCCAGGCTGAACAATCCCAGCTCCCTCAGCCACTCCGCGTAAGACTTGTTCTCCAGACCCCTCACCAGCTTTGTTGCCCTTCTCTGGACTCTCTCGAGCACCTCCATGTCCTTCTTGTAGTGAGGGGCCCAAAACTGAAGACAGTACTCGAGGTGCGGCCTCACCAGAGCCGAGTACAGGGGCACAATCACTTCCCTAGACCTGCTGGCCACACTGCTTCTTATACAAGCCAGGATGCTGTTGGCCTTCTTGGCTACCTGAGCACACTGCTGGCTCATATTCAGCTGCCTATCAACCAGTACTCCCAGGTCCTTCTCTGACAGGCAGCTTTCCAACCACTCATCTCCCAGCCTGTAGCGCTGCTTGGGGTTGTTACACCCCAGGTGCAGGACCCGGCACTTGGCCTTGTTGAACTTCATGCAGTTGACCTCAGCCCATCGGTCCAGCCTATCCAGATCCTCCTGCAGAGCCTTCCTACCCTCGAGCAGCCGGACACACGCACCTAACTTGGTGTCATCTGCAAACTTCCTGAGGGTGCACTCAATCCCCTCATCCAGGTCATCGATAAAGATATTAAAGAGGACCGGCCCCAGCACTGAGCCCTGGGGGACTCCACTAGTGACCGGCCTCCAACTGGATTTGGCTCCATTCACCACAACTCTTTGGGCCCGGCCATCCAGCCAGTTTTTAACCCAGCGAAGCGTACGCCAGTCCAAGCCACGAGCAGCCAGTTTCCTGAGGAGAATGTTGTGGGAAACGGTGTCAAAAGCCTTACTGAAGACAATGTAGACCACATCCACAGCCTTCCCCTCATCCACCAAGCGCGTCACTTGGTCATAGAAGGAGATCAGGTTCGTCAAGCAGGACCTGCCTTTCATAAACCCATGCTGACTGGGCCTGATCGCCTGCTTGCCCTGCGAGTGTCGCGTGTTGACACTCAAGATAATCTGCTCCATGAGCTTCCCTGGCACTGAGGTCAAACTGACAGGCCTATAGTTCCCCGGGTCTACCCTCCGCCCCTTGTTGTAGATGGGTGTCACGTTTGCTAGCCGCCAGTCGACTGGGACCTCCCCTGATAGCCAGGACTGCCAATAAATAATGGAAAGCGGCTTGGCCAGCTCCTCCGCCAGTTCTCTCACTACCCTCGGGTGAATCCCATCCGGCCCCATCGACTTGCGTACATCCAAGTGTTGTAGCAGGTCTCAAACCATTTCCTCATGGATAGTGAGGGCCACATCCTGCTCCCCATCCCCTTCCACCAGCTCAGGGTACTGGGTATCCAGAGAACTGGTCTTGCTGCTAAAGACTGAGGCATAGAAGGCATTGAGCACCTCAGCCTTTTCCTCCTCTTTTGTAACTAAGTTTCCCCCCGCATCCTGTAAAGGATGGAGATTCTCCTTAGTTCTCCTTTTTGTGTTGATGTATTTGTAAAAACGTTTTTTGTTATCTTTAACGGCAGTAGCCAGATTGAGCTCCAGATGAGCTTTGGCCTTTCTAATATTGTCCCTGCACAGCCTCGCAACATCCTTATAGTCCTCTCGAGTAGCCCGCCCTCTTTTCCAACGTTACCGTGTTACTACCATGCTACTACCTCTGGCTGTAGTGCAGGACTGATTCTTGAATTGCCCACAGATGAGTCCCTTGCTCCCAGAGACACTCTCAGGCAGAATCAATAAAAGGGACCTTCAAAATATCTGCCTGGAAATGGGCAATTCTGGGTGATTTTAAATGAGAAAATGGAAAGAGTTTTCCTCTGATATGCCTGTGGTACATTATCACTGCCTTTGTCCTCCTTGTACAGGACCTCATGACCAGAATTAGCAGATGTCCAACAGCAGATCCATCACTGAGTTCCTCCTGCTGGCATTCGTAGACACGCGGGAGCTGCAGCTCATGCACTTCGGGCTCTTCCTGGGCATCTACCTGGCTGCCCTCCTGGGCAACGGCCTCATCCTCACCGCCATAGCCTGCGACCACCGCCTCCACACCCCCATGGACTTCTTCCTCCTCAACCTCGCCCTTCTCGACCTGGGATCCATCTCCACCACTCTCCCCAAAGCCATGGCCAATGCCCTCTGGGACACCGGGGCCATCTCCTATCAAGGATGTGCTGCACAGGTCTTTTTCTTTGTCTTCTTGATTACAGCAGAATTTTATGTTCTCACGGTCATGTCCTACGACCGCTACGTTGCCATCTGCAAGCCCCTGCACTACGGGAGCCTCGTGGGCAGTAGAGCTTGTGCCCAGATGGCAGCAGCTGCCTGGGGCAGTGGCTTTCTCAATGCTGTCCTGCACACAGCCACTACATTTTCGCTGCCCCTCTGCCAAGGCAATGCTATGGACCAGTTCTTCTGTGAAATCCCCCAGATCCTCAAGCTCTCCTGCTCAGACGCCTACCTCAGGGAAGTTGGGCTTACTGCAATCGGCTTCTGTATAGGTATTGGTTGATTTGTTTTCATTGTGCTGTCCTATGCGCTGATCTTCAGGGCCGTGCGGAAGATCCCCTCTGAGCAGGGCCTGCACAAAGCCTTTTCCACGTGCCTCCCTCACCTGGCCGTGCTCTCC
This sequence comes from Anser brachyrhynchus, assembly GCF_964034855.1. Classification (NCBI taxonomy): domain Eukaryota; kingdom Metazoa; phylum Chordata; class Aves; order Anseriformes; family Anatidae; genus Anser; species Anser brachyrhynchus. The sequence continues at coordinate 370,681 of NW_027663703.1, forward strand.
CTGTTTGTAAGCACTGTCCTGTTTGCCTACCTGAAGCCCCCCTCCATCTCCTCCCCATCCAGGGACCTGGTGTTGTCATTTCTGTACTCGATGCTGCCTCCAGCAGTGAACCCGCTCATCTACAGCATGAGGAACCAGGAGCTCAAGCATGCACTGAAGAAACTGTTTCAGTTGTCTTCCAGAAGCAATTAGCTGCTACTCTGCTGCTGCAATGGGAAAAACTCACCAAAAAAACCCACGGTGTGACACACAGCCTTGCAGTGCCAGATACCAGGTCCACCAATGCTGGCCCCAAACTGTGAGAAAAAAGTAAAAATGTTACATACAGAAGGAGAGAAGATCGATCCTGATGATACAGGACTGCAGGCACCTGTGGGCAGTACAGACACTGACCTGCGGTCTCAAGGCTCCCTGGGTGGGGAATAGGAGAAAGAGGCCAGTGCCTGTCCTGTGCCACCTCCCCGCCAGCCCTGCCCTCCCACAGGTGGAGTATTTCTCCCTTACTCGCGCACCTGCAGTGCTATGCCTCGTCCTCCTCCACAGGGAGATGAGCCACAAGCCTGGCTGTGTGTGAGGGAGCAGCAGACTTGAGCAGAAAAAAAGCCAGTTTCATGGCACTGGGGCACCTGAAGGGTCCAGCCCCTGTGGCTGGGTCTGTTCTCTGCAGCAAAGGGCTGTCACCAAGCCCCAGCTCTGTGGTTGCTCCTGCAGCTCTGAGGACCACTCCAAGGGCATCACAGTAACGATGCTCAGGACCTAGGACGGTCAGCCCACCCATGGATCGCAGCAGGAGGTTGGTAGGATTCCATAGTACACAGGGACACGGACACCTCGTTGCTCTGTCTTCATGAACGTCTTTATTACAAATTGCTACAAATCCCTACCTGTAAAGCAACTACGTGTTGCAAGAAACTTCTAAGTTACCACTAGGAAAGCAAATATGGGCTTGTGATGCTTTCCCTAAATCTGCACCAATAAATACTATTTGAGGTGCTACTGGTACGACACTCATGAATCCACTTGGTGGAGGGCACAAGGCAGGGCACCTTCCCCTTCTTTCTTTGGGGCCAGTCATGATAGCTCGTGAGTAACGTGAACATCATTGGGTAACCCTAATGACATGCCTCCGGACTGTGTTTCTGGCTTTTTCCAAGGGTAAACAACTAAGCAAAAGGGCACCAGAGGGCTGTTGGCATAACTGCCTTGAATAGAGAGAACGTCAAATAGTTGTCTACCTTGCCTGGTCTCGCACAGGACCCTTCTGTTTTGAGGTTGCTGAGAGCCGAAGCAGAGCAGGTGCTGATGGCTGCCAGAACGGTGCACCGGCAGCAATAGTGCACTGACCTCCAAGTCCTCCAAGCTCAGGAGCTGTGTGATCCTGTGAGCAAAAAGTCAGGCAAAGGGGGCAAGAGACCTGCTTGGATGATCAAGGAGATCCTGGGGTGACTGAAATGGAAGAAGGAAGCATACATAACGTGGAAAAGGGGACAAGCCACTTGGGAAGAATGTAGGGACATTGTCCGAGGATGCAGGGAAGCGACAGGGAAGTCCAAGGCCCATTTGGAGTTAAATTTTGCAAGGGGTGTCAAGGACAACAAAAAGGGCTGTTTCAAACTTATCAGTTGCAGAAGGAAGACAAAGGAAAATGTGGGCCCACTGCTTAATGAGGTGGGTGCCCTGGTGACAAAGGACAAAGGGAAGGCAGAATTACTGAATGCCTTCTTTGCTTCACTCTTCACTGCTAAGACCAGCCCTCTGGAATCTCTGACCTTAGGGACAAGGGAGGAACTCTGGAGAAACGAGGACTTTCCCTTGGTTGAAGAGGATCAGCTCAGAGATCTCTTAGGCAAACTTGACACCCACAAGTCCTTGGACCCCGATGGGATACATCCATGAGTGCTGAGGGAGCTGGCGGATGTTACTGCTGGCCCACTCTCCATCATCTTTGAAAGGTCTTGGAGAACAGGAGAGGTGCCTGAAGAGTGGAAGAAAGCTCATGTCATGCTGCTCTTCAAAAAGGGCAAGAAGGAGGCCCCAGGCAACCACAGGCCGGTCTGCCTCACCTCCATCCCTGGAAAGGCGATGGAACAGCTCATCCTGGAGGTCATCTCCAGCATGTGGAGGAGAAGAAGGTGATCAGGAGCAGTCAGCATGGGTTCACCAAGCGAAACCGTGCTTCACCAACTTGATAGCCTTCTATGATGGACTGACTAGCTGAGTGGGTGAGGGAGAGCAGTGGATGTTGTGTACCTTGACTTCAGCAAGGCTTTCAGCACTGTGTCCCATAACATCCTCAGAGGCCAGCTCAGGAAGTGTGGGATGGATGAGCGGTCAGTGAGGTGGATTGTGAGCTGGCTGGATGGCAGAGTTCAGAGGGTTGTGCTTAGTGGGGCAGAGTCTAGTTGGAGGCCTGTAGCCAGCAGTGTCCCCTGGGGATCTACACTGAGTCCAGTCCTGGTCAACTTATTTGTCAATGACCTGGATGATAGAATAGAGTGAGTGCACCCTCAGCAGGTGTAAAGATGTGCTGTGTTTTGGGTCAAAGTGGTCTCCCTGCGTAGCATCACTGCCATGGCTGCCTGCCTGAAGCCTCCCTCCATCACCTCCCCATCCCTGGACCTGGCGGTTTCATTTCTGTACTCAGTGTTGCCTCCAGCAGTGAAACCCTCATCTACAGCACGAGGAACAAGGAGCTAAAGGAGGCACTGAGGATGTTATTCTAATATACAGCATTTCCCCACCAATGAGGTACCTGCACATCTTCCTCACATATACCCGGGCAAGGCAGAAACACCTTTGTTCATGTATTTCAAAATTGCCTTTCAATCTTTGCAATATTATTCCAATTAAAGTATTTTTTCTTTATCTCACTTCTATCTCACTTCTTCCAACTTTTATTTATTTATTTATTTGTTTATTTGTTTATTTATTTATTTTAACCCAGAGACCTGATGTACAGGTGCTGATAAGCTCTTGGTAATTAACGAAATAAAGGAACCAGCAAGTAGTCATTTTCTGTGACTCTTCTTTCTCATGATTTCTCTTCAGGTACAGCAGAGGTTGTGGGATTGAAGAGCCCAGCAGCAATGTGGAGGAAAAGCAGAGATGTGGCTGAGAGACTCCAAGTATTTTCTGTATTAGTCTGTACCAAAAAGTTCTCCTGGGCCTCTGAATTCAGTAAAAGAGATCAAGCATGAGAAGAGCATGTATTGAGAGGAAGGCCATGAAAAGCCACCAGGACAAGGGCCTGTTTCTGCCCCTGCAGGGGACTGACCCTGGGCAAGGCCCAGCTTGGGAAGCAGCCCTGTCGGACGTTCTTGGTGGGCAGTGAGCTGGGCAGGAGGCAGCCGTGTGCCCTGGCAGCACAGGGGGGAAGGCTGAGGGGCACCTCACCGCTGCCTGCCAGGAGCTGCAGGGACGTCAGGAAGAGCCCAGGGCCAGGCTCTGCCCCGTGGTGCACAGGGAGCCCTCCTCCTGCCACGCCGCGTGCGGTGGCTGCAGCAGAGGGGACCCCCAGCCAGCCCCTGCATGGGGCTCTGCCACCCGCCTCGCCCCGGCCCTCTCCAGCGCCCTCCTCGCTGCTCTCTGATGCACGCCAGCACCTCCCAGTGCGTGCTGGCCAGCACATCTGCTGAGGGCCAGTGCGGCTGCTGCAGGGGCAGGGAGCTCAGCATGGCCCTTGCAGCCCCCTGCCCTGGGCCTGCCCCTCCCCTTGCCCTCGGCCCCGGCCTTGTCTCTGCTGGCAGGAGCGCTCTTGGCATGCGCTTCCTGGCCTCCCCTCGCCTGCGCACAGCTTCTGCCCACTCAGGCTGCTGGCACAAACGTGTCCTCACAAGCAGCACCACCCCTTGGGCTGCTTCTCCTGGCCTCCCCCAGCTACTGCCTTGGCTCCTTGTCTCTACTGGGCCCCACCTTCCACACCCAAATGCGTCCCTTGGCTGTCAGCTCCCTCTCTCCTGCCCTGTGGGGTGACAGGGCCAGGGTGGGACAGGTTACCTTTAATTGATATAGTTTTGTGTATTTGCATTGGTGATGGCACAAAAAGACATGTCCTTCACCAGTGATGTACATCCTTCGTCATGCTAGGACACAACTCAACGTCCTTCACTCTGCTTTATCTCACAGATGAACTGGATTAGGTCTCCTTGATTACTCTGAGGCACAATGCAGTGCTTTTTGCCTTCTGACACTCCAGCACAATATGTGTGACTTTCCCTTACTCTGCGCATTGGCCTGAGAGGTCATTTCACTCTTTTCGCATTCAAAACCTCAGCTGGACAGGGACCATTTCCAAAGTGGGGCAAGCTGATGGGTTCTGGCTCAGCCATTTGAAGCGTGCTATACTTGAGTTTTTCAGCCTGAGATTGTTAAAGATGACCTAGGAATGTAAAGGGATGTTCAAGTGTCTCGTAGGAATAAGGGAAAGTATCTCAGGTTTCCAATGGCCATTTCAAATCTAGGCCAATCCCAGGAACCCACTGAACTAGGGTGTTGTCTTTGAAGGGGTTTCCTGTGCTGGGCTGGGCTGCAGTTACAGGGACAAAGACCACTGCTGACAGTGGAGGTGCCCTGGGAATTCCACCTGGCTCCACCTGATTTTCCCAAAGGGCTCCGGTCTCCTGCAGGTCTTTTCTGACATCTGCCGGTCCAGGGAAGTGCCTCATACACAACGGGGCCGCAGGAGGTTTCCCCTGGTTATGCTTATGGTCAGACAGCAAAGCTCTGCCTCAATGCCCAGTAATTTTTTTAGTACTTATCTAATAAAGCAAGTACTCATCAGCTCAAATGATTCAATTCCTTCCATTAAATGCCTCACGTGAGGTATAATTTCCGTCATGAAGAAATAGGCATTTTCGGGATGTATTTTCATCACAGAAAAAGAAATACTGCTGTTCACCTGTACTTGCATTGTCATCGCTTTTTCTATCATGGTGTGTTCCCTCATCTTCCAGGCTCAAAACACATCCTGGTTACGCAGACCCTGCTGAATGTCCCCTTTCCAGCTGCCTGTCTGGACCTATGCACTTCCCATGGTTCTCCTGCTTTGCCCTCCCCTTACCCTTTGATCATTCAGACCGCTCTCACCAACCCAGTTGCTGCTTTGAGTTTCAGTGAGTTCCAGCTCACCCATCTCTCAGCAGTCTGTCTAATGGTTTCCTTAGCCAGAAACTCATCGTTTCTCATTGAATTAGTATGATGTGGATTAATATTAACACTATGATTTTAAATTTCCGATTAATCAGTGTAAAATAGATCATGTACAGTCATCCTTTTGGGAAGGTAAACATCACTGGAGGCAAAAAAATGAGGAATTTGAATTTTTTTTTTTTTTTTTGAAAATTATAGCATGATTTCCTACTGTTTGTTTTTAAATAGGAAAAACCCTGCACTTCCTATCTAAGAAGGGCTCCAAAGGAGTAACCCGAGACCAATATCTATAGGAAAATGATGCTCCAAAATGAAATGCAACAACATTCAGCCTTTAAAAGGAGGAAAGATTTCTATTAGATGCTCTTTGAAATCTTCCTTCTTAACTACACCATGAAAGCTCTCCAATTAGCTGCACAAGCCTTGAAGACGTGAAGAAAACTGTGGGAGAGATATGGCTGCTGAGGACTTTGTGTGTTTTAATGAGATCCGTGGCGTATTTTGGTGCTCAGTCTATGAAGCCCAGGTACTGAGAGGAGAATGATGCAACCGCTTGAGAAGGTAAAGTCAGAAGGAAAAGTTGAAGTGACTTGGAGTATTAATGGGCCCCACTGAGGGCTGTTCCTAACAAAGCCTCCCCAGGGACTTGTTAGGGCACATAATTGGAGGCCATGATTGCAGACAGGCAAAGCGCTGTGCTGAGAAAAGTCTTGGTTGGTTTTGGTGAAGCAGAAGGGCCAAGGCCTGACCCCAGCCACTGGGAGGGGAGATCCTGCACCCCCCTGTCTGGCTCAGGGCTCTTCTTGGGGTCTGTCTGATGTGGTGGGCAGTGTGATGCCACGACAAGAACTTCATTAGGAAACCTCCCCACCCCTGCACAGGGTATCAAGGAAGCAGTGAGGCCCCATTGCAATGACTCTATCTCGTCTCCTCATAAGCTCTAGGCAAAGGGACAAAAATGTCAGGGCTGTTGGGGCCTTTCCTTCTTGCCAGCACCCTCTGCCTTCTCCTCTGCAGGCTTTCCTATGCTGTCCCACACTTTGCCCTATTTCCTTGAAGTCTGCAGACACCCATCTCTGTTCACCACCTTGCTCTCATCCAGGACGTTCCACCATTTCACCAATCTCTTGTCAACCCTCACCACCTGTTCCTTGATGATCACAAAGCCTGGGTCTGATCACAGACTCTCTTTCGGTGACCTCTGTCACCACGCCACGACCCTTTGAGGGACATTTCTTCCTCCTTGCGGCCAGTGCCAACCATCCAAGGTGCACTTTGTGGCACTTTTTTCTCTCCTGCTCTTTCCAACTACCAAGGAAAGCTCCATCAGGGTGGAAACCACTCCTGAAGTAGGCATCCCAAGCCATCAGGCTCCTTGCGGCCTGTCAGCCAAGCACACAGAAGTCAGCTCAGCAGCATCTCCCAAGGCCTGGGCCTGCTGCTGGCCTTGCAGCCTCTTGGCTAGACACAGCCAAGCCTTGTGCCTCCTGCTGTCCAGTCGTGGACTCAAGCAGAAGGGACAGGACAAGCCCTGTGCGGGCCTTCTTTCTGTCTGGGTCGTCCTGGGGATGGAGGCAGAGGGGATCCCACAGGCAGCATGCCAAGCAGGGGCCTTCTGCTGGCCTAGCAGGGCCACTGGAAGATGTCAGCCCCAAAGTGCAGATCCCAGGGAGAAGTCAAGGGTGACCTGCCACCTCCAGACAGAAGGGACCTCACAGTCCCTTTGCGTGACACGTTCCTGCTGCTGCCCTATCAGCTGCAGAGACAGAAGTGACCTCCCAGTCACTGCCCCAGTCCCATTCCTCCTGGTGGGGCAGGAGATCCTGAGGCAGAGCTGAGCTCAGCAGAGCATTCCCACCCATCTCCTCCTTGTGGCCCACAAGCCGATCAGATCCATGGCCCCTCACATCCATCTCTGAATGCCGTGTGACTGCACCACCACCTCACGGTTCCTGCCCTGCCCCAAGGGGCCAAGAACCTAACATTAATGGTTAGGAGAGGGGCTGAAGTTGAGGAGGTTAATGCACAAGAGGACAGGGTTTGGATGTTAGTTGTTCATGTATGGCATTAGGGAATATGGCGAACATTTCTGGGTGAGAACTTAAGCAACTGTTGAGTGGGAGGGTTTGGTGTTGTGCTTGGCGTGTCAGGTCTGTGGTTCGGGTATGGGCAAGCTCTTTGGTTTAGCCTTTTGTTTAGGTCTGCAAGAAGAGTTGGTTTAAATAGAGAATGTTAATGCTAATGTTAAGGGCAGGGATCAGAGTGAGCAATAGAGTAAAGGTAATGGAAATGGTGTTATGGACTTATTTTGGCCTCAAGGGATATTGTGGTCAAAAATTAGAGCAGTGGATTCCTGTCAGGGTTTGGAGTGGCATTTAGATTCCGGTATTAATGTTACAGGTTAAAATAGGGTAAGGGCCTCACACGACTGCTTTAAGTCTGCGTTATGGTGGGATCGACATTACCTGAGCATTCTTACCTCTCCAAAATCATTAGCTTCTGCTGGCCAAGCTCTTCTTCCCTCCCCCAAATCTCACATCTCTCCTGGCCAGGCTTCTCCTGACTTCCCCATATCAGTCATCTTCTTAGGGGCAGCTTTCTGATGGCTTTCATGAACTCAGAGTGTCTGTCTCACCTCGGTTGGCTACTCTGTTCCTGAGAAAGAAGCAGCTCCCAAGCCACCACGGAGAAGGACACAAAGGCTGTAGGAGCACCCTGCACAATGTGCCCAGCAGCTCTGCACCACCACAAAAGCAGCCCTGAAAGATGAGTTCAGGCAAAGGCTGAAACCTTTGACATGACAACCTCTATTCAAGACCCCTTCCTCTATGGGGTCTACCAGCTACTTAGGAAGAGAGGATCTCACAAACTGTGTGCAGAGCAGATGCATCTGCTGGCCTGTCATGGAGACCAGCAGATGTGAGCCTAAAGGCACAGATCCCAGCCAGGAGTCAAGGGATGACCTGTCAGCTGCTTCAGAAAGAAGTCACCTCACAGGCCACTTAACAGCCATTAGCTTCCTACTGGACTTGGAGCTTCTGAGGCACCACTGCCCTTGTAATACCACACCTACAAAACACCCCCTCTTTGGGCCAGAATCTGCCCAGGTAAAAGAGATCTGGTTGTGATCCTTCCAGCCCATGGCACAGCTCCTGGGCTCCCAGCCTCTCTGACACACAGGAGCCAGTGCCGTGCCAGTTCTGGGAGGTGCTAGGGCAGGAGGGACCTTGCAGTCAAATCACTCGCCAGACTCCTTTGCTGGGGCTGCTGCGTGCCCTGGGGCTGCAGAGCTCTCCTCTGCCTGCTCACCGCAGACTGAGCCCTCGAGCTGTGGACAGTCCACCTCGGAGGAGATCCCCCCTTAGGAGGGAAGTGCTGCAGCGCAGGCCGGCTGTGCCACTGCCGTGCCCACTGCCTGTCCCTGCCTGCAGTCCCAGCACAGCCCCACAGCAGCACTGGCACCAAGCTACAGGAGCAGCCGGGCCTGACCCCACCAGCAGGGCTCAGCACCAGAGGGGGGCAGTGGCAAGAGAGCAGCTCGGCATGCCCCAAGCGCTGGTGCTCCCTGGCCGTGCTGCTGGGATGGGACTCTTTTCCTCTGCAGCCCTGCACATGGCACTGCCCCTGCAGAGCCAGAGCAGCTCTCAGAGGAAGGACGTCACACAAAGAAGGCAGTGCAGGCTCCTTTCTTTTATTTCAATTCACAGAGGGCCTGGCTCCTCATATCCAGAACCTCTGAGCTATACTCGAAAGGTACATACTGTAGAAGAAATGAGATGAATCGTATCATTTTAATGGGCAATTTTAGCCGCATTAAAACTAAGAAAGTCCAGTAATGAAAACACTCCTAGATACACAAACACACACAAAAATAATTATATATATAATATTAGTTGTTCTTGTAGTCATTGACATTATTAGTCATCTGCAGAGGTAGAATGGAAATTCATTGCTTCCGAAACACATCTAGTCATCAATTTCCTCAGGGCATCCTTGAGCTCCTGGTTCCTCATGCTGTAGATGAGGGGGTTCAAGGCTGGAGGCACCACTGAATACAGAACTGCCACCACCAGGTCCAGGGATGGAGAGGAGATGGAGGGGGGCTTCAGGTAGGCAAACATGGCAGTGCTGAGAAAGAGGGAGACCACAGCCAGGTGAGGGAGGCACATGGAAAAGGCTTTGTGCTGGCCCTGCTCAGAGGGCATCCTCAGCACAGCCATGAAGATCTGAATATAGGAGAAAACAATGAAAACAAAACAGCCAAAAGCTAAAGAAACACTACACACAAGTGCCCCATGTTCCCTGAGGTAGGCATCTGAGCAGGAGAGCTTGAGGATCTGGGGGATTTCACAGAAGAACTGGTCCACAGCATTGCCTTGGCAGAGGGGCAGGGAAAATGTAGTGGCCGTGTGCAGGACAGCATGGAGAAAGCCACTGCCCCAGGCAGCTGCTGCCATCTGGGCACAAGCTCTGCTGCCCACGAGGCTCCCGTAGTGCAGGGGCTTGCAGATGGCAGCGTAGCGGTCGTAGGACATGACAGTGAGAAGGGAATACTCTGCTCCAAGCAAGAAAGCAATGAAAAAGATTTGGGCAGCACATCCTTCATAGGAGATGACCCTGGTGTCCCAGAGGGCATTGGCCATGGCTTTGGGGAGAGTGGTGGAGATGCAGCCCAGGTCGAGGAGGGCGAGGTTGAGGAGGAAGAAGTACATGGGGGTGTGGAGGCGGTGGTCGCAGGCTACGGCAGTGAGGATGAGGCCGTTGCCCAGGAGGGCAGCCAGGTAGATGCCCAGGAAGAGCCCGAAGTGCAGGAGCTGCAGCTCCCGCGTGTCTGCGAATGCCAGCAGGAGGAACTCGCTCACAGAGCTGCTGTTGGCCATTTGCTGTCTTTTGAGACAGTTCTCTGTTGAAGAAAGAAGGCAGAACAATGTTAGAAGAGGCTTCTCTGAAGAAAAACTATTGCAAGCCTTAGAGTACCTCCAGCCCAATCCTGTCTCTTTGTAGGAGAACCTTTCTGCAGCTCTCCTGTTTGAGCTGCGGCTGGTGCTCTCTGAGAGAGGCACTGGGAGCAGGGGCTGCTGTGGGCTCCAGAGCAGTCCTTCCTGCAGTACAGCAGGAGGGAAGCAGGAACATGGGGGAAACTCAAGTTCAGTCCACTGGTCAGACCACGAGCTTTGCAGTGTTGCTTCAAAGAATGTATCCAACCACAGTGTAGAACAAGGGGCATTTATTTGCTTTATTTTCTGGTAGCTACACCTGTAATGTTTAGGAGGAACAATCTACTCGGTGTTTCCCTTAGAAGAAACTACAGACAGCTGAGAACAGAGCCTCAGACCAAGTGCATCTGGACAGAATCCTCACCTTGTCTCTTGGTGCCTGAGCAGGATCTCAGCTTTTCCCTCCTAGACAGGGCTGCAGAGGCCTCACTCCAGCTGCCCACAGGCAGCCATCCAGCAGCACGGACATGGCCTTAGCACAGAGGTGCCTCCTCCTTGGGGCACCTGGATAACAGAAGGATGCCACGAAAGAGCTGCATCCTGCTGGAGAGAAGCCTGAAGACCAGGAAGATGCCCCACAGACAGAGATAGATATTTGCAAGCTGGGGTGTACCAATATCCAGTTTCCATCCCCTGCAATTTCTGGAGGAGGCTTGGCCATCCCACTCTTGGTTCACCAGGAGCAGCTGGGTTATGACATTCCAAGGGGCTTCTGCCAGACTTCCTCACCTAGCCGTGCAACCCAGCAGGACTCCCAAAGCCTACTGCATTGCCCACTGCCCTCCCAGCAACAAGACCCAGCACGAGACCCTTCCAGGACGTGCAGCTGCATGGCCCTGCAGCCAGAGACGTACCTTGTCAAGGGCTGTGCAGATTTCTCCTGCAGGCAGCTCTCAGCATCCTCCCACTGCCAACTGCCTCCAAGCCCTCTCTCCTTCTCTCCTCTCCCCATGGCACCTGCGGTCAGAGCCCCCAGCCCTGCTGCGCTGTGCACAGGAGCTGCTCCTGGCCACAGCTGTCTCTCTGCACCAGGGCCCTCTTGCCATGACCTCTCTCTGTCCCACGAGCCCGGCCCAGCTCAGCACCACACGCCCAGCCCAAGGCATTGGAATCCCCCCTCGGGGGGCTTTGCTGAGGAGCCCATGAACCTCAGGCACTGAGAGACAATTGAAGACATCTCTCAAGAAGTCCAAGTCAGAGGCAAGTTTCCTGCAGTGTCCCCCTGAGGGCCAGCACTGACACAGCCTCCCTTGGAGCTCGTTAGAGCAGAGCATTGGAGGCACTGAGGACAACTACAGAAAGACAATGTGAAGGTGACCCTGATGTCACTTTTCCAAACTGGATGTGTTTCACCAAGCACAAGGGCCAGGCCTTGACGCCCAGCCCCTGGGAATGGAGATCCTTTCCCTTCACACACTGCTCAGGGCTCTTCGTGGGGCAGGAGGAGATGGGGATGTGCATGGCCAAGTGCAGGAGAATGGTACGAGCCCTGCCTGGTTCATGGGTGGGGGCGAGGAGGCAATGAGGCCCTGGGGCTTTACCAATAAGCTGTCTCCTCCTAGGCCTCAGTGGCAGAGACAACGGCCAGAGCCATGGACACAAAGACCTGGGTCCTGTTGGGACTTGCAGCCTTGGTAGAGGACTTGATCCTCTCCACAGCAGACTGTCCTAAGGACTCCCACACCTGTACCTATTTTCCTGCTGGTTGTAGACCCTTGTCCGTGTGGTATCTCACGGGATCTGAGCTGAGTCTGATAACTCAGATTGTCTTGGTGGCCATGCTCCTCGTATGGCAGCTCTGTAGGAAGCTGGCCTGGTTCCTGGTGAGCAGGCACCACTGCTCGTATGGCATCCCCCATGGTGTCCAGGCCCTCCTACTCCTGGGCCACCACTGACATAGCCTTTGTTGGAGCTCGTTAGAGCAGAACACTGGAGGCAGTGAGGACAAGGAGACAAAGGAAATGTGAGTGTGACAGTTATGTGTAGGAAAACTGGATGTGTTTCACCAAGCAGAAGGGCCCAGATAAGGAAAACCAGGTAAGGGGCAGTGTGACAGCGCCCGAGAAGTGCAGCAGTGATGGAACCAGAGCTGGCCTCAGCATACAACAATGCAACACCACACACCGCCTCTGTTGCTGTGAAGGACTGTGATGACAGATGGAGCCCAAATTCATGGACTGACTGAACTCAACAGACATTTTAGAGGGATGGCTTTTCCACTATTTGAGCAGAGCCATCAGTGAGCAGGATATTGTCCTTCTCATCTTCTGGGAGTTTATCAGAGAGGCCTCTTCAACATTAGTCACCTCCTCCTCTGGCGACATTTCCAAGTCCCTGCTCTCTGGACAGTCCATGATCACTTCCAAGACTCCAAGACTGGGGTTTCCTGTCGGAGCCTGCTGTGTAATCAGTGCAACCCGCTCACTCTGTGGAGCAGAAAGTGCATGATGTGTAGAAGGGACCCTCCCTTGGAACTTCCAACCCAGTGCCAGCCATCAAAAGGGTGCCAAGAGGAACTGTGGTGCCTAGAGGAGCTGTGCTTCAGTATGAACCAATTCCAAAGCAGCCCCAACCCCTTCATATGCTGCCAACATCACTTTTCAGGCAAAGTATAGTAGGCCTTGCATCCTCACTATCCCTGACTCCACAACCCTAGGGGTCAACCTCGCATCTACCCTGGTACTTTCTGCCAGAGGCTCCAGGCAGGGCGATTCTCCTGAGGTGCCGTGTAGAGCACAAGTTTTACATCCTGTCCTGCTCCGAATGGCCCCAGAGCTACAGCAGGAACTATCTTCCATTGAATTTGTTCAAAGGATTGTCATTGTTCTGGGCCTGTAGTGGGTTTACGTGGCAAGGTTTTGGTAGCGGGGGAGCCATAGGGGTGGCTTCTACGAGAAGAATCCAGAAGCTGCCCCATGTCAGATAAGGGCCCCGACGCTGGCCAGACCTGAGCCAATAAGTGATGTTGTTTGCGCCTCTGTGAGAGCATATTTAAGAAAGGGGAAAAACTGCTGTGGAATAGCATCTGGGAGAGAGAGAGGAGTGAGAAACAGCCTTGCAGACACCAAGGTCAGTGAAGAAGGAGGGGGGAGAGGTGCTCCAGGAGCTGGAGCAGAAGTCCCCTGCAGCCCGTGTTGAGGTCCATGGTGAAACAGGCCGACAGCCTATGGTGTACCACAGTGGAGCAGGTTTTTAGGGTATGCTGTGCACCGGTGTCCGCTGGAGCCTTATATCTTCTGTGGGTATCACAGTATCACAGTATCACAGATTTCTAGGTTGGAAGAGACCTCAAGATCATCGAGTCCAACCTTCGACCTAACACTAAGTACTCCACTAAACCATATCGCTAAGCTCTACATCTAAACGTCTTTTAAAGACCTCCAGGGATGGTGACTCCACCACCTCCCTGGGCAGCCCGTTCCAATGCTTAATAACCCTTTCGGTAAAGAAGTACTTCCTAACATCCAACCTAAAACTCCCCTGTCGCAACTTTCGCCCATTCCCCCTCGTCCTGTCACCAGGCACGTAGGAGAACAGACCAACCCCCACCTCTCTACAGCCTCCTTTAAGGTAACTGTAGAGAGCGATAAGGTCGCCCCTGAACCTCCTCTTCTCCAGGCTGAACAAGCCCAGCTCCCTCAGCCGCTCCTCGTAAGACTTGTTCTCCAGACCCCTCACCAGCTTGGTCGCCCTTCTCAGGACTCGCTCGAGCACGTCCATGTCCTTCCTGCAGCGAGGGGCCCAAAACTGAAGACAGTACTCGAGGTGCGGCCTCACCAGAGCCGAGTACAGGGGCACAACCACTTCCCTAGACCTGCTGGCCACACTGCTTCTTATACAGCCCAGGATGCTGGGTCTCATGTGCCAGGCCATGGAATCCTCAAAGTCCAATAAACCCGATTGTCCCTACCCTCCCCGTGGCTGGAGGCCAGGTGCCTCTAGTCCTGCTCATAGTATTCATTCATCAGGTTAGATGAGGCCCTGAGCAACTGGATCTAGTGGGTGGTGACCCTGCCTATGACAGGGGGTTTGAAATTAGAAGATCTTTGAGGTCCCTTCCAACACAAACCATTCTATGGTTCTATGACTACTCTGTCTGGAGGACTGCCTGATAGAAACTGGAGCAGCAGTTTTCTCAGAAGAACCCCTTTTTGTGATTGCATTTCCTTGCAATTCATGGATCCGTGCCTCTAGGATGGAGGTAGATTTTCCATCCCATTTTCTCATGTCCTCTCCATGGCAGAACCACATGTTGGCACATGGTGTGTACCCACTAATTTCTCTTTCTCGAGCAACTTTCTTTTACTTACACCTGGCAGCTTACATATTGGTTTCTACAGGTAGGGAGAAAGATGAATTCTCTTGTTCTTCCTGGACCTCTTGAAAAAGTTTATCCACAGCTAAAATGCAGGCCCACGAGGAAGAAGAGAGACTTCCTTCATACTGCCAGAGTTGGCTAGCTGATTCATCCACTCTGGGTTTCTCTTGGCCTTTCCAAGTCATTTCTGTCAATGAGTTGGCATATGAGGATGGTGCACTCTATACAAACTTCCACCACATGGGTCATGTACACTTTACTTCATCAGGATCTTTGGATAGTTGTTCGTTGGCTAGGTTTTTATATATCACCTCCAACATGACTAACTCCATCGGGCACCAGATACCCAACTCCATTGTCATCCGCTTGCCTGGTTGACATACAAGATCTTCCTTCAGGGGTTACCTTTCCTTCACACCTGACAGGAGTATGTTCCTTCTGCCCATTTTCCAATTGTTTGTCAGTCACCCCTTCCCTACAGGGGGATCCCAGCTGCTTTGCATCCCTGCCCTCTAATTCCAGGCTATTGGCCCCTTTCTCCCAGCAACCAGGTGGCAATGCGCTCACTTAGTTGATGGCTGAAATCTTTCCATAAATCTCCTAGCTCACCCTGGAATAGAGATGGTGTGGTTAGTGTTGTTGTTATGATCTCTTCCTCTTTGCCCTCCTGCTTCCACGATGGACCAACTTTACCGTAACATTCCACGTCTTCTTCCTCCTTTCTTGTCTGGGTAGGAGTTTCTTTCCTTTTTAAAAACCCTGACTTTCACATACATTGTTTTCTCTTGCATATAGGAGTAACCAATAGTGGCACAGGTTGGTTCTCTGGCCCAGCCCTGAAGCCCATCACAGCCGTTGGAGTGGCTGCCGGGCCTGTTGCAGGAGTTGCTGGGGCTGCAGGGCCCATCACAGGACTTGTTCAGGCTGCATGGCCTGTTGCAGGGGTTTGGAGTGGTTGCACGGCCCATTGTAGGAGTTGCTGTGGCTGCAAGGCCATTAAGAGGAGTTGCAGCGGCTGTGGGGCCTGTCACAAGGGTTGGAGTGGCGCTGACTGCAGCTCAGTAAGCACAGGCCAAGTTGCACATTGCAGTGATTTGTGTCTCTTTGGAATTGCCAGGCTGATGACAACCCTTTTTCAAGCACTTCACCATTTTTTCTAGAATTCTGCACTTGTTCAGGAGTGAAGTTCCAAAGCACTGGAGGTGCCCACTGATCAAGGTGCCTGCTCATATCCTCCCACAATCCCTGCCACTCTTAGCTCTCCTGCCTAGGGTCAGATCTCTGGAGGGCATTATTAATAAGTTGGTTAATGTTAAACAAAGCCTGAAACACATTCAGGAGGCATCACAATAGGAACATGCTGGTTTGACCATCCCAAGGATGTTCAAAGCTTTGAAGAACTAGTGTAACTATCCTGGAGGAGAAGGAGGAGGTGAAGTAGAAAGGGAGAGTGAAGAAGTGGGCAAAAGTGTCCCCCCATTGCCCTCTCGGTGTCCTTATCTACCAGCTCTGGGGGTTGAGTACCAGGGGAACAAATGGTCCAGCTGATAAAGACTGAGGCAAAGAAGTCATTAAGTAACTCAGCCTTTTCCTCATCACTTCTCACTAGGCTTCCTCCCACGTCCAATAAAGGTTGAAGACACTTCTTAATCTTCCTTTTCAATTTCTTATTTATTAATAAAAACTTTTTTACTGTCTTAGAAACTAGTAGCCAGACTGAGCTAGACTAGAGCTTTAGCCCTTCTGAGCTAGACTAGAGCTTTAGCCCTTCTAACTTTGCCTTGCACAGCCTCACAACATTTAGGACACCTCTCCAGACAAAATGAGAGCACGCGCAAGAAGGAAGCACAGAAGAGGTGGAACCTGGCAGCCTTCCGTCCCCTGCCCTTCTGTGACTCTGTGCTGCAGTTCCATTCAGGTGGTTACTCCTGTGTTATCCAAACTTTCCTGCAGCTCCTGATGCCACTGTCTTGTCAGAGATAACACAATTACTGTGAGTCATCTGCATACAGACATTAACAGCTGACAGAATGGAGCATCTGTCTAGGGGCAAAATGACAAACTGCATGAATTTGCCTTCAAAAACCTCTTGACAGTCATAGGAAGAGTGAGGTCGTCCAATGGAGGAAGAGGAACCCCATATATCAGGGCAGACTGGGACCCTGCTGAGTGAGCAGTGCCCAGGAGGAGGAGGGCCTGGGCACCACGAGGGATGCCATACGAGCAGTGGTGCTGCTCACCAGGAACCAGGCCACCTTCCTACAGAGCTGCCTTACGAGGAGCATGGCCACCAAGAATATCTGAGTCTCTGCCTGCCTTTTCCTGCTCTAATTCTTGGGCAGGCTGTGTTAACAGAGTTGTAGGGATTGCACAGATGATGGAAATTCCTCTTGCACTGAACCGAGACAATTAAACTTACCCCCTGATTCCTACCATAGGACAAGGAGCACATTCCCAACGCTTCTTACACTCCAGAGCTCTTTTCCCTCTGCTGGCTGTGCCGGGCAGATGGCACAGGGGTGTGAGGACAGGCTCTACCTCACCGACACCGCAGCCTCGGCAACGCGTTGGGTCCGCCCTGCCTGCCCATGCCTGCTTCTCTCCCTTGCCCAGCGTGGCAGCTTCTGGTGCCTGATTCTGACAGGGAGTGCTGTGCACGGAGGGTGAGGCAGGAGGAGATGGTCCCTGCTCTCTCCGGCCAGGCACGCACGATCCACCTGCTGCTTTTGTCTCCTGGGTATTGAACAGGGAAGACGCACACGGAGTCACACAGCCAAACACCCCTCACTCAACCGAGGGATCCACTTCCTTTGAATCTTCCCTCTTGGGACCTCCAATGGAGCAGAGCAGGCTCATTGGGAGCTGCTGGGCAGAGGAGGCTGCAGTGTACAGGACACTCAGCAAGCACAGAGCAGAGCTCCAGACAGGGAGAGAGACAGAGGTCCTCTTGGAAACAGGGAATGTAAGGCTTTAATTGGGGATTGACTGAATTTTGCTCACAGACTTTACGCATAACACTCTTTTTTTATTTTTACAGATTTTTTTTTTTTTTTGTCATTTGCCACGACCAAAGCCAGTAAATGCCCAACGGCATCTCTATCACTGAGTTCCTCCTGCAGACATTTGCAGACACGCGGGAGCTGCAGCTCCTGCACTTCGGGCTCTTCCTGGGCATCTACCTTGCTTCCCTCCTGGGCAAGGGCCTCATCCTCACCGCCGTAGCCTGCGACCACCGCCTCCACACCCCCATGGACTTCTTCCTCCTCAACCTCACCCTCCTCGACCTGGGCTGCATCTCCACTACTCTGCCCAAAGCCATGGCCAATGCCCTCTGGGACACCAGGGCCATCTCCTATCAAGGGTGTGCTGCACAGGTCTTCTTTTTTGTCTTCTTGATTGGAGCAGAATTTTATGTTCTCACTGTCATGGCCATGAACTCCGGAAAATGAGCCCTATCCACTTTTTGCGATACATAGTAATAGGTGTGATTTTTTTCACTGTTCCTGGGTCTGCCCACCCTCATAAACCTTTTACATGGAGCCTAATTAGATGGGAAGATCACCGTGTTGTGCAGCAAATAACCATCGCTGGGGGCCCTAGCTTTAAGGTCTCACTGTGTGACCTTGTGACGTGGGGCAAAAATATAGCAAACGTGTTCTGGTCAATTAAGCTTCTATATGTGCCCAAGTTCTAACCCGGGAAAGCCGTATTGTAATTATCCAAATGAATACTTTTGTGCTTATTGGGATTGTGAGACTATCGCCACAGACTGGAATCCCGGAGCTGGAACAGATAAATATTTAAAGGTGGGGCTCGGGCCACCAGGATGTAACTATAAGGGCAAACTATGGCAGTACACCACCCTCCATGGCGGAGGTCTACAGTACTACAGGTCAGATTGCAAATTCACATACATCAATGTAACCCAACTGGGGGATCAAAGATGGACCCTGGGATAACGTTGGGGAATCAGGTTTTATGAATCTGGAGCTGATAGGGGAGGGATAATGTATATAAAGAAAGAAGAGGCTAAGAACCCCCAACGGGTGGGACCAAACCAAGAACTGTCAGGGAGTATTTTAAGGATTCAACCTACACAAGCTTTTGAAATACAAACTGCTAATAGCCCAAAACCACTAAAGGTTATTAATAAATCAGTGGGTCAAAAATATGAAATTAAAAATGAAGGGATGACTGAGAATAACCTGTGGAGAATCATTAATGCTAGTTATTACTTATTGAATCAAACAAATCCAAACGTACCTAGACCTTGCTGGTTATGCATTGATATAGGGCCTCCATATTACGACCCCATTGGGGATCTGGGAAAGGCCACCCGTTCAAGTAACACCAACCCTCCACAATGTAATTGGGGAAGGGATGTGGGAATAACATTGGTGGAAGTAACTGGGAATGGCAGGTGTGTAGGTATGATCCCTAGTGAGAAGCTCCATCTATGCGGTATTATGGAGAAGATTACACCAGGAGGTAAAGAAAAATGGTTAATACCCGCAAATAACGCTAGATGGGTCTGCTCATCGACGGGTGTTACCCCTTGTTTATCACTTAAACTCTTTAATGTATCTCAAGATTTCTGTATACAGGTGATAATTGTACCAAGAATTCTATACCATTCTGAGGAGTACGTATATACACAGCACACGGTAGCAGAGTACCATCTAACAAAAAGAGAACCAATCACGGCTGTAACATTGGCAACGTCGATAATTCTGGGAGGTACCGGGGTGGGCACTGGAGTTGTCTCTCTGGTCAGACAAAGCCAGGAGTTCACCTCCCTATGTGTGGCTATAGGTGAAGACTTAATTCAAGTTGAACAGTCGATTACTGCCCTGGAAAAATCGGTACAGTCACTATCAGAAGTTGTTTTGCAAAATCGTAGAGGACTAGATCTGATGTTTTTGCAACAAGGTGGATTATGTGCCGCCTTGAAAGAAGAATGCTGTGTATATGCAGACCACACTGGAGTAGTGAGGGATACAATGATGAAGCTCAGAGAAGGATTGGAAAAGAGGAAACGAGAAAATGAAGCCAGGCAGAATTGGTACGAATCTTGGTTTAATTATTCACCTTGGCTTACAGCTTTGCTGTCAACAATAGCAGGACCTTTGTTGTTCTTAGTGTTAGGGCTAACCTTTGGACCATGTATTTTTAACCGAGTAATCGCGATTGTAAAAAGCCATTTAGAGGCAGCGCATTTGATGCATATCCGTGCTAAATATGAACCCATAACTACGGATGAGGATGCTGAAACTGCTGAAACGTTAATGCTTAGTAGTCAGGCATACCAGGAATTAATGAACAAAATAACTAAGTAAAAGAAAAAGGAGGGATTGTGATGTATAAAGCATGTTTGTTCATTATTTCCCATGGCTATATTAAGAAGGAACAAAGGGAGTCACCCAGGTGGCGGCAAGAACCTTGAGGCACCCTGCCTGTTGCTGTCTCGGACAGAAGATTGAGAGAACTTTGTGTAAACAATGTAATTGCAAAAACGATAACCCACTGCCTTATCTTAAGACAAACCAACATGACCAGTTAAGGAGGGGAAAACACCACATACCAAGCAGAGGAAGACTACTGCCTTCATCCGTGAGACCACCAGAGGGACCGGAGACGACCCCCTAGCAACAGTCGACGCAGCCATAGTAGCAGGAAGGGGGGCTACGTAACCCTGGAAGAACCTGGTGATAAAAGGGTACTGCGAAAGGGGGGGGGGGGGGGCGCGCACCGTTTGGAGGAGCATGGACTCGCCGGCCGCCCAGTGCTGTTTTCCTTGCTGATCGCTTACTCAATAAACTAATTCTTTCTGGCTAGAAGAGTAATTTATAACAGGACTGCAGGACCATCTCCTATCAAGGGTGTGCCGCACAGGTCTTCTTTTTTGTCTTCTTCATTGGAGCAGAGTTTTCCCTTCTCACCGTCATGTCCTACGACCGCTACGTTGCCATCTGCAAGCCCCTGCACTACGGGAGCCTCGTGGGCAGCAGAGCTTGTGCCCAGATGGCAGCAGCTGCCTGGGGCAGTGGCTTCCTCTATTCTGTCCTGCACACGGCCACCACATTTTCCCTGTTCCTCTGCCAAGGCAATGCTGTGGACCAGTTCTTCTGTGAAATCCCCCACATCCTCAAGCTCTCCTGCTCAGACGCCTACCTCAGGGAAGTTGGGGCACTTGTGTTTAGTGTTTCTTTAGTCTTTGGTTGTTTTGTTTTCATTGTGTTGTCCTATGTGCAGATCTTCAGGGCGGTGCTGAGGATGCCCTCTGAGCAGGGCCAGCACAAAGCTTTTTCCACATGCCTCCCTCACCTGACTGTGGTCTCCCTGTTTATCAGCACTGTCATGGTTGCCTACCTGAAGCCCCCCTCCATCTCTTCCCCATCCCTGGACCTGGTGGTGGCAGTTCTGTACTTGGTGGTGCCTCCAGCACTGAACCCCCTCATCTACAGCATGAGGAACCGGGAGATCAAGGATGCCCTGAGGAAATTGATGAGTAGATGTGTTTCGGAAGCAATGAATTTCCATTCTACCTCTGCAGATGACTAATAATGTCAATGACTACAAGAACAACTAATATTATATATATATATTTTTTTGTGTGTGTGTTTGTGTATTTATGAATGTTTTCATTATAGGACTTTCTTTGTCTTAATGCGACAGAAGTTGCCCCTTAAAATGATATGATTCATCTCATTTCTTCTACAGTATGTACCTGTCGAGTATAGCTCAGAGATTCTGTATATGAGGAGCCAGGCCCTCTGTGAATTGAAATAAAAGAAAGGAGCCTGCACTGCCTTCCTTGTGTGACTTCCTTCCTCTGAGAGCTGCTCTGGGTCTGCAGGGGCAGTGCCACGTGTAGGGCTGCAGAGGAAAAGAGTCCCATCCCAGCAGCACGGCCAGGGAGCACCAGCGCTTGGGGCATGCCGAGCTGCTCTCTTGCCACTGCCCCCCTCTGGTGCTGAGCCCTGCTGGTGGGGTCAGGCCCGGCTGCTCCTGTAGCTTGGTGCCAGTGCTGCTGTGGGGCTGTGCTGGGACTGCAGGCAGGGACAGGCAGTGGGCACGGCAGTGGCACAGCCGGCCTGCGCTGCAGCACTTCCCTCCTAAGGGGGGATCTCCTCCAAGGTGGACTGACCACAGCTCAAGGGCTCAATCTGCTGTGAGCAGGCAGAGGAGAGCTCTGCAGCCCCAGGGCACGCAGCAGCCCCAGCCAAGGAGTCTGGCGAGTGATTTGACTGCAAGGTCCCTCCTACCCTAGCACCTCCCAGAACTGGCACAGCACTGGCTCCTGTGTGTCAGAGAGGCTGGGAGCCCAGGAGCTGTGCCATGGGCTGGAAGGATCACAACCAGATCACTTCTACCTGGGCAGATTCTGGGCCAAAAAGGGGGTGTTTTGTAGGTGTGGTATTATGAGCTCAGTGGTGCCTCAGAAGCTCCAAGTCCAGTAGGAAGCTAATGGCTGTTAAGTGGCCGGTGAGGTGACTTTTTTCTGAAGCAGCTGACAGGTCATCCCTTGACTCCTGGCTGGGATCTGTGCCTTTAGGCTCACATCTGCTGGTCTCCATGATAGGCCAGCAGATGCGTCTGCTCTGCACACAGTTTGTGAGATCCTCTCTTCCTAAGTAGATGGTAGCCCCCATAGTGGAAGAGGTCGTGAATACGGGTTGTCATGTCAGAGGTTTCAGCATTTGCCTGAACTCATCCTTCAGGGCTGCTTTTGTGGTGGGGCAGAGCTGTTGGGCACATTCTCCAGGGTGCTCCTACAGCCTTTGTGTGCTTCTCCATGCTGGCTTGAAAGCTGATTCTTTCTCAGGAGCAGAGTAGCCAACAGAGGTGAGACAGACACTCTGAGTTCATGAAAGCCATCAGAAAGCTGCCCCTGAGAAGATGACTGATATGGGGAAGTCAGGAGAAGCCTGGCCAGGAGAGATGTGAGATTTGGGGGAGGGAAGAAGAGCTTGGCCAGCAGAAGCTAATGATTTTGGAGAGGTAAGAATGCTCAGGTAATGTCGATCCCACCATAATGCAGACTTAAAGCAGTCATGTGAGGCCCTTAACCTATTTTAGCCTGTAATATTAATTCCAAAATCTAAATGCCACTCCAAACCCTGACAGGAATCCACTGCTCTAATTTTTGACCACAATATCCATTGAAGCCAAAATTAGTCCATAACGTCATTTACATTACCTTTACTCTATTGCTCACCCTGATCCCTGCCCTTAACACTAGCATTTAAATGCTCTAATAAACTCTAGTATTCTTGCAGACCTAAATAAAACACTAAACCAAAGAGCTTGCCCATACCGTAACCACAGACCTGACACCCCAAGCCCAACACCAAACCCTCCCACTCAATATTTGCTTAAGCTCTCACCCGGAAAGGTTCGCGGTAGTCCCTAATGCCATACATGAACAGCTAACATCCGAAACCTGTCCTCCTGTACATTAACCTCCTCACCTTCAACCCCTCTCCTAAGCCTTAACTTAAGGTGCTTGGCCCCTTGGAGCAGGGCAGGAACCATGAGGTTGCTGTGCAGTCACATGGCATTCAGAAATGAGTGTGAGGGGCCATGGATCTGATCAGCTTGTGGGCCACAAGGAGGAGATGGGTGGGAATGATCTGCTGAGCTCAGCTCTGCCTCAGGATCTCCTGCCCCAGCAGGAGTGTTAGCGTAGTTACCACATAACCACCAAGTGATTATATGAAGGTGCTTTATTCAGCACTGGAAGCCGGGGCAGGTGCCCAAATCTGGCTTCAAGTCCCGTTACTTCCCAGCCATTATTTATACATTCAACATTACATAAGGCATACATATTCATTACAGGTTGCAACATCAGCCTCGCATTCCATTATAATTAGCTCTCCTCCCATTTGCACATGCGTGGTGCTCTCTGGTGGTCGTCCAGGTGGTCGTCCAGATGAAGTAAGGAGTCTTCCTCTCTGCTAAACTTTTCACCTTTCTCACTCGATGCATGCTCCCTCCGCTCCTTGGTTCTGCTTCAACTCATTTCAGCACTTCCAGGCCCTTATCCAAGGTCAGGTTGTACCTGTTCCCTCCCAGGGTTCCCCTTCAAAGATTCATTTGACTGTTCAGTATACTCCCTAAGTTTCCCAGTATTTGATAATATACTCCCTAAACTTCCCAGTATACATAAATTAATTGATAATGTAAGTACATTTGGCAATGCTTAATTATACTGTATGACCCATCACCTAAGAGACATTAATAAAACATCCATTCAATTCTCCCCAACACTAACAGGAGGAATGTGACTGGGGCAGGGACTGGGAGGTCACTTCTGTCTCTGCAGCTGATAGGGCAGCAGCAGGAACGTGTCACGCAAAGGGACTGTGAGGTCCCTTGTGTCTGGAGGTGGCAGGTCAGCCTTGGCTTCTCCCTGGGATGGGCACTTTGGGGCTGACATCTGCCAGTGGCCCTGCTAGGCCAGCAGAAGGCCCCTGCTTGGCATGCTGCCTGTGGGATCCCCTCTGCCTCCATCCCCAGGACGACCCAGACAGAAAGAAGGCCCGCACAGGGGTTGTCCTGTCCCTTCTGCTTGAGTCCAGGACTGGACAGCAGGAGGCACAAGGCTTGGCTGTGTCTAGCCAAGAAGCTGCAAGGCCAGCAGCAGGCCCAGGCCTTGGAAGATGCTGCTGAGGTGACTTCTGTCTGCTTGGCTGACAGGCCACAAGGAGCCTGATGGGTTGGGATGCCTGCTTCAGGAGTGGTTTCCACCCTGATGGATCATTCTTTGGTAGTAGGAAAGAGCAGGAGAGAAAAAAGTGCCACAGAATTCACTTTGGAATGTTGGCACTCACCATGAGGAGGAGGAAAAGTCCATGGGAACAACTGGTCTTGCTGCTAGAGCCTGAGGCAAAGAAGACATTAAGTGCCTCAGCCTTTACCTCATCTCTTGTCACCAGGTTTACCCCCACATCCATTAAAGGATGATGAGTCTTCTTAGTCCTCCTTTATTAAAGTGTTTATATAAACGGTTTTTATTGTCTTTGACAGTAGTAGACAGATTGAGCTCTGTGGTGGTTTAACCCGGCTGGCAGCTAAACACCACACAGCCGTTCGCTCACCCTCCCCCCTCCCTCTCTGGGATGGGGGAGAGAAACGGGAAAGTGAAGCCGGTGAGTTGAGATAAAGACAGTTTATTAAGACAGGAATATAATAATAACAATAATAATAATAATAGTGATAATGATAATAGTATTAATAATAATAATGTGTAAGAAAACAAGTGATGCACAATGCAATTGCTCACCACCCGCTGACCGATGCCCAGCCTATCCCCGAGCAGCCGGCCCCCCACCCCGGCCAGCCACCCCTATATATTGTTTAGCATGACGTCAGATGGTATGGAATACCCCTTTGGCCAGGTTGGGTCAGCTGTCCTGGGTCTGTCCCCTCCCAGCTCCTGCTGCACCCCCAGCCTGCTCGCTGGCAGGACAGAGCGAGAAGCCGAAAAGTCCTTGGCCTGGTGTAAACACTGCTCTGCAACAATTAAAACATAAGCATGTTATCAGCGCTCTTCTCATCCTAATCCAAAACATAGCACCCTACCAGCTACTAGGAGGAAAAATTAACTCTGTCCTAACTGGAACCAGGACAAGCTCTACCAGCGCTTTGGCCCTTCTATCTTTGACCTGCACAGTCCCATTACATTCCGGACACAGCTCCAGACAAACTGACAGCATGCATGAGAAGGAAGCACAGAGGAGGTGGAACCTGGCAGCCTTCCATCCCCTGCCCTTCTGTGACTCTGTGCTGCGATTCCATTCAGCTGGTTACTCCTGTGTTATCCAAACCTTCCTGCAGCTCCTCATGCCGCTGTCTTGTCAGAGAAAGCACAATCACACGAAGGTTGAACTGTCTGCCTGCAGATGTTAACAGCTGACAGAATGCAGCATCCATGTGGGAGAACCCTGAGAAACTGCAGGATTTTGCCTACGGAAACATCGTGGCATTTACAAGGAGAAGAGCCCAGTCCTGCACCAGAAGAACAATAACCCCACACATCAGGGCAGGCTGGGACCCTGCTGAGTGAGCAGTGCCCAGGAGGAGGAGGGCCTGGGCACCACGAGGGATGCCATACGAGCAGTGGTGCTGCTCCCCAGGAACCAGGCCAGCTTCCTACAGAGCTGCCTTACGAGGAGCATGGCCACCAAGAAAATCTGAGTTATCAGACTCAGCTCAGATCCTGTGAGATACCACATGGACAAGGGTCTGCAGCCAGCAGGAAAACAGGTACAGGTCTGGAAATCCCTAGGACAGCCTAGTGTGGAGAGCAGCAAGGGCTGTGACAAGGCTGAGAGTCCCAACAGGACCCAGGGCTTTGTGTCCATGGCTCTGGCTGTTGTCTCTGCCACTGAGGCCTAGGAGGAGACAGCTTATCGGTAAATCACCAGGGCCTCATTGCCTCCTCGCCCCCAGCCATGAACCAGGCAGGGCTCGTACCATTCTCCTGCACTTGGCCATGCACATCCCCATCTCCTCCTGCCCCACGAAGAGCCCTGAGCAAGGTGTGACAGGAACAGGTCTCTCTTCCAGGGTTCCAGGGGTCAAGGACAGACCCTTGTGCTTGGTGAAACTCATCCAGATTTCCTACACATCAGGGTCACCTTCACATTGCCTTTGTCTCCTTGTCCTCACTGCCTCCAATGCTCTGCTCTAACGAGCTCCAAGGGAGGCTGTGTCAGTGCTGGCCCTCAGGGGGACACTGCAGGAAACTTGCCTCTGACTTGGACTTGTTGAGAGATGGCTTCAATTGTCTCTCAGTGCCTGAGGTTCGTGGGCTCCTCAGCAAAGCCCCCCGAGGGGGGATTCCAATGCCTTGGGCTGGGCGTCTGGTGCTGAGCTGGGCCGGGCTCGTGGGACAGAGAGAGCTCGTGGCAAGAGGGCCCTGGTGCAGAGAGACAGCTGTGCCCAGGAGCAGCTCCTCTGCACAGCGCAGCAGGGCTGGGGGCTCTGACCGCAGCTGGCACGGGGAGAGGAGAGAAGGAGAGACGGCTTGGAGGCAGTGAGGAGCGCAGCAACAGAGGGCAGCGTGTGGCAGGACAGATGTGCAGGCTCTTGGCACCGTGAGTCTCTGGCAGCAGGGCCATGCAGGTGGGGTTGCCAGAGGGGTGTTCTACAGCTGGCACATCCGATGCCTGACAGCATTTGTTGGGATAGTTGTCTCTCTATTTCTCCAGCAAAGTGTAGAACATGGTGTAGAGAATGGCATTTACAAGAGGAAATTTCCAGAGGAAGACTGAGGCTTGGTTTATCTGAAAGGGAAAGACCTTTTATTGGATTCTGTGCTTTCAGACTCCTGTTCTGGAAGGGAATCTGAGTGAATCTGAGCGCACAGCTTGTGGGATGGGGTCTGTGAGCATGGACAGGGAGGAGACGTGGGAACACAGAAGCGGCTCCCAGCAGGGACACGGGCAGGCAGCAGGGACATGGGCAGGCGGTGAGAGGGAGCTG
Organism: Anser brachyrhynchus; assembly: GCF_964034855.1. Classification (NCBI taxonomy): domain Eukaryota; kingdom Metazoa; phylum Chordata; class Aves; order Anseriformes; family Anatidae; genus Anser; species Anser brachyrhynchus. Next base: position 397,633 of record NW_027663703.1, read on the forward strand.
CTGCCAGAAATGCTGTGCGAGGGAGGGCTCAGGCACCTCCCAGCCATCCCCTGCAGGGCAGGCGCCTTCCCTGGGACACCCCCTGCTCTCCTGTGCCACCAGCACAGCCTCTGCCCTCAAGCCCCCGCTGTCCCCAGCAGGAGCTGCCTCCTCTGCAGGCAGTGCTGCAGCACAGGAGGGTGTGCTGAGTGTCCGTCTGTCCCTCCCTGGCCTTGCCTCCCCTGGCAGCAGCACGCTGCCATTCCTCCTGGCTTCTCCACCTGGCCGTGCTGCTGCTGCTCTTGTTCCCAGGCTGCCTGGGGATGGGGGTTTCACGTGCCCATGGAGTGAGCCCTCGGGGTGCTTGGGGGAAGGGGAGTACAGGGACAGGGTGAGGGGTCTGGAGATGGGCACTTGGAGCCTGGATTCCTCTGCTCTCAGCAGTGTCCTGGTTCTTTTCAGATGAACAACTGAGTACAGCTTTCCTGCAGCTCTCACAGGGCAGCTGAGACCAGCACTGATGGACAGATTGCCTGTCCTCACTAAAGGACACTCTGCACTATATGGCCAGTCCCTTTTTCTCTGAGGATCCACAAAGTTTCCCTTCAAGTGCAGGAGAAATGCCCAGGATTTCTGTTTTAGAAAAACTCATCAGGTGTTGTGGGGTAGCAACAAGACACAATATGACCCCATGAAAGGAAAATGAAAAAAAAAATCCATATATATATGTATCTGCTCTGCAGTTGGCTGACCTGGGAGCAACACTGGGGCAAAGTTCTTTGATATCAGGCCTGAAGTGAATCTGAGATAACCCCATGTTCCTCTTTACCTCTGCCTATAGGGCATAACTGACTCTTCCATTGCCCACAGAGGAGTCCCCTGCTCCCAGGGATACCCTCAGGCAGCATCAGGAAGAACTTATGAAAGGGACCCGCCAAATGTCTTCCTGGAAGTGGAGAATGTTTTTGGCAATATTAAATGAGAAATGGGATGAGTTTTCTTCTGGTAAGTCTGTTGTACATTATTACTGTTCTTTCTCTTCCTTGTGCAGGACCACATCCCAAAACAAGCAGATGTCCAATAGAAGTGCCATCAGTGAGTTCCTCCTGCTGGCATTCGCAGACACGCGGGAACTGCAGCTCCTGCACTTCGGGCTCTTCCTGGGCATCTACCTGGCTGCCCTCCTGGGCAACGGCCTCATCCTCACCGCCGTAGCCTGCGACCACCGCCTCCACACCCCCATGGACTTCTTCCTCCTCAACCTCACCCTCCTCGACCTGGGCTGCATCTCCACCACTCTCCCCAAAGCCATGGCCAATGTCCTCTGGGACACCAGGGCCATCTCCTATCAAGGCTGTGCTGCACAGGTCTTTTTCTTTCTCTTCTTTATAGCAGCAGAATATTTTACTCTTACTGTCATGTCCTACGACCGCTACGTTGCCATCTGCAAGCCCCTGCACTACGGGAGCCTCGTGGGCAGCAGAGCTTGTGCCCAGATGGCAGCAGCTGCCTGGGGCAGTGGCTTTCTCCATGCTGTCCTGCACACAGCCACTACATTTTCCCTGCCCCTCTGCCAAGGCAATGCTGTGGACCAGTTCTTCTGTGAAATCCCCCAGATCCTCAAGCTCTCCTGCTCAGGTTCAGACTACCTAAAGGAAGTTAGACTTCTGGTGGTTAGTGCATGTTTAGCATTTGGCTGTTTTGTTTTCATTTTTTTTTCCTATGTGCTGATCTTCAGGGCTGTTCTGAGGATGCCCTCTGAGCAGGGCCGGCACAAAGCCTTTTCCACGTGCCTCCCTCACCTGGCCGTGGTCTCCCTGTTTGTCAGCACTGCCATGTTTGCCCACCTGAAGCCCCCATTCATCTCCTCCCCATCCTTGGACATGGTGGTGTCATTTCTGTACTCGGTGGTGCCTCCAGCACTGAACCCCCTCATCTACAGCATGAGGAACCAGGACCTCAAGGAGGCAGTGAAGAAACTCTTTGCACATATGCTTTTGTGAACCATTAATGTTCACTTGATTTCCAGGTTTATTTCAGAAACAGGAAAATATTTTTTTTTATTATTTGTCTTTATGAATATTTTCTCCAAGTTGTGGTTTTCGTTTAAATAATGTTATTCTTATCATTCTGCCCGTTATATTTTCTAACTTACTTTAACCGAATAGTCTAATGTACTTATAAAACTGGGCTTCACGTGTAGATAAATACAGTAAAGAAAACTGGAGAAATTCATTGTTATCAGCTGCCGTCTCTTCCCATCTCCTGTGCAGCTGGGGGAGCAGCCCCAGCACGCAGGACGGGCTCAGGGCCCAGAGCCCAGCTGCCACAGGGAGGAGCAGCCCCGCTGGCCCTCGCGGCTGCCCCTCACTGCCCGCTGGGCTCTGCCTCTCTGCTGCCTTCGGGCCGGGGCTGCTGCTTCCCTGGAGCCATGGCCATGGCCAGCAGCAGGACGTGGCCTTTTCACTGCTGCTCTCTTCTGGCTTCCACATTGTGCTTCTTGTATTTGGATAAGCCCTGAGATCTCATGTATGTTGGTGACAGTCCTGTTATCTCTACATTGGCATCTCTTCATTGTCTCTGCACGCCTCTTGCAACCCTGGTTTCAGGAATACACCCAAGGAGCTGCTTCCTGAACAGACCTCTTGCTTTTCTGGGCCTCACAATGGATCAGAACCCCAGAGTGACCAGTGAAGGACCAAGGGCTGCACTGGGAGCGTCCTTCTTTGCTGTGCATGGCTCAGAAAACAGTAACTGGCCTTGAGTGGCCTGGTACTGTCCCAGTGGTACTGGGTCTGATGGCCAATGGCACCCTGGAGAGGAATCTGGAGGTGCTCTGTGCCTGGGCCAGGCCTCTTGTGCTGGCCTGGGGAGCGGGGCTGGCCCTGCGGGGCACAGGCACTCTGTGCTGGGGATGTCCCAGGCAGGAGAGCAGGGCTCCTGCAGCTTCACGGCCCTCCATCTCCTGAGCCGTGGCTGGCCCCAGCGCGGGGGCTGCTGGGGAGGCCCAGAGCCGCCTTTGTGCCAGCAGCTGCGGTGCCTTGCGAGGGGCTGGGGCTGTGCTGCCCGTGCCCAGAGCCCTGCAGCAGGCTGCGGTGGGCACTGGCCTGGGGCCAGCCCAGCCTGGGCTGCTGGGCTGGGGAGAGGTCCGTGAGGTGGGGAGAGGTGGGCAGGGGCTGGGCTGGGCTGGGCAGTGCCCGGCAGAGGGCACCAGCAGCGTCAGGGAGCGGTGGCAGCATGCAGGGGAGGGCTCCCAGCAGGGCTTGGTGCTGCAGAGCCAGGGCTGGGGAAGGGAGCCCCGAGCTGCAGGGGCAGGGGACACGAGGCTGCTCGGGGCCCTTGCTGGCCTGGGCAGAGCAGGAAGGGGGCCCAGGGCATTCGTCCCCTCACCGCAGCCTGCCACGACCTGCACGGCGTTCACGGAGCATTCAGGGCCAGGCTCTGCCCCGTGGTGAGCAGGGAGAGGGCAAAGCCTCTCTGAAAAAGAGGCTGAAAGTGAGAAAGGTCCCTCCGCTGCCCCGTGGTGTGACAGGGCCAGGGTGGGACAGCTTACCTTTATTTGATGTAGTTCTTGTGTAATTTGCATTGGTGATGGCACAAAAAGACAGCTCCTTCAGCAGTGATGTACATCCTTCTTCATGTTGGGACACCACTCAACGTCCTTCACTCTGCTTTATCTCACAGATGAACTGCGTTAAGTCTCTTTGATTACTCTGAGGCACAATGCAGTGCTTTTTGCCTTCTGACAATCCAGCACAATATGTGTGACTTTCCCTTACTCTGCGCATTGCCCTGACGGGTCATTTCACATTTTTCACTTTCATATCCCTAGTTGGAAGGGGATGATTCCCCAAAGTGGGGCAAGCTGATGGGTTCTGGCTCAGCCATTTGAAGCATGCTATACTTGATTTTTTCAGTCAGAATTTGCTAAAGATGACCCAGGAAGGTAAACGGATGTTCAAGTGTCTCGTAGGAATAAGGGAGAGTATCTTGGGTTTCCAATGGCCATTTCAGATTTAGGTCAGTCCCAGGAACACACTGAACTAGGGTGTTGTCTTTGAAGGGGTTTCCTGTGCTGGGCTTGTTAGTAATAGAAGATGAAATAATACAATATTGCTTAATATGTTACATTTGCGATGTACTGTTCCGGGGCCGCACTTGTAAGATACAAAATATATGTGCAAGTGTAGCATGAGAGAATGCACCGATTCATGATGAGGAGTAAGGAGGATTAAAAGAATGCTCAATTTGCAAGACATCTAGGTAACTGGAGCTTCTTGGACACTGGGAACTGGATCAAACCAACCTTGCGGTTTGGACTGAGACCGAGGGCTCAGAGAGCATGCGTGAGAAGGAAAGATTAAAAAGTTCAGTTCTGATGAAGACATCTTACTTCATCCCGACGACCACCCAGACGACCATCAGAGAGTAGTAAGCAAGCGCAGAAGGACTGATAAGATAATTAGCATATGAAGCGAGCTAGATATAGCTGCTTAGGACTTTCTCTCTTTTAGTGAGTTCCATGGTGTATTTTGCTGCTGAGTCTATGAAGCTCAGGTACTGAGAGGAGAATGATGTAACTGCTTGAGAAGGTAAAGTCAGAAGGAAAAGTTGAAGTGACTTGGAGTATTAATGGGCCCCAGTGAGGGCTGTTCCTAACAAAGCCTCCCCAGGGACTTGTTAGGGCACATAATTGGAGGCCATGATTGCAGACAGGCAAAGCGCTGTGCTGAGAAAAGTCTTGGTTGGTTTTGGTGAAGCAGAAGGGCCAAGGCCTGACCCCAGCCCCTGGGAGGGGAGATCCTGCACCCCCCCGTCTGGCTCAGGGCTCTTCTTGGGGTCTGTATGATGTGGTGGGCAGTGTGATGCCACGAGAAGAACTTCATTAGGACACCTCCCCACCCCTGCACAGGGTATCAAGGAAGCAGTGAGGCCCCATTGCAATGACTGTATCTCGTCTCCTCAGAAGCTGTAGACAAAAGGACAAAAAGGTCAGGGCTGTTGGGGCCTTCCATTCTTGCCAGCACCCTCTGCCTTCTCCTCTGCAGGCTTTCCTATGCTGTCCCACACTTTGCCCTATTTCCTTGAAGTCTGCAGACACCCATCTCTGTCCACCACCTTGCTCTCATCCCTGCATTTCCATTATTCCTCCAGTGTCTCATCAACACTCACCAGCTGTTCCTTGAAACATAAAACCATCGTGTGATCAGAGACACTCTTTCAGTGACCTATGGCACCACAGCACTACCATTTGAGGAATATTTCTTCCTCCTCGTAGCCAATTAAAGCTTTCCAAGGTGCACTTAGTGGCAGTTTTTCCTCTTCTGCTCTTTCCTACTACCAAAGAGAGCTCCATCAGGGTGGAAACCACTCCTGAAGTAGGCATCCCAACCCATCAGGCTCCTTGTGGCCTGTCAGCCAAACAGACAGAAGTCACCTCACCAGCATCTCCCAAGGCCTGGGCCTGCTGCTGGCCTTGCAGCTTCTTGGCTAGACACAGCCAAGCCTTGTGCCTCCTGCTGTCCAGTCCTGGACTCAAGCAGAAGGGACAGGACAAGCCCTCTGCGGGCCTTCTTTCTGTCTGGGTCCTCCTGGGGATGGAGGCAGAGGGGATCCCACAGGCAGCATGCCAAGCAGGGGCCTTCTGCTGGCCTAGCAGGGCCACTGGCAGATGTCAGCCCCAAAGTGCCCATCCCAGGGAGAAGCCAAGGCTGACCTGCCACCTCCAGACACAAGGGACCTCACAGTCCCTTTGCGTGACACGTTCCTGCTGCTGCCCTATCAGCTGCAGAGACAGAAGTGACCTCCCAGTCACTGCCCCAGTCACATTCCTCCTGAGGCAGAGCTCACCTAGGGGAGTCTTAGCTGACCTCCAGAGCCCCCTCGGTACCTGTTTTTCACTTTCTGGGTTAGAGATTAAGCAAAGTTTTAGTGGGAGTGTTTGGTGTTCTGCTTGTGGTGTCAGGTCTGTGGTTAAGGTATGGACTAGCTCTGTGGTTTAGGGGTGTTTTAGGCCTGCCAAGAAGTCTAGGTTTAAAGATACCATTTTAATTTTAGTGTTAAGGGAAGACATTAGGGTTAGCAAGCAAGAAAATGGATTCCTTTCAGAGTGTTGTAGTAACATTTGGGTTTAGGGATTAAAATTCCTCGTTCAAGTAAGGTAAGGACTGTATATAGCTGTTTTAAGTCAGTGTTACCGCAGCATCTACATTACATGAACCCTCTTACCTCTACGAAATCATAAGTTTCTGCTGGCCAAGCTCTTCTTCCCACCCCAAAATCTCACATCTCTCTTGTCCAGGCTGCTCCTGACCTCCCCATATCTTATTGGGATCAGCTTTCTGATGACATTCATGATCCCAGAGTATCTGCCTCACTTCTGTTGCCGACTCTACTCTTGAGAAGGAAGTGACATTGCTGTCAGGAGGGAAAAGGGCATAAAGGTCTTTAGGAGCATCCTCCAAAATGTGCCCATCAGCTCTGCACCTCCACCAAATTATGCTTGTTATGGTTTAACCCGGCCGACAGCTAAACACCACACAGCCGTTCGCTCACCCTCCCCCCTCCCTCTCTGGGATAGGGGAGAGAAACGGAAAAGTGAAGCCGGTGAGTTTAGATAAAGACAGTGTATTAAGACAGGAAAATAATAATAATAATAATAATAATAATAATAATAATAGCATTAATAATAATAATGTGTACAAAACAAGTGATGCACAACGCAATTGCTCACCACCCGTTGACCAATGCCCAGCCTATCCCTGAGCAGCCAGCCCCCCAGCCCGGCTAGCCACCCCTATATATTGTTTAGCATGACGTCAGATGGTATGGAATACCCCTTTGGCCAGTTGGGGTCAGCTGTCCTGGGTCTGTCCCCTCCCAGCTCCTGTCGCACCCCCAGCCTGCCTGCTGGCAGGACAGAGCGAGAAGCTGAGAAGTCCTTGGCCTGGTGTAAGCACTGCTCTGCAACAATTAAAACATTGGCATGTTATCAGCGCTCTTCTCATCCTAATCCAAAAGAGAGCACCCTACCAGCTACTAGGAGGAAAATTAACTCTGTCCTAACTGGAACCAGGACAGATATCCACCCCTTATTCCATAACATTTTATGTCATGCTCAGGTTACAGTCTTTCCAATACCTTGTAATTAATCACCATCTTCATCTATGATATATAGCAGTCATGGTAGTGATGACATACAGTATTATATAATAATTAACATACTACAATTCAACTCATGGGCTATTCTCACCCAGTATCAAATCCCCTTGAGGTACACACTGGACCTCCCCATTCTTTTGCATTACCCACCAAGTGCATCCAGGTCCCTGAGCAAAAGCAATCCCACGAATGGGTTTGCCTTTTCCTGAGGCAGGAGTAGCCCAGACTGTTTTACCCAGCATGTTTCTTACGTGCACTACAGGAACTTTATCCCCTTCTACAGTGCGTAACAAGTTTGATTGGGCAGGTCCAGCTCGGTTGGCAGCTCCCCTAGTATTGACTAACCAGGTGGCCTTTGACAAATGTGTATCCCAATTTTTGAATGTCCCAGCACCCATTGCTTTCAGTGTAGTCTTTAACAGTGCATTGTATCATTCAACTTTTCCAGAGGCTGGTGCATGATAGGGGATGTGATACACCCACTCAATACCATGTTCTTTGGCCCAAGTGTCTATAAGGTTGTTTCGGAAATGAGTCCCGTTGTCTGACTCAATTCTCTCTGGGGTGCCATGTCGCCATAGGACTTGCTTTTCAAGGCCCAGGAGAGTGTTCCGGGCGGTGGCATGGGGCACAGGATATGTTTCCAGCCATCCGGTGGTTGCTGCCACCATTGTAAGTACGTGGCGCTTGCCGTTGCGGGTTTGAGGGAGTGTGATGTAATCAATCTGCCAGGCCTCTCCATATTTATATTTCAGCCATCGTCCTCCATACCAAAGAGGCTTGGACCGTTTGGCTTGCTTGATTGCAGCACATGTTTCACAATCATGAATAACCTGTGCTATAGTGTCCATGGTCAGGTCCACCCCTCGATCACGAGCCCATCTGTAGGTTGCATCTCTACCTTGATGGCCTGAGGTGTCATGGGCCCATCGGGCTATAAATAATTCACCTTTATGTTGCCAGTCCAGGTCCACCTGAGCCACTTCAATCTTAGCAGCCTGATCCACCTGCTGGTTGTTTTGATGTTCTTCAGTAGCCCGATTCTTGGGCACATGAGCATCTACATGGCGTACCTTTACAACCAGGTTCTCTACCCGGGCAGCAATATCTTGCCACAATGCCGCAGCCCAGATGGGCTTGCCCCTGCGCTGCCAGTTGTTCTGCTTCCATTGCTGTAACCACCCCCACAGGGCATTTGCTACCATCCATGAATCAGTATAGAGATAGAGAACTGGCCACTTTTCTCGTTCAGCAATATCTAAAGCCAGCTGAATGGCTTTTACTTCTGCAAACTGACTCGATTCACCTTCTCCCTCAGCAGCTTCTGCAACTCGTCGTGTAGGACTCCATACAGCAGCTTTCCATCTCCGATGCTTTCCCACAATACGACAGGACCCATCAGTGAACAAGGCATATTTCTTCTCATTTTCCGGTAGCTTGTTGTACAGTGGGGCTTCTTCAGCACGAACCACCTCCTCCTCTGATGATATCCCAAAGTATTTGCCTTCTGGCCAGTCCATAATCACCTCCAAGATTCCTGGGCGACTGGGGTTTCCTATTCGAGCCCGCTGAGTAATCAGTGCAACCCACTTGCTCCATGTAGCATCAGTTGCATGATGTGTAGAGGGGACCCTTCCTTTGAACATCCAGCCTAGTACCGGCAGTCGGGGTGCCAGGAGGAGCTGCGCTTCAGTACCGACCACTTCCGAAGCAGATCGAACTCCTTCATATGCTGCCAATATCTCCTTTTCGGTTGGAGTATAGGGGGCCTCAGATCCTCTGTATCCCGGACTCCAAAACCCCAGGGGTCGACCTCGACTTTCCCCAGGTTCTTTCTGCCAGAGGCTCCAGGTGGGACCATTCTCCCCGGCTGCGGTGTAGAGCACATTCTTTACATCTGGTCCTGTTTGGACTGGCCCGAGGGCTACTGCATGAACTATTTCCTGCTTAATTTGTTCAAAGGCTTGTCGTTGCTCAGGGCCCCATTCAAAAGCATTCTTCTTACGGGTTACTTGGTAGAGCGGGTTTACAATCAGACTGTAATTTGGAATATGCATTCTCCAAAACCCCACGACACCTAGGAAAGTTTGTGTTTCTTTTTTGCTAGTTGGTGGAGACATAGCTGTTATTTTGTTGATCACATCCATTGGGATTTGACGACGTCCATCTTGCCATTTTATTCCTAAAAACTGGATCTCTCATGCAGGTCCTTTAACTTTATTCTGTTTTATGGCAAAACCGGCCTTCAGAAGGATTTGGACTATTTTCTTCCCTTTCTCGAAAACTTCTTCTGCAGTGTCACCCCACACAATGATGTCATCGATGTACTGCAGGTGTTCAGGAGCTTCTCCCTGCTCCAGCGCAGACTGGATCAGTCCATGGCAAATGGTAGGGCTGTGTTTCCACCCCTGGGGCAGCCGATTCCAAGTATATTGGACTCCCCTCCAAGTGAAAGCAAACTGTGGCCTGCACTGTGCTGCTAGAGGGATGGAGAAAAATGCATTAGCGATATCAATTGTGGCATACCACTTGGCTGCCTTTGATTCCAGTTCATACTGGAGTTCTAGCATGTCCGGCACTGCAGCACTCAGTGGTGGCGTGACTTCGTTCAGGCCACGATAGTCCACTGTTAGTCTCCACTCACCATTAGACTTTCGCACTGGCCATATGGGACTATTAAAAGGTGAATGAGTCTTGCTGATCACTCCTTGGCTCTCCAGTCGACGAACTAGCTTATGGATGGGACTCAGGGAGTCTCGGTTGGTGCGATATTGCCGCCGGTGCACAGTTGTGGTAGCGATCGGCACTTGCTGTTCTTCAACCCTCAGCAACCCCACAACAGAAGGGTCCTCTGAGAGACCAGGCAAGGTAGACAACTGTTTAATGTCCTCTGTCTCCAAAGCAGCTATGCCAAAAGCCCAGCGGAACCCTTTTGGGTCCTTGAAATATCCTCTTCTAAGATAATCTATGCCAAGGATTCACGGAGCATCCGGGCCAGTCACAATACGGTGCTTTTGCCACTCATTCCCGGTTAGACTCACTTCAGCCTCCAATACAGTTAACTGCTGGGATCCCCCCGTCACACCATAAATACAGATGGGCTCTGGCCCTTTATAGCTTGATGGCATTAGAGTACATTGTGCACCGGTGTCTACCAAAGCCTTATACTTCTGTGCATCTGACGTGCCAGGCCATCGAATCCACACAGTCCAATAAACTCGATTGTCCCTTTCCTCCCCCTGGCTGGAGGCAGGGCCCCTCTAGTTCTGGTCAGAATCTTTGTTTCTGTGTTTAAAGGACTGCCTGCTGGAAGTTGGAGCAGCAAACTTTTCAGAGAACTCCTTTTTCCCAATTGTTTTCCTTTGCAATTCACGTACCCGTGCCTCTAGGGTCGCAGTAGATTTTCCATCCCATTTTCTCATGTCCTCTCCATGGTCACGTAGGTAAAACCACAGGGTGGCGCGGTGTGTGTGCCCACCATATTGTCTTCCTTGCACAGATGAACGTTTACCCCTAATAGTTGAGACACTGGTTTGTACAGGTGGGGAGGAAAATAATCTCTCTTCAAGTTGGTGGATCTTTTCAGAAAGTTTCTCCAAAGTATTCTCTTTTAGCTGGTGGACACTGGTTCGTTCAGGTGGAGGGGAAGATAAATTCTCTTTAAGTTGGTGGAGCTCTTCAGAGAGTTTCTCCACAGCTGAGACACAGGCCTGTAGGGAAGAGGAGAGATTTCCTTCGTACTGCCGGAGTATTTTAGTCACTTCATTCACTGTGGGATTCTCCTCCGCTTTCCAGGCTAGTATTGCCAATGAGCTGGCATATGATGATGGTGCACTCTGTACAAACTTCCGCCACATGGGTAGTGTACACCGGACTGCATCTGGATCTGCGGATGTTTGTGCGTCGTCTAGGTCCTTATAAATTACTTCCCGTACGGCCAATTCCCTCAGGTACTGAATTCCCTTCTCCATGGTGGTCCATTTGCCTGGTAGACATACAAGTTCTTCCTTGAAGGGATACCTTCCCTGCACAGCTGACAGGAGACGCCTCCAGAGGCTGCGAGATCGTGCTCCATCTCCAATTGCTTTGTCAATGCATGCGTCCCTAGCAAGGGATCCCAGCCGCCTGGCTTCCTTGCCCTCTAGTTCCACATAATTGGCTCCGGTGTCCCAGCACCGGAGCAGCCAGGTGACAAGCTGCTCACCTATACAGCGACCAAAATCTTTTCGCATATCTCGTAGCTCACGCTGGTATAGAGTCCGGGTAGTTACTGTTGATTTTTTGACATCCCCATCCTCATCTTCAGTCTCCTGCACCTTTGATGGCCCAGCCTCGTCTTCACTATGCCCAGACTTCGCAGAAGACTGTCTGCGTTCTAAATGACCTGAGCCTCTATACCATTTTTTCACCTTGTCTACAGGGGCAACTTGCACTGCTACAGCTCGTTTCTCTGACCCAGCCACAGGGTCTGCCACAGGGGTTGGAATACCCTCTGCGGGGTCAACTTGCACTGCTACAGCTCGTTTCTCTGACCCAGCCACAGGGTCTGCCACAGGGGTTGGAATACCCTCTGCGGGGGCAACTTGCACTGCTACAGCTCGTTTCTCTGACCCAGCCACAGGGTCTGCCACAGGGGTTGGAATACCCTCTGTGGGGTCAACTTGCACTGCTACAGCTCCTTTCTCTGACCCAGCCACAGAAGTGGGAGCAGCTGCAGGAGCTGGAGCTGCTGCAGGGTCTGGAGTGGCTGCGGGAGCTGGAGCTGGAGTGGCTGCAGGAGCTGGAACTGGAGCGATAGTAGCATCAATTGCAGCTCGATAGGCACAAGCCAGACCCCAGCACGCTACAGTGATTTGTGTCACTTTGGAACTGCCAGAGTCATGACACCTTTTTTTCAACATTCTGCCAGCTTTTTAGCATTTTGCAGTTGTTCAGGGGTGAATGTCCAAAACACTGGAGGTGACCACTGCTCTAGAAACCTGCCCATATCCTCCCACACTCCCTGCCACTCGCAACTATCCCGCCTCAAGACAGATCTCCGGATGAGATTCCTAAGTAGTTGTTTAACCCTCAACAAAACCTGAAGCGCATTCAGGAGACATAACAACAAGAGCAGGCTGGTCTGAGTATCCCAAGGATATTCAACATCTCGGAGAACCACCGTAACTAGCTCGGGGGATAAGAGGGTGGTGAAGGAGAAAGGGAGAGTGAACAGGTAGGGAAACATGTCTTCCCCTGTCCCCTTCACAGATTGGCTCCCTAACGAAAACAGGCAATAGGTGTAATTGCTAATAGTTTCCGAGATATGGTTTCCAAAGTATAGAGTCGACGTCAGTGCTGAGTACAAATACCAGGTTAGAGTCGTGACCAGATATTTCATCATTTCATAAGCCATTGTTACACCGCACAGTACCATAACAATCTTAAACCAGGGCCCGGAAAGGATAAACAGTGCAACAGGGAGCACATACAGAAAGTAACGCGCTATAAAACTCAGTTTGGAAAACAGGCACAGCAGACTGGAGAGTAAGGCAATCACCATCGTGACTAGCAACTATTAAGCAGGTCCAATACTTATACCAATTTTAGTTTAATACACTCAGGTCAAATCTGTCTATATCTCAACCCTTCGAGCCCCACGTTGGGCGCCAAAAGGACTGTTGTGGTTTAACCCGGCTGGCAGCTAAACACCACACAGCTGTTCGCTCACCCTCCCCCCTCCCTCTCTGGGATGGGGGAGAGAAACGGGAAAGTGAAGCCTGTGAGTTGAGATAAAGACAGTTTATTAAGACAGGAAAATAATAATAACAATAATGATAATAGTGATAATGATAATAGTATTAATAATAATAATGTGTAAGAAACAAGTGATGCACAATGCAATTGCTCACCACCCGCTGACCGATGCCCAGCCTATTCCCGAGCAGCCGGCCCCCCACCCCGGCCAGCCACCCCTATATATTGTTTAGCATGACGTCAGATGGTATGGAATACCCCTTTGGCCAGTTGGGGTCAGCTGTCCTGGGTCTGTCCCCTCCCAGCTCCTGCTGCACCCCCAGCCTGTTCGCTGGCAGGACAGAGCGAGAAGCCGGAAAGTCCTTGGCTTGGTGTAAACACTGCTCTGCAACAATTAAAACATCAGCATGTTATCAGCGCTCTTCTCATCCTAATCCAAAACATAGCACCCTACCAGCTACTAGGAGGGAAAATTAACTCTGTCCTAACTGGAACCAAGACAGTGGGACAGAGAGAGCTCATGGCAAGAGGGCCCTGGTGCAGAGAGACAGCTCTGCCCAGGAGCAGCTCCTGTGCACAGCGCAGCAGGGCTGGGGGCTCTGACCGCAGCTGGCACGGGGACAGGAGAGAAGGAGAGAGGGCTTGGAAGCAGTGAGGAGCGCAGCAACAGAGGGCAGCGTGTGGCAGGACAGATCTGCAGGCTCTTGGCACCGTGAGTTCTGGCAGCAGGGCCATGCAGGTGGGGTTGCCAGAGGGGTCTTCTACAGCTGGCACATCCGATGCCTAATAGCATCTGTCGGGATGGGTCTCTCTGTTTCTCCAGCTAGGAGTAGAAGATGCTGTAGAGAATGGCATTTATGGTTGCAATTTTCAAGAGAAAGACCAAGGCAGGGACTACCAGAAAGGCAAGACTTTTTCTGCACTCGGTGCCTGAAGAATCCTGCAGTGGAGGGGAGGCAGGTTTCATGGTCATGGTTTGTCAGGATTGTACAGGAGATTGAGACTCCTAGAGCATTGCAGAGAGGGACCAATATGGCATCAATGAACTTCATAAAGTCCCTTCCCGCACCTCAGCCCACAGACTGCACCAACATCATCATTGTGGTCCTCTCAGGCTTTATCCTAGCTGATATTTAGGAGCCGCAAACCCTCCAATGCCCAGTGCCCTGCCTTTGGGAGGTGTCTGCGGGCTTGAGGTGAGCACAGATCGTTTGCAATGAGCAGGAGCTGCCTCCTCTGCAGGCAGAGCTGCAGCACAGGAGGGTGTGCTGAGTGTCCGTCTGTCCCTCCAATGCCTTGCCTCCCCTGGCAGCAGCACGCTGCCATTCCTCCTGGCTTCTCCACCTGGCCGTGCTGCTGCTGCTCTTGTTCCCAGGCTGCCTGGGGATGGGGGTTTCATGTGCCCACGGAGTGAGCTGTCGGGGTGCCTGGGGGAAGGGGAGTACGGGGACAGGGTGAGGGGTCTGGAGATGGGCACTTGGAGCCAGGATTCCTCTGCTCTCAGCAGTGTTCAAGCTCTTCTCAGGAGAACCTCCTTAGTGCAATCGTCCTGCAGTCGAAGAGATGCCAGCGCAGCTGAGACCAGCACTGATGAACAGACTGGCTGTCGTCTTTGTGGGACGCTCTGCACTAAAGGGACAGTCTCTTTGCCTCTGAGGATCCAAAAGGTTTTGCTTGGAGTGCAGCAGAACGCCAAGGATTTGTGCCTTAGAATCACTCCTCAGGTGTGGTGGGGCAGGTAAAAAACAAAAATAGAAAACAAATAATTATATAACTAAATCTTCACACCTCTGCTCTGCAGTTAGGTGAACTGGGAGCAAAACCGGAGAAATCTCTTTGATATCAGCAGTAAAGTGAATCTGAGACTACCCCATATTCCTACCATGTTACTACCATGTTACTACCATGCTACTACCTCTGGCTGTAGTGCAGGACTATCTCTTCCACTGCCCACAGAAAAGTCTCCTGCTCCCAGAGAGACACTCTCAGGCAGAATCAATGAAAGAGACCTTCAAAATATCTGCCTAGAAATGGGCAATTTTTGGTGATTTTAAATGAGAAAATGGAAAGAGTTTTCCTCTGATATGCCTGTGGTACATTATCACTGCCTTTGTCCTCCTTGTACAGGACCTCATGACCAGAATTAGCAGATGTCCAACAGCAGCTCCATCACTGAGTTCCTCCTGCTGGCATTTGCAGACACACGGGAGCTGCAGCTCCTGCACTTCGGGCTCTTCCTGGGCATCTACCTGGCTGCCCTCCTGGGCAACGGCCTCATCCTCACCGCCATAGCCTGCGACCACCGCCTCCACACCCCCATGTACTTCTTCCTCCTCAACCTCGCCCTCCTCGACCTGGGCTGCATCTCCACCACTCTGCCCAAAGCCATGGCCAATGCCCTCTGGGACACCAGGGCCATCTCCTATCAGGGGTGTGCTGCACAGGTCTTTCTATTTGTCTTCTTGATTACAGCAGAATTTTATGTTCTCACGGTCATGTCCTACGACCGCTACGTGGCCATCTGCAAGCCCCTGCACTACGGGAGCCTCGTGGGCAGCAGAGCTTGTGCCCAGATGGCAGCAGCTGCCTGGGGCAGTGGCTTTCTCAATGCTGTCCTGCACACGGCCACTACATTTTCCCTGCCCCTCTGCCAAGGCAATGCTGTGGACCAGTTCTTCTGTGAAATCCCCCAGATCCTCAAGCTCTCCTGCTCAGATGCCTACCTCAGGGAAGTTGGGATTACTGCAATCGGCTTCTGTGTAGGTATTGGTTGCTTTGTTTTCATTGTGCTGTCCTATGTGCAGATCTTCAGGGCCGTGCGGAAGATCCCCTCTGAGCAGGGCCTGCACAAAGCCTTTTCCACGTGCCTCCCCCGCATGGCCATGGTCTCCCTGTTTGTAAGCACTGCCGTGTTTGCCTACCTGAAGCCCCCCTCCATCTCCTCCCCATCCAGGGACCTGCTCTTGTCATTTCTGTACTCGGTGGTGCCTCCAGCAGTGAACCCGCTCATCTACAGCATGAGGAACCAGGAGATGGGTCCTGATGATACAGGACTGCAGGCACCTGTGGGCAGTACAGACACTGACCTGTGGTCTCAAGGCTCCCTGGGTGGGGAATAGGAGAAAGAGGCCAGTGCCTGTCCTGTGCCACCTCCCCACCAGCCCTGCCCTCCCACAGGTGGAGTATTTCTCCCTTACTCGCGCACCTGCAGTGCTATGCCTCCTCCTCCACAGGGAGATGAGCCACAAGCCTGGCTGTGTGTGAGGCTGTGTGCAGACCTGATCAGAAAAAAAGCCAGTTTCATGGCATTGGGGCACCTGAAGAGTCCAGCCCCTGTGGCTGGGTCTGTTCTCTGCAGCAGAGGGCTGTCACCAAGCCCCAGCTCTGTGGTTGCTCCTGCAGCTCTGAGGACCACTCCAAGGGCATCACAGTAACGATGCTCAGGACCTAGGAGGGTCAGCCCGCCCATGGATCGCAGCAGGAGGTTGGTAGGATTCCATAGTACACAAGGACACGGACCCCTCATTGCTCTGTCTTCATGAACGTCTTTATTACAAATTGCTACAAATCCCTACCTGTAAAGCAACTACGTGTTGCAAGAAACTTCTACATTACCACTAGGAAAGCAAATATGGGCTTGTGATGCTTTCCCTAAATCTGCACCAATAAATACTATTTGAGGTGCTACTGGTACAACACTCATGAATCCACTTGGTGGAGGGCACAAGGCAGGGCACCTTCCCCTTCTTTCTTTGGGGCCAGTCATGATAGCTCGTGAGTACCGTGAACATCATTGGGTAACCCTAACGACATGCCTCCAGACTGTGTTTCTGGCTTGTTCCAAGGGTAAACAACTAAGCAAAAGGGCACCAGAGGGCTGTTGGCATAACTGCCTTGAATAGAGAGAACGTCAAATAGTTGTCTACCTTGCCTGGTCTCGCACAGGACCCTTCTGTTGTGGGGTTGCTGAGAGCCGAAGCAGAGCAGGTGCCGATGGTTGCCACAACGGTGCACCGGCAGCAATAGCGCACTGACCTCCAAGTCCTCCAAGCTCAAGAGCTGTGTATTCCTGTGAGCAAAAAGTCAGGCAAAGGGGGCAGGAGACCTGCTTGGATGATCAAGGAGATCCTGGGGTGACTGAAATGGAAGAAGGAAGCATACATACTGTGGAAAAGGGGACAAGCCACTTGGGAAGAATGTAGGGACCTTGTCCGAGGATGCAGGGAAGCGACAGGGAAGTCCAAGGCCCTTTTGGAGTTAAATCTTGCAAGGGGTGTCAAGGACAACAAAAAGGGCTGTTTCAAACACATCAGTCACAGAAGGAAGAGGAAGGAAAATGTGGGCCCACTGCTTAATGAGGTGGGTGCCCTGGTGACAAAGGACAAGGGGAAGGCAGAATTACTGAATGCCTCCTTTGCTTCAGCCTTCACTGCTAAGACCAGCCCTCTGGAATCTCTGACCTTAGGGACAAGGGAGGAACTCTGGAGAAACGAGGACTTTCCCTTGGTTGAAGAGGATCAGCTCAGAGATCTCTTAGGCAAACTTGACAGCCACAAGTCCATGGACCCCGATGGGATACATCCATGAGTGCTGAGGGAGCTGGCGGATGTTACTGCTGGCCCACTCTCCATCACCTTTGAAAGGTCATGGAGAACAGGAGAGGTGCCTGAAGACTGGAAGAAAGCTCATGTCATGCTGGTCTTCAAAAAGGGCAAGAAGGAGGCCCCAGGCAACTACAGGCCGGTCTGCCTCACCTCCATCCCTGGAAAGGCGATGCAACAGCTCATCCTGGAGGTCATCTCCAGCATGTGGAGGACAAGAAGGTGATCGGGAGCAGTCAGCATGGGTTCACCAAGGGAAACTGTGCTTCACCAACTTGATAGCCTTCTATGATGGAATGACTAGCTGAGTGGGTGAGGGAGAGCAGTGGATGTTGTGTACCTTGACTTCAGCAAGGCTTTCAGCACTGTCTCCCCTAACATCCTCACAGGCCAGCTCAGGAAGTGTGGGATGGATGAGTGGTCAGCGAGGTGGATTGTGAGCTGGCTGGATGGCAGAGTTCAGAGGGTTGTGCTTAGTGGAGCAGAGTCTAGTTGGAGGCCTGTAGCCAGCAGTGCCCCCCAGGGATCTACACTGAGTCCAGTCCTGGTCAACTTATTTGTCAATGACCTGGATGATGGAATAGAGTGAGTGTACCCTCAGCAAGTGTAAAGATGTGCTGTGTTTCAGGTCAAAGTGCTGTGCTTCGAGTCAAAGGTCTCCTCAGGCTCTCCTCAAAGCTCAACTCAAGCTCTCCTGCTCAGATGCCTACCTCAGAGAAGTTGGGGTACTTGGGGTGTTCAGTGTCTGTTTAGCATTTGGTTGCTTTGTTTTCATTGTGCTGTCCTACGTGCAGGTCTTCAGGGCTGTGCTGAGGATGCCCTCTGAGTAGGGATGGCACAAAGCCTTTTCCACGTGCCTCCCTCACCGGGCCGTGGTCTCCCTGCGTAGCATCACTGCCATGGCTGCGTGCCTGAAGCCTCCCTCCATCACCTCCCCATCCCTGGACCTGGCGGTTTCAGTTCTGTACTCAGTGTTGCCTCCAGCAGTGAAACCCTTATCTACAGCATGAGGAACAAGGAGCTAAAGGAGGCACTGAGGATGTTATTCTAATATACAGCATTTCCCCATCAATGAGGTACCTGCACATCTTCCTCACATATACCCGGGCAAGGCAGAAACACCTCTGTTCATGTATTTCAAAATTGCCTTTCAATCTTTGCAATATTATTCCAATTAAAGTATTTTTTCTTCATCTCACTTCTATCTCACTTCTTCTACCTCTTATTTATTTATTTTTAACCCAGAGACCTCATGTACAGGTGCTGATATGCTCTTGGTAATTAACGAAATAAAGGAACCAGCAGGTAGTCATTTTCAGTGACTCTTCTTTCTCATGATTTCTCTTCAGTTACAGCAGAGGCTGTGGGATTGAAGAGCCCAGCAGCAATGTGGAGGAAAAGCAGAGATTTGGCTGAGGGACTCCAAGTATTTTCTGTATTAGTCTGTACCAAAAAGTTCTCCTAGGCCTCTGAATTCAGTAAAAGAGATCAAGCATGAGAAGAGCATGTACTGAGAGGAGGGCCATGAAAAGCCACCAGGACAAGGGCCAGTTTCTGCCCCTGCAGGGGACTGAGCCTGGGCAAGGCCCAGCTTGGGAAGCAGCCCTGTCGGACGTTCTTGGTGGGCAGTGAGCTGGGCAGGAGGCAGCCGTGTGCCCTGGCAGCACAGGAGGGAAGGCTGAGGGGCACCTCACCGCAGCCTGCCAGGAGCTGCAGGGACGTCAGGAAGAGCCCAGGGCCAGGCTCTGCCCCGTGGTGCACAGGGAGCCTTCCTCCTACCACGCCGCGTGCGGTGGCTGCAGCAGAGGGGACCCCCAGCCAGCCCCTGCATGGGGCTCTGCCACCCGCCTCGCCCCGGCCCTCTCCAGCGCCCTCCTCGCTGCTCTCTGATGCACGCCAGCAATTCCCCGTGCGTGCCGGCCAGCACATCTGCTGAGGGCCAGTGCGGCTGCTGCAGGGGCAGGGAGCTCAGCATGGCCCTTGCAGCCCCCTGCCCTGGGCCTGCCCCTCCCCTTGCCCTCGGCCCCAGCCTTGTCTCTGCTGGCAGGAGCGCTCTTGGCATGCGCTTCCTGGCCTCCCCTCGCCTGCGCACAGCTGCTGCCCACTCAGGCTGCTGGCACAAACGTGTCCTCACAAGCAGCACCACTCCTTGGGCTGCTTCTCCTGGCCTCCCCCAGCTACTGCCTTGGCTCCTTGTCTCTGTGGGCCCCACATTCCACACCCAAATGTGTCCCTTGGCTGTCAGCTCCCTCTCTCCTGCCCTGTGGGGTGACAGGGCCAGGGTGGGACAGCTTACCTTTATTTGATATAGTTTTGTGTATTTGCATTGAAGATGTCACAAAAAGACAGTTCCTTCACCAGTGATGTACATCCTTCTTCATGTTAGGACACCACTCAACGTCCTTCACTCTGCTTTATCTCACAGATGAACGGGATTAGGTCTCCTTGATTACTCTGAGGCACAATGCAATGCTTTTTGCCTTCTGACACTCCAGCACAATATGTGTGACTTTCCCTTACTCTGCGCATTGACCTGATGGGTCATTTCACATTTTTCACTTTGAAAACCTCAGTTGGACGGGGACGGGGACCATTTCCAAAGTGGGGCAAGGTGATGGGTTCTGCCTCAGCCATTTGAAGCGTGAGTTTGCTAAACTTGAGTTTTGAGTTTGCTAAACTTTGAGTTTTGCTATACTTGAGTTTTGAAGCCTGAGTTTGCTAAAGATGACCCAGGAAGGTAAATGCATGTTCAAGTGTCTAGTAGGAAAAAGGGGTATCATGGGTTAAGTACTAATAAGAATATCATGGGTTTCCAATGGCCATTTCAAACCTAGGTCAATCCCAGGAACCCACTGAACTAGGGTGTTGTCTTTGAAGGGGTTTCCTGTGCTGGGCTGGGCTGCAGTTACAGGGACAAAGACCACTGCTGGCAGTAGAGGTGCCCTGGGAACTCCACCTGGCTCCACCTGATTTTCCCATAGGGCTCCGGTCTCCTGCAGGTCTTTTCTGACATCTGCTGGTCCAGGGAAGTGCCTCAAACACAACGGGGCCACAGGGGGATTTCCCTGGTTATGCTTATGGTCAGACAGCAAAGCTCTGCCTCAATAACCCGTAGTTTTTTTAGTACTTAACTAATAAAGCAACTACTCATCAGCTCAAATGATTCAATCCCTTCTGTTAAATGTCTCACATGGAGTATAATTTCTATCATGAAAAAATGTGAATTTCCATGATCTATATTCATCGCAGGAGAAGAAATACTGGTGTTCACCTGTACTTGCATTGTCATCGCTTTGTCTATCATGGTGTGCTCCCTCATCTTCCAGGCTCAAAACCTGACTTGATTACACAGACCCTGCTGAATGTCCCCTTTCCAGCTGCCTGTCTGGACCTATGCACTTCCCATGGTTCTCCTGCTTTGCCCTCCCCTTACTCTTGGATCATTCAGACCGCTCTCACCAACCCAGTTGCTGCTTTGAGTTTCAGTGAGTTCCAGCTCGCCCATCTCTCAGCAGTCTGTCTAATGGTTTCCTTAGCAAGAAACTCATCGTTTCTCATTGAATTAGGATGATATGGATTAATATTAACACTATTATATTACATTTTCTATTACTCAGTGTAAAATATATCATGTACAGTCATCCTTTTGGGAAGGTAAACATCACTGCAGGCAACAAAATAAGGAACTTAAATTTTTTTTTTTTTTTAATTGCAACATGATTTCCTATTCTTTGTTTTTAAACAGGAGAAACCCTGCTCTTCCTACCCTAGGCAGGGCTCCAAAGGAGAAACCCTAGACCAGTATCTATAGGAGGATGATGTTCCAAACTGAAATGCAACAAAATTCAGCCTTTAAAATGAGGAAAGATTTCTATTAGATGCTCTTTGAAATCTTCCTCCTTAACTATACCATGAGAACTCTCCAATTAGCTGCACAAGTCTTGAAGACGTGAAGAAAACTGTGGGAGAGATATGCCTGCTTAAGACTTTCTCTCTTTTAATGAGTTCTGTGGTGTACTTTGGTGTACCTCAAGAGTCTGCTTTTCCTCCCTATGCAGGTCTCCAAAGGAGACACCCTGGATCAATATCAGTTAGAGAATAATGCTCCAAACTGAAATTCAACTAAATGCATCCTTTAAGATGAGAAAAGATTTTTTTCAGGTGCTTCTTGAAATCTTCCTCCTTAACTACACCATGACAGCTCTCCCATTAGCTCTACAAGTCTTGAAGAAAATTATGGGAGAGATATGTCTGCTTAGGACATTCTGCATTTTAATGAGTTCCATGGTGTATTTTGGTGCTGAGTCTATGAAGCTCAGGTACTGAGAGGAGAATGATGTAACCGCTTGAGAAGGTAAAGTCAGAAGGAAAAGTTGAAGTGACTTGGAGTATTAATGGGCCCCACTAAGGGTTTTTCCTAACAAAGCCTCCCCAGGGACCTGTTAGGGCACATAATTGGAGGCCATGATTGCAGACAAGCAAAGCGCTGTGCTGAGAAAAGTCTTGGTTGGTTTTGGTGAAGCAGAAGGGCCAAGGCCTGACCCCAGCCCCTGGGAGGGGAGATCCTGCACCCCCCCGTCTGGCTCAGGGCTCTTCTTGGGGTCTGTATGATGTGGTGGGCAGTGTGATGCCACGAGAAGAACTTCATTAGGACAGCTCCCCACCCCTGCACAGGGTATCAAGGAAGCAGTGAGGCCCCATTGCAATGACTATATCTCGTCTCCTCAGAAGCTCTAGCCAAAGGGACAAAAACGTCAGGGCTGTTGGGGCCTTCCATTCCTGCCAGCATCCTCTGCCTTCTCCTCTGCAGGCTTTCCTATGCTGTCCCACACTTTGCCCTATTTCCTTGAAGTCTGCAGACACCCATCTCTGTCCACCATCTTGCTCTCATCCCAACATTTCCATCATTTCACCAGTGTCTCATCAACCCTCACCAGCTGTTCCTTGAAACACAAAGCTAGGGTCTAATCTTTCGGTGACCTCTGGCACCACAGCATTACTCTATGAGGGACATTTCTTCCTCCTTGTGGCCAGTGACACCCTTCCAAGGTGCACTTTGTGGCAGTTTTTCTCTCCTGCTCTTTCCTTCTACCAAAGAAAGCTCCATCAGGGTGGAAACCACTCCTGAAACAGGCATCCCAACCCATCAGGCTCCTTGAGGTCTGTCAGCCAAGCAGACAGAAGTCACCTCACCAGCATCTCCCAAGGCCTGGGCCTGCTGCTGGCCTTTCAGCTTCTTGGCTAGACACAGCCAAGCCTTGTGCCTCCTGAGTCCAGTCCTGGACTCAAGGAGAAGGGACAGGACAACCCCTGTGCGGGCCTTCTTTCTGTCTGGGTCGTCCTGGGGATGGAGGCAGAGGGGATCCCACAGGCAGCATGCCAAGCAGGGGCCTTCTGCTGGCCTAGCAGGGCCACTGGCAGATGTCAGCCCCAAAGTGCCGATCCCAGGGAGAAGCCAAGGCTGACCTGCCACCTCCAGACACAAGGGACCTCACAGTCCCTTTGCGTGACACGTTCCTGCTGCTGCCCTATCAGCTGCAGAGACAGAAGTGACCTCCCAGTCACTGCCCCAGTCACATTCCTCCTGCTGGGGCAGGAGATCCTGAGGCAGAGCTGAGCTCGTCAGAGCATTCCCACCCATCTCCTCCTTGTGGCCTACAAGCTGATCAGATCCATGGCCCCTCACATCCATCTCTGAATGCCATGGGACTGCAGAGAAGTCTCACAATTCCTGCCTTACCCCAAGGGGCCAAGCACCTTAAGTTAAGGGTTAGGAGAGGGGCTGAAGGTGAGGAGGTTAATGCACAGGAACAGGGCTTTATGTGTTAGATTTTCATGAATGGGATTAGGGACTAGGTCTCATATTTCTGGGTTAGAGTTTAAACAAAGGTTTAGTGGGAGGGTTTGGTATTCTGCTTGATGTGTCAGGTGTGTGGTTAGGGTATGGACAAGCCTTGTGATTTAGGGTTTTGTTTAGTTCTTCCAAGAATCTAGGCTTAAATAGAGCATTTAAATCTCGTGTTAAGGGTAGGGATCAAGGTAAGCAAGAGAGTAAGGGTAAGGGAAAGAGGCTATGGGCTGAGTTTTGGCTTCAGTACATACTTTGAGGTCACGCATAAGAGTAGTGGATTCCTGTCAGGGTGTGGAGTAGCAGTTAAATTTAGGAATTATGTTTACTGGTTGAAGCCGGTGAAGGGCCTCATGTGACTATTTAAAGTCTCAGTTAGAGCAGCATCAGCATAACCTGAACCTTCTGACCTCTACAAAATCCTTAATTTCTGCTGGCCAAGCCCCTGTTCCGTCCTCGAAATCTCACATCTCTCCTGTCCTGGGTTTCTCCTGACCTCCCCATATCAGTCACCTTGTTAGGGGCACGTTAATGATGGCTTTCATGATCTCAGCGGATCCATCACACCTCTGTTGGCTACTCTATTTCTGAGAAAAGTGGCACTGAAGACACGATGGAAAAGGACACAAAAGTCCATCAGAGCACCCTGCACAATGTGCCCAGCAGCTCTGCACCTCCAGAAATGTGCTGTTCCTGCCTACAAGTTTTCTTTCCAGAATGGCTCCTATGGATCCAGGGTAACTTTTCCCAGGCCCTCACTTCCCCAGGCCACACCACTCTTCCCACAGGCCCCACGTGTTTCTCCAACCCTCCACTCTTCCCCTGCAGTAGTGGCACCTCACCGCAGCAGGTTGGTGCATCTCCAGGCTCAGGGCTGTTTCCCGAAGGCCTGCCCTGTGTGGGGAGTCGTGGGGAGGAAGAGAGCAAGGTCAGCTCCTGGGGCATGGCTGAGCACAGCCCAGCCATCCCGCACCGCGGGCAGGCCCCTTCTCCCAGGCTGAGGCACACACGCAAGGTGGACACTTCTCCATCAGCCCAGCTTCGCGCAGGGCCCTTCAGCCCTGCCCCTGTCCTGGGACTCGCCTCCTCCTCCTCCACCCACAGACATACATTGCTTTCCATTTGGGGACCCAGGCAGCACTTTAAGGATCTGCTAAAGCCCTGAATTCCATGTTTTTCATAGTCTTCACACAAGTCTTCCTCCTGCCATCCCCACTGCCTAGCCCTGCCTTCCAGGTGGAACTCAGTAACGTGGTACTCAGCAATAAATAATGGGGTCATCTTTCCAAGAGAGAGTAGAAATTTCTCGGGGGCAGGCTGCAGAGCTGATGAAATATTGCATCTTCATCAAGGCTTTAAATAAGGCCTCGCCAATTATTATGCAGTCTTATGGGCCTTCACCTGCTGCCTCTTCACGGCCTCCCCTGGTGTTGTAGAGCCCTCCTTAGCCCCTGGACACCTCAGATTCGCTTTTCCCCCTAAAAGACTCTTCCTTGGATGGTCACTCATTTTAAGAGGTCCTAATCACTACCCACTGAGCACATTGTCCCTGCAGATCCCCTGACATCTACTGCCAGCTCCAGATTCCTCTCCAGGCTGGAATCTGCCATCAGCCACACTGCAGGGGGCGCGGTCCCATGCAGATGATTCCAAGACTGCGTTTGCCCTGAGCAACCCCCCTTGCTACCGTGCTGCTAGTGTTATAAATTACTCTTTTAGCCAGAAAGAATTAGTTTATTGAGTAAGCGATCAGCAAGCAAAACAGCGCTTGGCGGCCGGGGAGTCCATGCTCCTCCAAACGGCGTGCACCCCCCCCCCCCCCGCTTCACAGTCCCCTTTTATCATCGAGTTCTTCCGGGGTTACGTAGCCCCCCTTCCTGCTACTGCGGCTGCGCCGACTGTTGCTAGGGGGTCGTCTCCGGTCCCTCTGGTGGTCGCACGGATGAAGGCCATAGTCTTCCTCCGCTTGGTATGTGATGTTTTTGCCTCCTTAACCGGTCATGCTGTTTTGTCTTCAGATAGGACAGTGGGTTATCAATTTTGCAGTTATAGTATTTACACAAAGTTCTCTCAACTATCCGCCCGAGACAGCAACAGGCAGGGAGCCTCAAGGTCCTTACAGCCAACTGGCGACTCCCTTTGTTCCTTCTTAATATAGCCATGGGAAATAATTAACAAACATGCTTCATACACCACAATCCCTCCTTTTTCTTTTAGTTAGTTATTTTGTTCATTAATTCCTGGTATGCCAGTCTGCTGAGCGTTAGAGGTTCAGCATCCTCACTCGTGGTTATGGGTTCATATTTAGCACGGATATGCATCAAATGTGCTGCCTCCAAATGGTTTTTTTTACAATCACGATTACTCGATTAAGAATACATGGTCCAAAAGTTAGACTCAATATTAGTAACAACAAAGGTCCCGCTATTGTCGACAGTAAAGTTGTAAGCCAGGGTGAATAATTAAACCAAGATTCGTACCAATTCTGCTTAGCCTCATTTTCTTGCTTTCTTTTTTCTAATCCTTCTCTGAGCTTCCTCATTGTACCCCTCACTACTCCAGTGTGGTCTGCATATACACAGCATTCTTCTTTCAATGTAGCACATAATCCACCGTGTTGTAAAAACATCAGATCTAATCCTCTACGATTTTGCAAAACAACTTCTGATAGTGACCGTACCGATTTTTCCAGGGCAGTGATTGACTGTTCAATTCGAGTTAAGTCCTCATCTACAGCCACACGTAGGGAGGTAAACTCCTGACTCTGTCTGACCAGAGAGGCAACTCCAGTGCCCACCCCGGTGCCTCCCAGGATTATCAACATTGCCAATGTTATAGCCGTGATTGGTTCTCTTTTTGTTAAATGTTTCTCTGCTACTGTGTGCCGTGTATATACGTACTCTTCAGAATGGTATAGAATTCTTGGTATAATTATCACCTGTATACAAAAATCTTGAGATACATTAAAGAGTTCAAGTGATAAACAAGGAGTAACACCTATCAATGAGCAGACCCATCTAGCATTGTTTGCGGGTATTAACCACCTTTCTCTACTTCCTGGTGTAACCTTCTCTGTAATACTGCATAGATGGAGCTTCTCACTAGGGATTGTACCTACACATCTTCCGTTCCCAGTGACTTCCGTCAATGTTATTCCTACATCTTTTCCCCAATTGCATTGTGGAGGGTTGGGGTGACGTGAACGGGTGGGTTCTCCCAGATCCCCAATGGCATCATAATATGGAGGCCTTATATCAAGACATAACCAGCAAGGTCTAGGTACGTTTGGATTTGTTTGATTCAATAAGTAATAACTAGCATCCATGATTCTCCACATGTTATTCTCAGACATCCCTTCACTTTTAATTTCATATTTTTGACCCACTGATTTATTAATGACCTTTAGTGGTTTTGGGCTATTAGAAGTTTGTATTCCAAAAGCTTGTGTAGGTTGAATTCTTAAAACACTCCCTGACAATTCTTGGTTTGGTCCCACCCGTTGGGGGTTCTTATATATTATCTCTCCCCTATCAGCTCCAGATTCATAAAACCTGATTCCCCAACGTTGTCCCAGGGTCCATCTTTGATCCCCCGGTTGGGTTACATTGATGTATATGAATTTGCAATCTGACCTGGAGTACTGTGGACCCCCACCAGAGAGGGTGGTGTAATGCTGTAGTTCGCCCTTATGGTTACATCCTGGTGGCCTGTATCCCACCTTCAAATATCTGTCTGCTCCAGCTCCGGGATTCCAGTCTGTGGCAATAGTCTCACAACCCCAATAAGCACAAAAGTATTCATGTGGATAATTACAATACGGTCTTCCCAGGTTAGAACTTGGGCACGTATAGAAGCTCAATTGACCAGAACACGTTTGCTATGTTTTTGCCCCATGTCACAAGGTCACACAGTAAGACCCTAAAGCTAGGGCCCCCAGCGATGGTTATTTGCTGCACAACATGGTAATCTTCCCATCTAATTAGGCTCCAAGTAAAAGTCTATGAGGGTGCGCAGACCCAGGAACAGTGAAAACAATTGCACCTATTATTATGTACACTATGTATAGCAAAAAGTGGCTAGGGCTCATTTTCCGGAGTTCTTTACCCGGCCACGCAGTTCCCCACCGTTTCACTCTCTGCCTCGCTTGTCAGTTCGGTTGCGGCGAACTACAAGGTGCACGTTCTTCTTGGGAGCAGTAGTGTTCTTCAGGGGAGTTTCTCAGGTAGCCTCTACACACTCTGTCATCTTCTTAGCACAGAAGGACGCTTAACCCCGAGAGCTGAGACACTGGTTTGTACAGGTGGGGAGGAAGATCAGTTCTCTTTAAGTTGGTGGACCTCTTCCAAAAGTTTCTCCACAGCTGAGACACAGGCCTGTAGGGAAGAGGACAGGCTTCCTTCCCACTGCTTTTGACTTGCCTATAGTGAGAACATTATTTTCTGTAGGAACAGAACATTCTCACAATTTCCACTTAGTGAAAGTAACGATCATGCCACCAGTATCTATCCAAATCTGTTTCTACTTCCCACAAGACATCATCTGAGTTCACATTAAGGCACCTTTTTCACACAGGCTGTTGTTCCATCGTTACAAATACTTAAAAACATTCTTCAAAGTCAGGCTTACCTGTAAGCACTTGAGCTTCTGAGTTTGTCTTTTTTATTATTATTTTATTTTATTTTTAAGGGCTGGAAAGGGAGCTCAGAACCCACGTAAGTAATTTAACTGAAAACAGACAAGGTGAAGGAAGTACTCAAACTCCTCAACATTAAACAACTGTAGAACCCAGGAACACTTACCTGCCAGCTTCTGAGCTTGAGTCACTTCCCAACTACTTCACAGTGAAGTCGTACCACCAGGGTTTTACTACACTGAGAAGGCACCACCAATGTAGCTAGCTCCTAGAGTCACTAAAACTATTTCACAGAGATGGTAGAAAACATGAAGAAAAAGCAGCCTATGGGGAACACTGAGTCCATTGCACCACAACAGAAACACACCCTAAATAACACAAGCCTCCACTTCCCCTGGGGAAGCAATTCCCCACCACTCCTCATGCTTCCTATAGAGCAAAGGTCAAATGATCCACACCTGGCAGATTTCACTTAACAAGGGTGGAGCCAAGAGACCTTGTGGAATAGGCTCATCTACCTGGCTTCAGTCTTTGAAGGTCAATCGCTCCTTATCACTAATAGAAATAGCCTGAGAAGGGGCTTAGTGGTTAGAGTTGACCTAATGAATTAACTACAAATGGTGCACAAGGGTCACATTTCTCTTAGTCATTCTGTGAGGAAAATTAGTACAGAGCCTGTTAAAATCAATCAATCAATCAATCAATTTATAAATAAATAGAAGAAATAAAAGGAAAAAGAAAATGACCTTGAAGGGAAAATGGCTAGCATCGATTTTCTTCTGTCTAGTCATGGCAGATAAAGAATATAGCAATCAGAATTACTTTTCTTGACATTAATGTTATTTAAATTTGCTTTTCTGAGATCTCTTCTTTCTGTAGGACTTTTCAAAATCCAGCCCCGTGACCTGTGACTACACTATTTACTTTGGCTGCATACAAACTCTGACGTATAAATGCCAGGATCCGGATCCTCACTCACTATTCAGCTCAAGGGCTGGGCTGAAGGTTTGGGCTTTAATTTGGTTACATGCCTACATTTCTGTTTCCTGGCAGGTTATGGGAAGAAGATTGGCTGGACTGGGGGAGCTTATGTACATGTGGCTTTTAGGCTGCAGCCAAAGTGTTCCTCTAGATCTGGAAGTCTGAAGAGGGTTGCAGTCTCCAAGCTCAGATACAACCATAGTCTGGCGCAACTGATTTTTGTGTCCCTTGCCCTAGCTGTTCCTTCACCTCCTCTTCATAGACAAGGACACGCATCTCTTTCGTGCTCCTTCGTTAGGAAACAAACCAGGAGAGATTAAAGCCTCTTTCTTCAAGTCAGTAAGATACTGGGCTCCAAAGATGGTGAAGGGCCTAGAGGGGAAGACGTATGAGGAGCGGCTGAGGTCACTTGGCCTGGTCAGCCTGGAGAAGAGGAGGCTGAGGGGAGACCTCATCGCAGTCTACAGCTTCCTCACGGGGGGGGTGTGGAGGAGCAGGCGCCGATCTATTCTCTTTAGTCACCAGTGATAAGACCCATGGGAATGGTGTCAAGCTGAGGCAGGGGAGGTTTAGGCTACACATCAGGAAGAGGTTCTTCACCGAGAGGATGGTCGCCCACGGGAACAGGCTCCCCAGGGAACTAGTTACTGCACCAAGCCTCTCAGAGTTTAAGAAGCATTTCGACTGTGCACTTAGTCCCGTGGTCTGAATCTTTGAGTAGACCTGTGTGGTGCCAGGAGCTGGACTTGATGATCCTTATGGGTCCCTTCCAACTCGGGATATTCTATGATTCTGTGATTATTTTTTTGTGACTTATTCCCATTTTAACAGCACAGATGCAGCTAACTGCTTCTGGAAGACAACTGAAATAGCTTCTTCAGTGCGTGCTTGAGCTCCTGGTTCCTTATGCTGTAGATGAGGGGGTTCACTGCTGGAGGTACCACTGAGTACAGAACTGACACCACCAGGTCCAGGTGTGCGGAGTAGATGGAGGGGGGCTTCAGGTGGGCAAATGTGGCAGTGCTGATAGACAGGGAGACCACGGCCAGGTGGGGGAGGCACGTGGAAAAGGCTTTGTGCCGGCCCTGCTCAGAGGGCATCCTCAGCACCGCCCTGAAGATCTGCACATAGGACACCACTATGAAGACAAAGCAAACAACACCTAAACAGAAGCTAAATGCAATGAACCCAACTTCCCTGACATAGTCTGAGTCTGAGCAGGAGAGCTTGAGGATCTGGGGGACTTCACAGAAGAACTGGTCCACAGCATTGCCTTGGCAGAGGGGCAGGGAAAATGTAGTGGCCGTGTGCAGGACAGCATTGAGAAAGCCACTGCCCCAGGCAGCTGCTGCCATCTGGGCACAAGCTCTGCTGCCCACGAGGCTCCCGTAGTGCAGGGGCTTGCAGATGGCAACGTAGCGGTCGTAGGACATGATGGTGAGAAGGGAATATTCAGCTGACATCAAAAATACAAACAGAAAGACCTGGGCAGCACACCCTTTATAGGAGATGGCCCTGGTGTCCCAGAGGGCATTGGCCATGGCTTTGGGGAGAGTGGTGGAGATGGATCCCAGGTCGAGGAGGGCGAGGTTGAGGAGGAAGAAGTCCATGGGGGTGTGGAGGCGGTGGTCGCAGGCTACGGCGGTGAGGATGAGGCCGTTGCCCAGGAGGGCAGCCAGGTAGATGCCCAGGAAGAGCCCGAAGTGCAGGAGCTGCAGCTCCCGCGTGTCTGCGAATGCCAGCAGGAGGAACTCGCTCACAGAGCTGCTGTTGGCCATTTGCTTACTCTGGACACTGTTGTCTGTTGAAAAGGAGAAGGCAGAAAAAAGTTAGAACAGACTTCTCTCAGGAAAACCTGTTGCAGTTCTTACAGCAGTCTCATCCAACCCTCTCTCTTTGCAGGAGTACCTTTCTGCAGCTCTCCTGCTTGAGCTGCGGCTGGTGCTGTCTGAGAATGGCACTGGGAGCAGGGACTGCTGTGGGCTCCAGAGCAGTCCTTCCTGCTGTGCAGCAGGCTGGTAGCAGGAACATAGGGGAAACTCAAGTTCAATCCACTTATGAGATCTATAAACTTTGCAGTGTTGTTCCAAAGAACTCATGCAACCAATGTACAGCAAGGCAAATATTCCTATGCTTAGGACAGTGATCACACTCTTGTGTTTCCCAATATAGTGGAGACTGCTTAAAGCAGAGAAGCCCCAGTCCCAGTTCATCTGGACAGAATTCTCACCTTGTCTCTTGGTGCCTGAGCAGGATCTCAGCTCTTCCCTCCTAGACAGGGCTGCAGAGGCCTCACTCCAGCTGCCCACAGACAGCCATCCAGCAGCACGGACATGGCCTTAGCACGGAGGTGTCTCCTCCTCGGGGATCCTGGATAACACAAGGATGGCATGAGAGAGCTGCATCCTGCTGGAGAGCAGCCTCCAGCCCAGAAGAACACCCCACAGACAGACATGAATATCCGCAAGCTGGGGCGTCCCAATATACTGTCTGCATCCCCTGCAGTGTCTGAAGGAGGCTTGGCCACCCACTCTTGGCTGACCAGGGGCAGCTGGATTATGACACTCCAAGGGGCTTCTGCCAGACTTCCTCACCTCGCAGTGCCATCCAGCACGACTCCCAGAGCCTACTGCATTGCCCACTGCCCTCCCAGGAACAAGACCCAGCACGAGACCCTTCCAGGACGTGCAGCTGCATGGCCCTGCAGCCAGAGATTTCCCTTGTCAAGGGCTGTGCACATTTCTCCTGCAGGCAGCTCTCAGCATCCTCCCACTGCCAACTGCCTCCAAGCCCTCTCTCCTTCTCTCCTCTCCCCGTGCCAGCTGCGGTCAGAGCCCCCAGCCCTGCTGCGCTGTGCACAGGAGCTGCTCCTGGGCACAGCTGTCTCTCTGCACCAGGGCCCTCTTGCCACGAGCTCTCTCTGTCCCACGAGCCCGGCCCAGCTCAGCACCAGACGCCCAGCCCAAGGCATTGGAATCCCCCCTCGGGGGGCTTTGCTGGGGAGCCCACGAACCTCAGGCACTGAGAGACAATTGAAGACATCTCTCAACAAGTCCAAGTCAGAGGCAAGTTTCCTGCAGTGTCCCCCTGAGGGCCAGCCCTGACACAGCCTCCCTTGGAGCTCGTTAGAGCAGAGCATTGGAGGCAGTGACGACAAGAAGACAAAGGCAGTGTGAAGGTGACACTGGCGAGGAGGCAATGAGGCCCTGGTTCTTTACCGATAAGCTGTCTCCTCCTAGGCCTCGGTGGCAGAGAAAACAGCCAGAGCCATGGACACAAAGCCCTGGGTCCTGTTGGGACTTTCAGCCTTGTCACAGCCCTTACTGCTCTCCACAACAGGCTAACCTAGGCACTCTCAAAGCTGCACATCTTTCCTGAAGGATGTAGACATTTTTCCTTGTGGTGTCTCACCAGATCTGAGCTGAGTCTGATAACTCAGATCTTCTTGGTGGCCATGCTCCTCATAAGGCAGCTCTGTAGGAAGCTGGCCTGGTTCCTGGTGAGCAGCCCCACTGCTCGTATGGCATCCCTCGTGGTGCCCAGGCCCTCCTCCTCCTGGGCACTGCTCACTCAGCAGGGTCCCAGTCTGCCCTCATGTGTGGGGTTCCTCTTTCTCCATTGCACGACCTCACTCGTCCTGTGAGTGTCAAGAGGTTTCTGTAGGCAAATTCATGCAGTTTCTCAATTTGCCCCTAAACAGATGCTCCATTCTGTCAGCTGTTAATGTCTATATGCAGATGACTCACCGTAATTGTGCTATATTTGACAAGACAGCAGCATCAGGTGCTGCAGCGAAGTTTGGATAATAACGGAGTTACCAGCTGAATGGAACTGCAGCACAGAGTCACAGAATGGTAGGGGATGGAAGGCTGCTAGGTCCCAGCTTTTCTCTGTTTCCTTGTCACACATGCTCTCTTTTTGCCTGGAGCGGTGTCCTAAATGTTGTGAGGCTGTGCAAGGCAAAGTTAGAAGGGCTAAAGCTCTAGTCTCACTCAGTCTGGCTATTAGTTTCTAAGACAGTAAAAAAGTTTTTCTAATAAATAAAAAATTAAAAAGGAAGATTAAGAAGTGTCTTCGACCTTTATTGGATGTGGGAGGAAGCCTAGTGAGAAGTGATGAGGAAAAGGCTGAGTTACTTAATGACTTCTTTGCCTCAGTCTTTATCAGCTGGACCATTTGTTCCCCTGGTACTCAGCCCCCAGAGCTGGTAGATAGGGACACCAAGAGGGCAATGGGGGGACACTTTTCTCCACTTCTTCACTCTCCATTTCTACTTCACCTCCTCCTTCTCCTCCAGGATAATTACGCTAGCTCTTCAAAGCTTTGAATATCCTTGGGATGGTCAAACCAGCATGTTCCCATTGTGATGTCTCCTGAATGTGTTTCAGGCTTTGTTTAACATTAACCAACTTATTATTAATGCCCTCCAGAGATCTGCCCCAAGGCAGGAGAGCTAAGAGTGGCAGGGATTGTGGGAGGATACGAGCAGGCACCTTGATCAGTGGGCACCTCCAGTGCTTTGGAACTTCACTCCTGAACAAGTGCAGAATTCTAGAAAAAATGGTGAAATGCTTGAAAAAGGGTTGTCATCAGCCTGGCAATTCCAAAGAGACACAAATCACTGCAATGTGCAACTTGGCCTGTGCTTACTGAGCTGCAGTCAGTGCCACTCCAACCCTTGTGACAGGCCCCACAGCCGCTGCAACTCCTCTTAATGGCCTTGCAGCCACAGCAACTCCTACAATGGGCCGTGCAACCACTCCAAACCCCTGCAACAGGCCATGCAGCCTGAACAAGTCCTGTGATGGGCCCTGCAGCCCCAACAACTCCTGCAACAGGCCCTGCAGCCACTCCAACGGCTGTGATGGGCTTCAGGTCTGGGCCAGAGAACCAACCTGTGCCACTATTGATTGCTCCTATATGTGAGAGAAAACAATGTATGTGAAAGTCAGGGTTTTTAAAAAGGAAAGAAACTCCTACCCAGAAAAGAAAGGAGGAAGAAGACGTGGAATGTTACGGTAAAGTTGGGCCATCCTGGAAGCAGAAGGGCAAAGAGAAAGAGATCATAACAACATCAGTAACCACAGCATCTCTATTCCAGGGTGAGCTAGGAGATTTATGGAAAGATTTCAGCTGTCATCTAAGTGAGCGCATTGCCACCTGGTTGCTGGGAGAAAGGGGCCAATAGCCTGGAATTAGAGGGCAGGGATGCAAAGCAGCTGGGATCCCCCTCTAGGGAAGGGGTGACTGACAAACAATTGGAAAATGGGCAGAAGGAACATACTCCTGTCAGGTGTGAAGGAAAGGTAACCCCTGAAGGAAGATCTTGTATGTCAACCAGGCAAGCGGATGACAATGGAGTTGGGTATCTGGTGCCCGATGGAGTTAGTCATGTTGGAGGTGATATATAAAAACCTAGCCAACGAACAACTATCCAAAGATCCTGATGAAGTAAAGTGTACATGACTCATGTGGTGGAAGTTTGTATAGAGTGCACCATCCTCATATGCCAACTCATTGACAGAAATGACTTGGAAAGGCCAAGAGAAACCCAGAGTGGATGAATCAGCTAGCCAACTCTGGCAGTATGAAGGAAGTCTCTCTTCTTCCTCATGGGCCTGCATTTTAGCTGTGGATAAACTTTTTCAAGAGGTCCAGGAAGAACAAGAGAATTCATCTTTCTCCCTACCTGTAGAAACCAATATGTAAGCTGCCAGGTGTAAGTAAAAGAAAGTTGCTCGAGAAAGAGAAATTAGTGGGTACACACCATGTGCCAACATGTGGTTCTGCCATGGAGAGGACATGAGAAAATGGGATGGAAAATCTACCTCCATCCTAGAGGCACGGATCCATGAATTGCAAGGAAATGCAATCACAAAAAGGGGTTCTTCTGAGAAAACTGCTGCTCCAGTTTCTATCAGGCAGTCCTCCAGACAGAGTAGTCATAGAACCATAGAATGGTTTGTGTTGGAAGGGACCTCAAAGATCTTCTAATTTCAAACCCCCTGTCATAGGCAGGGTCACCACCCACTAGATCCAGTTGCTCAGGGCCTCATCTAACCTGATGAATGAATACTATGAGCAGGACTAGAGGCACCTGGCCTCCAGCCACGGGGAGGGTAGGGACAATCGGGTTTATTGGACTTTGAGGATTCCATGGCCTGGCACATGAGACCCAGCATCCTGGGCTGTATAAGAAGCAGTGTGGCCAGCAGGTCTAGGGAAGTGATTGTGCCCCTGTACTCGGCTCTGGTGAGGCCGCACCTCGAGTACTGTCTTCAGTTTTGGGCCCCTCGCTGCAGGAAGGACATGGACGTGCTCGAGCGAGTCCTGAGAAGGGCGACCAAGCTGGTGAGGGGTCTGGAGAACAAGTCTTACGAGGAGCGGCTGAGGGAGCTGGGCTTGTTCAGCCTGGAGAAGAGGAGGTTCAGGGGTGACCTTATCGCTCTCTACAGTTACCTTAAAGGAGGCTGTAGAGAGGTGGGGGTTGGTCTGTTCTCCTACGTGCCTGGTGACAGGACGAGGGGGAATGGGCGAAAGTTGCGACAGGGGAGTTTTAGGTTGGATGTTAGGAAGTACTTCTTTACCGAAAGGGTTATTAAGCATTGGAACGGGCTGCCCAGGGAGGTGGTGGAGTCACCATCCCTGGAGGTCTTTAAAAGACGTTTAGATGTAGAGCTTAGCGATATGGTTTAGTGGAGTACTTAGTGTTAGGTCGAAGGTTGGACTCGATGATCTTGAGGTCTCTTCCAACCTAGAAATCTGTGATACTGTGATACTGTGATACCCACAGAAGATATAAGGCTCCAGCGGACACCGGTGCACAGCATACCCTAAAAACCTGCTCCACTGTGGTACACCATAGGCTGTCGGCCTGTTTCACCATGGACCTCAACACGGGCTGCAGGGGACTTCTGCTCCAGCTCCTGGAGCACCTCTCCCCCCTCCTTCTTCACTGACCTTGGTGTCTGCAAGGCTGTTTCTCACTCCTCTCTCTCTCCCAGATGCTAT
This sequence comes from Anser brachyrhynchus, assembly GCF_964034855.1. Taxonomy (NCBI): domain Eukaryota; kingdom Metazoa; phylum Chordata; class Aves; order Anseriformes; family Anatidae; genus Anser; species Anser brachyrhynchus. Next base: position 433,583 of record NW_027663703.1, read on the forward strand.
TCCACAGCAGTTTTTCCCCTTTCTTAAATATGCTCTCACAGAGGCGCAAACAACATCACTTATTGGCTCAGGTCTGGCCAGCGTCGGGGCCCTTATCTGACATGGGGCAGCTTCTGGATTCTTCTCATAGAAGCCACGCCTATGGCTCCCCCGCTACCAAAACCTTGCCACGTAAACCCACTACAGGCCCAGAACAATGACAATCCTTTGAACAAATTCAATGGAAGATAGTTCCTGCTGTAGCTCTGGGGCCAGTCGGAGCAGGACAGGATGTAAAACTTGTGCTCAACACGGCACCTCAGGAGAATCGCCCTGCCTGGAGGCTCTGGCAGAAAGTACCAGGGGAGATGCGAGGTTGACCCCTAGGGTTGTGGAGTCAGGGATAGTGAGGATGCAAGGCCCACTATACTTTGCCTGAAAAGTGATGTTGGGAGCATATGAAGGGGTTGGGGCTGCTTTGGAATTGGTTCATACTGAAGCACAGCTCCTCTAGGCACCACAGTTCCTCTTGGCACCCTTTTGATGGCTGGCACTGGGTTGGAAGTTCCAAGGGAGGGTCCCTTCTACACATCATGCACCTTCTGCTCCACAGAGTGAGCGGGTTGCACTGATTACACAGCAGGCTCCGACAGGAAACCCCAGTCTTGGAGTCTTGGAAGTGATCATGGACTGTCCAGAGAGCAGGGACTTGGAAATGTCGCCAGAGGAGGAGGTGACTAATGTTGAAGAGGCCTCTCTGATAAACTCCCAGAAGATGAGAAGGACAATATCCTGCTCACTGATGGGTCTGCTCAAATAGTGGAAAAGCCATCCCTCTAAAATGTCTGTTGAGTTCAGTCAGTCCATGAATTTGGGCTCCATCTGTCATCACAGTCCTTCACAGCAACAGAGGCGGTGTGTGGTGTGGCATTGTTGTATGCTGAGGCCAGCTCTGGTTCCATCACTGCTGCACTTCTCGGGCGCTGTCACACTGCCCCTTACCTGGTTTTCCTTATCTGGGCCCTTCTGCTTGGTGAAACACATCCAGTTTTCCTACACATAACTGTCACACTCACATTTCCTTTGTCTCCTTGTCCTCACTGCCTCCAGTGTTCTGCTCTAACGAGCTCCAACAAAGGCTATGTCAGTGGTGGCCCAGGAGGAGGAGGGCCTGGACACCATGGGGGATGCCATATGAGCAGTGGTGCCTGCTCCCCAGGAACCAGGCCAGCTTCCTACAGAGCTGCCTTACGAGGAGCATGGCCACCAAGACAATCTGAGTTATCAGACTCAGCTCAGATCCGGTGAGATACCACACGGACAAGGGTCTACAACCAGCAGGAAAATAGGTACAGGTGTGGGAGTCCTTAGGACAGTCTGCTGTGGAGAGGATCAAGTCCTCTACCAAGGCTGCAAGTCCCAACAGGACCGAGGTCTTTGTGTCCATGGCTCTGGCTGTTGTCTCTGCCACTGAGGCCCAGGAGGAGACAGCTTATCGGTAAAGCACCAGGGCCTCATTGCCTCCTCGCCCCCACCCATGAACCAGGCAGTGCTTGTACCATTCTCCTGCACTTGGCCATGCACATCCCCATCTCCTCCTGCCCCACGAAGAGCCCTGAGCAGTGTGTGAAGGGAAAGGATCTCCCTTTCCAGGGACGGGGGGTCAAGGCCTGGCCCTTCTGCTTGGTGAAACACATCCAGTTTGGAAAAGTGACATCAGGGTCACCTTCACATTGTCTTTCTGTAGTTGTCCTCACTGCCTCCAATGCTCTGCTCTAATGAGCTCCAAGGGAGGCTGTGTCAGTGCTGGCCCTCAGGGGGACACTGCAGGAAACTTGCCTCTGACTTGGACTTCTTGAGAGATGTCTGCAATTGTCTCTCAGTGCCTGAGGTTCGTGGGCTCCTCAGCAAAGCCCCCCGAGGGGGGATTCCAATGCCTTGGGCTGGGCGTGTGGTGCTGAGCTGGGCCGGGCTCGTGGGACAGAGAGAGCTCGTGGCAAGAGGGCCGTGGTGCAGAGAGACAGCTGTGCCCAGGAGCAGCTCCTGTGCCCAGCGCAGCAGGGCTGGGGGCTCTGACCGCAGCTGGCACGGGGAGAGGAGAGAAGGAGAGAGGGCTTGGAGGCAGTTGGCAGTGGGAGGATGCTGAGAGCTGCCTGCAGGAGAAATCTGCACAGCCCTTGACAAGGTACGTCTCTGGCTGCAGGGCCATGCAGCTGCACGTCCTGGAAGGGTCTCGTGCTGGGTCTTGTTTCTGGGAGGGCAGTGGGCAATGCAGTAGGCTTTGGGAGTCCTGCTGGGTTGCACGGCGAGGTGAGGAAGTCTGGCAGAAGCCCCTTGGAATGTCATAACCCAGCTGCTCCTGGTGAACCAAGAGTGGGATGGCCAAGCCTCCTCCAGAAATTGCAGGGGATGGAAACTGGATATTGGTACACCCCAGCTTGCAAATATCTATCTCTGTCTGTGGGGCATCTTCCTGGTCTTCAGGCTTCTCTCCAGCAGGATGCAGCTCTCTCGTGGCATCCTTCTGTTATCCAGGTGCCCCAAGGAGGAGGCACCTCTGTGCTAAGGCCATGTCCGTGCTGCTGGATGGCTGCCTGTGGGCAGCTGGAGTGAGGCCTCTGCAGCCCTGTCTAGGAGGGAAAAGCTGAGATCCTGCTCAGGCACCAAGAGACAAGGTGAGGATTCTGTCCAGATGCACTTGGTCTGAGGCTCTGTTCTCAGCTGTCTGTAGTTTCTTCTAAGGGAAACACCGAGTAGATTGTTCCTCCTAAACATTACAGGTGTAGCTACCAGAAAATAAAGCAAATAAATGCCCCTTGTTCTACACTGTGGTTGGATACATTCTTTGAAGCAACACTGCAAAGCTCGTGGTCTGACCAGTGGACTGAACTTGAGTTTCCCCCATGTTCCTGCTTCCCTCCTGCTGCACTGCAGGAAGGACTGCTCTGGAGCCCACAGCAGCCCCTGCTCCCAGTGCCTCTCTCAGAGAGCACCAGCCGCAGCTCAAACAGGAGAGCTGCAGAAAGGTTCTCCTACAAAGAGACAGGATTGGGCTGGAGGTACTCTAAGGCTTGCAATAGTTTTTCTTCAGAGAAGCCTCTTCTAACATTGTTCTGCCTTCTTTCTTCAACAGAGAACTGTCTCAAAAGACAGCAAATGGCCAACAGCAGCTCTGTGAGCGAGTTCCTCCTGCTGGCATTCGCAGACACGCGGGAGCTGCAGCTCCTGCACTTCGGGCTCTTCCTGGGCATCTACCTGGCTGCCCTCCTGGGCAACGGCCTCATCCTCACCGCCGTAGCCTGCGACCACCGCCTCCACACCCCCATGTACTTCTTCCTCCTCAACCTCGCCCTCCTCGACCTGGGCTGCATCTCCACCACTCTCCCCAAAGCCATGGCCAATGCCCTCTGGGACACCAGGGTCATCTCCTATGAAGGATGTGCTGCCCAAATCTTTTTCATTGCTTTCTTGCTTGGAGCAGAGTATTCCCTTCTCACTGTCATGTCCTACGACCGCTACGTTGCCATCTGCAAGCCCCTGCACTACAGGAGCCTCGTGGGCAGCAGAGCTTGTGCCCAGATGGCAGCAGCTGCCTGGGGCAGTGGCTTTCTCCATGCTGTCCTGCACACGGCCACTACATTTTCCCTGCCCCTCTGCCAAGGCAATGCTGTGGACCAGTTCTTCTGTGAAATCCCCCAGATCCTCAAGCTCTCCTGCTCAGATGCCTACCTCAGGGAACATGGGGCACTTGTGTGTAGTGTTTCTTTAGCCTTTGGCTGTTTTGTTTTCATTGTTTTCTCCTATATTCAGATCTTCATGGCTGTGCTGAGGATGCCCTCTGAGCAGGGCCAGCACAAAGCCTTTTCCATGTGCCTCCCTCACCTGGCTGTGGTCTCCCTCTTTCTCAGCACTGCCATGTTTGCCTACCTGAAGCCCCCCTCCATCTCCTCTCCATCCCTGGACCTGGTGGTGGCAGTTCTGTATTCAGTGGTGCCTCCAGCCTTGAACCCCCTCATCTACAGCATGAGGAACCAGGAGCTCAAGGATGCCCTGAGGAAATTGATGACTAGATGTGTTTCGGAAGCAATGAATTTCCATTCTACCTCTGCAGATGACTAATAATGTCAATGACTACAAGAACAACTAATATTATATATATAATTATTTTTGTGTGTGTTTGTGTATTTAGGAGTGTTTTCATTACTGGACTTTCTTAGTTTTAATGCGGCTAAAATTGCCCATTAAAATGATACGATTCATCTCATTTCTTCTACAGTATGTACCTTTCGAGTATAGCTCAGAGGTTCTGGATATGAGGAGCCAGGCCCTCTGTGAATTGAAATAAAAGAAAGGAGCCTGCACTGCCTTCCTTGTGTGACGTCCTTCCTGTGAGAGCTGCTCTGGCTCTGCAGGGGCAGTGCCATGTGCAGGGCTGCAGAGGAAAAGAGTCCCATCCCAGCAGCACGGCCAGGGAGCACCAGCGCTTGGGGCATGCCGAGCTGCTCTCTTGCCACTGCCCCCCTCTCGTGCTGAGCCCTGCTGGTGGGGTCAGGCCCGGCTGCTCCTGTAGCTTGGTGCCAGTGCTGCTGTGGGGCTGTGCTGGGACTGCAGGCAGGGACAGGCAGTGGGCACGGCAGTGGCACAGCCGGCCTGCGCTGCAGCACTTCCCTCCTAAGGGGGGAGCTCCTCCAAGGTGGACTGACCACAGCTCAAGGGCTCAATCTGCTGTGAGCAGGCAGAGGAGAGCTCTGCAGCCCCAGGGCACGCAGCAGCCCCAGCCAAGGAGTCTGGCGAGTGATTTGACTGCAAGGTCCCTCCTGCCCTAGCACCTCCCAGAACTGGCGCGGCACTGGCTCCTGTGTGTCAGAGAGGCTGGGAGCCCAGGAGCTGTGCCATGGGCTGGAAGGATCACAACCACATCACTTCTACCTGGGCAGATTCTGGGCCAAAAAGGGGGTGTTCTGTAGGTGTGGTATTACGAGGGCAGCAGGAAGCTAATGGCTGTTAAGTGGCCTGTGAGGTGACTTTTTTCCGAAGCAGATGACAGGTCATCCCTTGGCTCCTGGCTGGAATCTGTGCCTTTAGGCTCACATCTGCTGGTCTCCATGATAGGCCAGCAGATGCATCTGCTCTGCACACAGTTTGTGAGATCCTCTCTTCCTAAGTACCTTGTAGACCCCATAGAGGAAGAGGTCTTGGATTGGGGTTGTCATGTTAGAGGTATTCGCTTTTGCCTGAACTCATCCTTCAGGGCTGCTTTTGTGGTGGTGCAGAGCTGCTGGGCACATTGTGCAGGGTGCTCCTACAGCCTTTGTGTCCTTCTCCATGCTGGCTTGGGAGCTGCTTCTTTCTCAGGAACAGAGTAGCCAACCGAGGTGAGACAGACACTCTGAGTTCATGAAAGCCATCAGAAAGCTGCCCCTAAGAAGATGACTGATATGGGGAAGTCAGGAGAAGCCTGGCCAGGAGAGATGTGAGATTTGGGGGAGGGAAGAAGAGCTTGGACAGCAGAAGCTAATGATTTTGGAGAGGTAAGAATGCTCAGGTAATGTCGATCCCACCATAACGCAGACTTAAAGCAGTCGTGTGAGGCCCTTGCCCTATTTTAACCTATAACATTAATACCGAAATCTAAATGCCACTCCACACCCTGACAGGAATCCACTGCTCTAATTTTTGACCACAATATCCCTTGAGGCCAAAATTAGTCCATAACACCATTTCCATTACCTTTACTCTATTGCTCACTCTGATCCCTGCCCTTAACATTAGCATTAACATTCTCTATTTAAGCCAACTCTTCTTGCAGACCTAAACAAAAGGCTAAACCAAAGAGCTTGCCCATACCCTAACCACAGACCTGACACCCCAAGCCCAACACCAAACCCTCCCACTCAACAGTTGCTTAAGTTCTCACCCAGAAATGTTCGCCATATTCCCTAATGCCATACATGAACAACTAACATCCAAACCCTGTCCTCTTGTGCATTAACCTCCTTAACTTCAGCCCCTCTCCTAACCCTTAATGTTAGGTTCTTGGCCCCTTAGGGCAGGGCAGGAACCGTGAGGTGGTGGTGCAGTCACACGGCATTCAGAGATGGATGTGAGGGGCCATGGATCTGATCAGCTTGTGGGCCACAAGGAGGAGATGGGTGGGAATGCTCTGCTGAGCTCAGCTCTGCCTCAGGATCTCCTGCCCCAGCAGGAGGAATGGGACTGGGGCAGTGACTGGGAGGTCACTTCTGTCTCTGCAGCTGATAGGGCAGCAGCAGGAACGTGTCACGCAAAGGGACTGTGAGGCCCCTTCTGTCTGGAGGTGGCAGGTCACCCTTGGCTTCTCCCTGGGATGTGCACTTTGGGGCTGACATCTTCCAGTGGCCCTGCTAGGCCAGCAGAAGGCCCCTGCTTGGCATGCTGCCTGTGGGATCCCCTCTGCCTCCATCCCCAGGACGACCCAGACAGAAAGAAGGCCCGCAGAGGGCTTGTCCTGTCCCTTCTGCTTGAGTCCAGGACTGGACAGCAGGAGGCCCAACGCTTGGCTGTGTCTAGCCAAGAGGCTGCAAGGCCAGCAGCAGGCCCAGGCCTTGGGAGATGCTGCTGAGCTGACTTCTGTGTGCTTGGCTGACAGGCCGCAAGGAGCCTGATGGCTTGGGATGCCTGCTTCAGGAGTGGTTTCCACCCTGATGGAGCTTTCTTTGGTAGTTGGAAAGAGCAGGAGAGAAAAAACTGCCACAAAGTGCACCTTGGATGGTTGGCACTGGCCGCAAGGAGGGAGAAATGTCCCTCAAAGGGTCGTGGCGTGGTGACAGAGGTCACCGAAAGAGAGTCTGTGATCAGACCCAGGCTTTGTGATCATCAAGGAACAGGTGGTGAGGGTTGACAAGAGATTGGTGAAATGGTGGAACGTCCTGGATGAGAGCAAGGTGGTGAACAGAGATGGGTGTCTGCAGACTTCAAGGAAATAGGGCAAAGTGTGGGACAGCATAGGAAAGCCTGCAGAGGAGAAGGCAGAGGGTGCTGGCAAGAAGGAAAGGCCCCAACAGCCCTGACATTTTTCTGCCTTTGGCTAGAGCTTCTGAGGAGACGAGATAGAGTCATTGCAATGGGGCCTCACTGCTTCCTTGATACCCTGTGCAGGGGTGGGGAGGTGTCCTAATGAAGTTCTTCTCGTGGCATCACACTGCCCACCACATCATACAGACCCCAAGAAGAGCCCTGAGCCAGACGGGGGGGTGCAGGATCTCCCCTCCCAGTGGCTGGGGTCAGGCCTTGGCCCTTCTGCTTCACCAAAACCAACCAAGACTTTTCTCAGCACAGCGCTTTGCCTGTCTGCAATCATGGCCTCCAATTATGTGCCCTAACAAGTCCCTGGGGAGGCTTTGTTAGGAACAGCCCTCACTGGGGCCCATTAATACTCCAAGTCACTTCAACTTTTCCTTCTGACTTTACCTTCTCAAGCGGTTGCATCATTCTCCTCTCAGTACCTGGGCTTCATAGACTGAGCACCAAAATACGCCACGGATCTCATTAAAACACACAAAGTCCTCAGCAGCCATATCTCTCCCACAGTTTTCTTCACGTCTTCAAGGCTTGTGCAGCTAATTGGAGAGCTTTCATGGTGTAGTTAAGAAGGAAGATTTCAAAGAGCATCTAATAGAAATCTTTCCTCCTTTTAAAGGCTGAATGTTGTTGCATTTCATTTTGGAGCATCATTTTCCTATAGATATTGGTCTCGGGTTACTCCTTTGGAGCCCTTCTTAGATAGGAAGTGCAGGGTTTTTCCTATTTAAAAACAAACAGTAGGAAATCATGCTGTAATTTTCAAAAAAAAAAAAAATTCAAATTCCTCATTTTTTTGCCTCCAGTGATGTTTACCTTCCCAAAAGGATGACTGTACATGATCTGTTTTACACTGATTAATCGGAAATTTAAAATCATAGTGTTAATATTAATCCACATCATACTAATTCAATGAGAAACGATGAGTTTCTGGCTAAGGAAACCATTAGACAGACTGCTGAGAGATGGGCGAGCTGGAACTCACTGAAACGCAAAGCAGCAACTGGGTTGGTGAGAGCGGTCTGAATGATCAAAGGGTAAGGGGAGGGCAAAGCAGGAGAACCATGGGAAGTGCATAGGTCCAGACAGGCAGCTGGAAAGGGGACATTCAGCAGGGTCTGCGTAACCAGGATGTGTTTTGAGCCTGGAAGATGAGGGAACACACCATGATAGAAAAAGCGATGACAATGCAAGTACAGGTGAACAGCAGTATTTCTTTTTCTGTGATGAAAATACATCCCGAAAATGCCTATTTCTTCATGACGGAAATTATACCTCACGTGAGGCATTTAATGGAAGGAATTGAATCATTTGAGCTGATGAGTACTTGCTTTATTAGATAAGTACTAAAAAAATTACTGGGCATTGAGGCAGAGCTTTGCTGTCTGACCATAAGCATAACCAGGGGAAACCTCCTGCGGCCCCGTTGTGTATGAGGCACTTCCCTGGACCGGCAGATGTCAGAAAAGACCTGCAGGAGACCGGAGCCCTTTGGGAAAATCAGGTGGAGCCAGGTGGAATTCCCAGGGCACCTCCACTGCCAGCAGTGGTCTTTGTCCCTGTAACTGCAGCCCAGCCCAGCACAGGAAACCCCTTCAAAGACAACACCCTAGTTCAGTGGGTTCCTGGGATTGGCCTAGATTTGAAATGGCCATTGGAAACCTGAGATACTTTCCCTTATTCCTACGAGACACTTGAACATCCCTTTACATTCCTAGGTCATCTTTAACAATCTCAGGCTGAAAAACTCAAGTATAGCACGCTTCAAATGGCTGAGCCAGAACCCATCAGCTTGCCCCACTTTGGAAATGGTCCCTGTCCAGCTGAGGTTTTGAATGCGAAAAGAGTGAAATGACCTCTCAGGCCAATGCGCAGAGTAAGGGAAAGTCACACATATTGTGCTGGAGTGTCAGAAGGCAAAAAGCACTGCATTGTGCCTCAGAGTAATCAAGGAGACCTAATCCAGTTCATCTGTGAGATAAAGCAGAGTGAAGGACGTTGAGTTGTGTCCTAACATGACGAAGGATGTACATCACTGCTGAAGGAGCTGTCTTTTTGTGCCATCACCAATGCAAATACACAAAACTGTATCAATTAAAGGTAACCTGTCCCACCCTGGCCCTGTCACCCCACAGGGCAGGAGAGAGGGAGCTGACAGCCAAGGGACGCATTTGGGTGTGGAAGGTGGGGCCCAGCAGAGACAAGGAGCCAAGGCAGTAGCTGGGGGAGGCCAGGAGAAGCAGCCCAAGGGGTGGTGCTGCTTGTGAGGACACGTTTGTGCCAGCAGCCTGAGTGGGCAGCAGCTGTGCGCAGGCGAGGGGAGGCCAGGAAGCACATGCCAAGAGCGCTCCTACCAGCAGAGACAAGGCCGCGGCCGAGGGCAAGGGGAGGGGCAGGCGCAGGGCAGGGGGCTGCAAGGGCCATGCTGAGCTCCCTGCCCCTGCAGCAGCCGCACTGGCCCTCAGCAGATGTGCTGGCCGGCACGCACGGGGAGGTGCTGGCGTGCATCAGAGAGCAGCGAGGAGGGCGCTGGAGAGGGCCGGGGCGAGGCGGGTGGCAGAGCCCCATGCAGGGGCTGGCTGGGGGTCCCCTCTGCTGCAGCCACCGCACGCGGCGTGGCAGGAGGAGGGCTCCCTGTGCACCACGGGGCAGAGCCTGGCCCTGGGCTCTTCCTGACGTCCCTGCAGCTCCTGGCAGGCAGCGGTGAGGTGCCCCTCAGCCTTCCCTCCTGTGCTGCCAGGGCACACGGCTGCCTCCTGCCCAGCTCACTGCCCACCAAGAACGTCCGACAGGGCTGCTTCCCTAGCTGGGCCTTGCCCAGGCTCAGTCCCCTGCAGGGGCAGAAACTGGCCCTTGTCCTGGTGGCTTTTCATGGCCTTCCTCTCAGTACATTCTCTTCTCATGCTTGATCTCTTTTACTGAATTCAGAGGCCTAGGAGAACTTTTTGGTACAGACTAATACAGAAAATACTTGGAGTCCCTCAGCCACATCTCTGCTTTTCCTCCACATTGCTGCTGGGCTCTTCAATCCCACAACCTCTGCTGTACCTGAAGAGAAATCATGAGAAAGAAGAGTCACAGAAAATGACTACTTGCTGGTTCCTTTATTTCGTTAATTAGCAAGAGCTTATCAGCACCTGTACATCAGGTCTCTGGGTTAAAATAAATAAATAAACAAATAAACAAATAAATAAATAAATAAAAGTTAGAAGAAGTGAGATAGAAGTGAGATGAAGAAAAAATACTTTAATTGGAATAATATTGCAAAGATTGAAAGGCAATTTTGAAATACATGAACAAAGGTGTTTCTGCCTTGCCCGGGTATATGTGAGGAAGATGTGCAGGTACCTCATTGGTGGGGAAATGCTGTATATTAGAATAACATCCTCAGTGCCTCCTTTAGCTCCTCGTTCCTCGTGCTGTAGATGAGGGTTTCACTGCTGGAGGCAACACTGAGTACAGAAATGAAACTGCCAGGTCCAGGGATGGGGAGGTGATGGAGGGAGGCTTCAGGCAGGCAGCCATGGCAGTGATGCTACACAGGGAGACCACTTTGACCCAAAACACAGCACATCTTTACACCTGCTGAGGGTGCACTCACTCTATTCCATCATCCAGGTCATTGACAAATAAGTTGACCAGGACTGGACTCAGTGTAGATCCCTGGGGGGCACTGCTGGCTACAGGCCTCCAACTAGACTCTGCTCCACTAAGCACAACCCTCTGAACTCTGCCATCCAGCCAGCTCACAATCCACCTCACTGACCGCTCATCCATCCCACACTTCCGGAGCTGGCCTGTGAGGATGTTATGGGAGACAGTGCTGAAAGCCTTGCTGAAGTCAAGGTACACAACATCCACTGCTCTCCCTCACCCACTCACCTAGTCACTCCATCATAGAAGGCTATCAAGTTGGTGAAGCACGGTTTCCCTTGGTGAACCCATGCTGACTGCTCCTGATCACCTTCTTGTCCTCCACATGCTGGAGATGACCTCCAGGATGAGCTGTTCCATCGCCTTTCCAGGGATGGAGGTGAGGCAGACCGGCCTGTAGTTGCCTGGGGTCTCCTTCTTGCCCTTTTTGAAGAGCAGCATAACATGAGCTTTCTTCCAGTCTTCAGGCACCTCTCCTGTTCTCCATGACCTTTCAAAGGTGATGAAGAGTGGGCCAGCAGTAACATCCGCCAGCTCCCTCAGCGCTCATGGATGTGTCCCATCGGGGTCCATGGACTTGTGGGTGTCAAGTTTGCCCAAGAGATCTCTGAGCTGATCCTCTTCAACCAAGGGAAAGTCCTCGTTTCTCCAGAAACCTTGTCTGACCTTGTCCCTAAGGTCAGAGATTCCAGAGGGCTGGTCTTAGCAGTGAAGGCTGAAGCAAAGGAGGCATTCAGTAATTCTGCCTTCCCTTTGTCCTTTGTCACCAGGGCACCCACCTCATTAAGCAGTGGGCCCACATTTTCCTTCCTCTTCCTTCTGCAACTGATGAGTTTGAAACAGCCCTTTTTGTTGTCCTTGACACCCCTTGCAAGATTTAGCTCCAAATGGGCCTTGGACTTCCCTGTCGCTTCCCTGCATCCTCGGACAAGGTCCCTATATTCTTCCCAAGTGGCTTGTCCCCTTTTCCACATTATGTATGCTTCCTTCTTCCATTTCAGTCACTCCAGGATCTCCTTGATTATCCAAGCAGGTCTCCTGCCCCCTTTGCCTGACTTTTTGCTCACAGGAATACACAGCTCTTGAGCTTGGAGGACTTGGAGGTCAGCGCGCTATTGCTGCCGGTGCACCGTTGTGGCAGCCATCGGCACCTGCTCTGCTTCGGCTCTCAGCAACCCCACATCAGCAGGGTCCTGTGCGAGACCAGGCAAGGTAGACAACTATTTGACGTTCTCTCTATTCAAGGCAGTTATGCCAACAGCCCTCTGGTGCCCTTTTGCTTAGTTGTTTACCCTTGGAAAAAGCCAGAAACACAGTCTGGAGGCATGTCGTTAGGGTTACCCAATGATGTTCACGGTACTCACGAGCTATCATAACTGGCCCCAAAGAAAGAAGGGGAAGGTGCCCTGCCTTGTGCCCTCCACCAAGTGGATTCATGAGTGTCGTACCAGTAGCACCTCAAATAGTATTTATTGATGCAGATTTAGGGAAAGCATCACAAGCCCATATTTGCTTTCCTAGTGGTAACTTAGAAGTTTCTTGCAGTATGTAGTTGCTTTACAGGTAGGGATTTGCAGCAATTTGTAATAAAGATGTTCGTGAAGACAGAGCAACGAGGTGTCCGTGTCCCTGTGTACTATGGAATCCTACCAACCTCCTGCTGCGATCCATGGGTGGGCTGACCCTCCTAGGTCCTGAGCATCGTTACTGTGATGCCCTTGGAGTGGTCCTCAGAGCTGCAGGAGCAACCACAGAGCTGGGGCTTGGTGACAGCCCTCTGCTGCAGAGAACAGACCCAGCCACAGGGGCTGGACCCTTCAGGTGCCCCAGTGCCATGAAACTGGCTTTTTTTCTGCTCAAGTCTGCTGCTCCCTCACACACAGCCAGGCTTGTGGCTCATCTCCCTGTGGAGGAGGACGAGGCATAGCACTGCAGGTGCGCGAGTAAGGAAGAAATACTCCACCTGTGGGAGGGCAGGGCTGGCGGGGAGGTGGCACAGGACAGGCACTGGCCTCTTTCTCCTATTCCCCACCCAGGGAGCCTTGAGACAGCAGGTCAGTGTCCGGACTGCCCACAGGTGCCTGCAGTCCTGTATCATCAGGATCGATCTTCTCTCCTTCTGTATGTAACATTTTTACTTTTTTCTCACAGTTTGGGGCCAGCATTGGTGGACCTGGTACCTGGCACTGCAAGGCTGTGTCTCACACCGTGGTTTTTTTCGGTGAGTTTTTCCCATTGCAGCAGCAGAGCAGCAGCTAATTGCTTCTGGAAGACAACTGAAACAGTTTCTTCAGTGCATGCCTGAGCTCCTGGTTCCTCATGCTGTAGATGAGCGGGTTCACTGCTGGAGGCACCACCGAGTACAGAAATGACAACACCAGGTCCCTGGATGGGGAGGAGATGGAGGGGGGCTTCAGGTAGGCAAACACGGCAGTGCTTACAAACAGGGAGACCACGGCCATGTGGGGGAGGCACGTGGAAAAGGCTTTGTGCAGGCCCTGCTCAGAGGGCATCTTCCACACGGCCCTGAAGATCTGCACATAGGACAGCACAATGAAAACAAAGCAACCAATACCTACACAGAAGCCGATTGCAGTAAGCCCAACTTCCCTGAGGTAGGCGTCTGAGCAGGAGAGCTTGAGGATCTGGGGGATTTCACAGAAGAACTGGTCCACAGCATTGCCTTGGCAGAGGGGCAGGGAAAATGTAGTGGCCGTGTGCAGGACAGCATTGAGAAAGCCACTGCCCCAGGCAGCTGCTGCCATCTGGGCACAAGCTCTGCTGCCCACGAGGCTCCCGTAGTGCAGGAGCTTGCAGATGGCAACGTAGCGGTCGTAGGACATGACCGTGAGAACATAAAATTCTGCTGTAATCAAGAAGACAAATAGAAAGACCTGTGCAGCACATCCTTGATAGGAGATGGCCCTGGTGTCCCAGAGGACATTGGCCATGGCTTTGGGGAGAGTGGTGGAGATGGATCCCAGGTCGAGGAGGGCGAGGTTGAGGAGGAAGAAGTACATGGGGTTGTGGAGGCGGTGGTTGCAGGCTATGGCAGTGAGGATGAGGCCGTTGCCCAGGAGGGCAGCCAGGTAGATGCCCAGGAAGAGCCTGAAGTGCAGGAGCTGCAGCTCGCGCGTGTCTGCGAATGCCAGCAGGAGGAACTCGCTCACAGAGCTGCTGTTGGACATCTGCTAATTCTGGTCATGAGGTCCTGTACAAGGAGGAGAAAGGCAGTGAGAATGTACCACAGGCATATCAGAGGAAAACTCTTTCCATTTTCTCATTTAAAATCACCAAAAATTGCCCATTTCTAGGCAGATATTTTGAAGGTCTCTTTCATTGATTCTTCCTGAGAGTGTCCCTGGGAGCAGGAGACTTTTCTGTGGGCAGTGGAAGAGACAGTCCTGCACTACAGCCAGAGGTAGTAGCATGGTAGTAACATGGTAGTAACATGGTAGGAACATCGGGTAGTCTCAGATTCACTTTACTGCTGATATAAAAGAGATTTCCCCAGTTTTGCTCCTAGTTCACCTAACTGCAGAGCAGAGGTGTGAAGATTTAGTTATATAATTATTTGTTTTCTATTTTTGTTTTTTACCTGCCCCACCACACCTGAGGAGCGATTCTAAGGCACAAATCCTCGGCGTTCTGCTGCACTCCAAGCAAAACCTTTTAGATCCTCAGAGGCAAAGAGACTGTCCCTTTAGTGCAGAGCGTCCCACAGAGACGACAGCCAGTCTGTCCATCAGTGCTGGTCTCAGCTGTGCTGGCATCTCTTCGACTACAGGACAATTGCACTAAGGAGGTTGTCCTGAGAAGAGCTTGAACACTGCTGAGAGCAGAGGAATCCGGGCTCCAAGTGCCCATCTCCAGACCCCTCACCCTGTCCCCGTACTCCCCTTCCCCCAGGCACCCCGAGGGCTCACTCCATGGGCAGGTGAAACCCCCATCCCCAGGCAGCCTGGGAACAAGAGCAGCAGCAGCATGGCCAGGTGGAGAAGCCAGGAGGAATGGCAGCGTGCTGCTGCCAGGGGAGGCAAGGCCAGGGAGGGACAGACGGACACTCAGCACACCCTCCTGTGCTGCAGCTCTGCCTGCAGAGGAGGCAGCTCCTGCTCATTGCAAACGATCTGTGCTCACCTCAAGCCCGCAGACACCTCCCAAAGGCAGGGCACTGGGCATCGGAGGGTTCGCAGCTCCCAAAGATCAGCTAGGATAAAGCCTGTGAGGACCACAATGATGATGTTGGAGCAGTCTGTGGGCTGAGGTGTGGGAAGGGACTTTATGAAGTTCATTGATGGCATATTGGTCCCTCACTGCAATGCTCCAGGAGTCTCAGTCTCCTGCAAAATCCTGACCGCTCATTACCATGAAACCTGCCTCCCCTCCACTGCAGGATTCTTCAGGCACCGAGTGCAGAAAAAGTCTTGCCTTTCTGGTAGGCCCTGCCTTGGTCTTTCTCTTGAAAATTGCAATCATAAATGCCATTCTCTACAGCATCTTCTCCTCCTCGCTGGAGAAACAAAGAGACCCATCCCGACAGATGCTATCAGGCATCGGATGTGCCAGCTGTAGAAGACCCCTCTGGTAACCCCACCTGCATAGCCCTGCTGCCAGAGACTCACGGTGCCAAGAGCCTGCAGATCTGTCCTGCCACACGCTGTCCTCTGTTGCTGCGCTCCTCACTGCCTCCAAGCCCTCTCTCCTTCTCTCCTCTGCCCGTGCCAGCTGCGGTCAGAGCCCCCAGCCCTGCTGCGCTGTGCAGAGGAGCTGCTCCTGGGCACAGCTGTCTCTCTGCACCACGGCCCTCTTGCCACGAGCTCTCTCTGTCCCACGAGCCCGGCCCAGCTCAGCACCAGATGCCCAGCACAAGGCATTGGAATCCCCCCTCGGGGGGCTTTGCTGAGGAGCCCACGAACCTCAGGCACTGAGAGACAATTGAAGACATCTCTCAACAAGTCCAAGTCAGAGGCAAGTTTCCTGCAGTGTCCCCCTGAGGGCCAGCACTGACACAGCCTCCCTTGGAGCTCGTTAGAGCAGAGCATTGGAGGCAGTGAGGACAAGGAGACAAAGGCAGTGTGAAGGTGACCCTGATGTGTAGGAAAACTGGATGTGTTTCACCAAGCACAAGTGTCAGGCTTTCAACCCCAGCCCCTGGGAAGGGAGATCCTTTCCCTTCACACGCTGCTCAGGGCTCTTCCTGGGGCAGGAGGAGATGGGGATGTGCATGGCCAAGTGCAGGAGAATGGTACGAGCCCTGCCTGGTTCATGGCTGGGGGCGAGGAGGCAATGAGGCCCTGATGCTTTACCAATAAGCTGTCTCCTCCTAGGCCTCAGTGGCAGAGACAACAGCCAGAGCCATGGACACAAAGCCCTGGATCCTGTTGGGACTCTCAGCCTTGCTACAGCTCTTGATCCTCTCCACACCAGGCTGTCCTAGGGACTCCCAGACCTGCACATCTGTCCCTGCTGGCTCTAGACCCTTATTTGTGTGGTGTCTCACCAGTTCTGAGCTGAGTCTGATAACTCAGATTTTTTGTTGGCCATGCTCCTCGTAAGGCAGCTCTGTAGGAAGCTGGCCTGGTTCCTGGTGAGCAGCACCACTGCTCGTATGGCATCCCTCGTGGGGGATATTCACAAGTCTATGGAGCTAGATGGGATCCCCCTCTTGGTACTGAGGGAGCTGGCAGAAGTGCTCACCAAGCCGCTTTCCATCATTTATCAGCAGTCCTGGCTACCAGGGGTGTTCCCAGTCCACTGGTAACAAGGAAATATGATGCTCCCCTACAAAATGGCTGGAAGGAGGATCTGGGGAACTACAGGCCTCTCAGTCTGACCAGTGACGGGGAAGTTCATGGAGCAGATTATCTTGAGTACCATCATGCAACACTTAGAAGACAACCAGGTGATCAGGCGCAGTCAGGAGGGCTTTATCAAAGTCAGGTCCTACTTGACAAGTCTAAACTCCTTCTGTGACAAAGTGATGCGCCCAGTGGATGACGTAATGGCCGTCGATGTGGTTTATCTAGACCTCAGTAAGGATTCTGAAACTGTTTTCTACAGCGTTCTCCCAGAGAAACTGGCTGCTCGAGGCTTGGATGGGTATCTGCTTCCTTGGATTAAAAAGTGTTTGGGTGGCTGGGCCCAAAGAGTTGTGGTACATGGAGCTAAACGGAGTTGGAGGCCGTTCTCTAGTGGTGACCCCCAGGGCTCAGTTCCGGGGCCAGTTCCCTTGAATATTTTCATCAGCGATCTGGACAAGGGGATTAAGTGCACCCTCAGTAAGTTTGCAGGGAACACCAAGTTAGAAGCGAGTGTTGGTGTGCTCGACAGTAGGTGGGCTCTGTGGAGGGTCCTAGATAGGCTGGACTCATGGGCCAAGGCCAAATGTATGAAGTTCAACAAGGCCAAGTGCTGGGTCCTGCACTTGGGGCACGTCCTGGTTCCAGTTAGGACAGAGTTAATTTTCCTCCTAGTAGCTGGTAGGGTGCTATGTTTTGGATTAGGATGAGAAGAGCGCTGATAACATGCTGATGTTTTAATTGTTGCAGAGCAGTGTTTACACCAGGCCAAGGACTTTTCCGCTTCTCGCTCTGTCCTGCCAGCGAGCAGGCTAGGGGTGCAGCAGGAGCTGGGAGGGGACAGACCCAGGACAGCTGACCCAACCTGGCCAAAGGGGTATTCCATACCATCTGACGTCATGCTAAACAATATATAGGGGTGGCTAGCTGGGGTGTGGGGGCCGGCTGCTCGGGGATAGGCTGGGCATCAGTCAGCAGGTGGTGAGCAATTGCATTGTGCATCACTTGTTTCTTACACATTATTATTATTAATACTATTATCATTATCACTATTATTATTATTATTATTGTTATTATTATATTCCTGTCTTAATAAACTGTCTTTATCTCAACTCACCGGCTTCACTTTCCCGTTTCTCTCCCCCATCCCAGAGAGGGAGGGGGGAGGGTGAGCAAACGGCTGTGTGGTGTTTAGCTGCCAGCCGGGTTAAACCACAACAGTCCTTTTGGCGCCCAACGTGGGGCTCGAAGAGTTGAGATATCGACCAATTTGTCCAGAGTGTGTTAAACTAAAATTGGTATAAGTATTGGACCTGCTTAACAGTTGCTAGTCACGATGTTGATTGCCTTAATCTCCGGTCTGCTGTGCCTGTTTTCCAAATTGAGTTTTATGGTGCGTTACTTTCTGTATGTGCTCCCTGTCGCACTGTTTATCCTTTCCGGGCCCTGGTTTAAGATTGTTATGGTACTGTGCGGTGTAACAATGGCTTATGAAATGATGAAATATCTGGTCACGACTCTAACCTGGTATTTGTTCTCAGCACTGACGTCGACTCTATACTTTGGAACCCATATCTCGGAAACTATCAGAAATTACACCTATTGCCTGTTTTCGTTAGGGAGCCAATCTGTGAAGGGGACAGGGGAAGACATGTTTCCCTCCCTGTTCACTCTCCCTTTCTCCTTCACCACCCTCTTATCCCCCGAGCTAGTTACGGTTCTCCGAGATGTTGAATATCCTTGGGATACTCAGACCAGCCTGCTCTTGTTGTTATGTCTCCTGAATGCGCTTCAGGTTTTGTTGAGGGTTTGGGAAGTGGTTTCAAAAACCTTATTGAAGCCTAGGTAGCCAACATCCACAGCCTTTCCCTTGTCCACTGAGCACATCACCTTGTCATAGATTGAGATCTGACTTGTCAAGCAGGGCCTGCTTTGGTAAATTCATGCTGACTGGGCCTGATCACCTGGTTGTCCTGGAAGTGTTGCATGATGGTACTCAAGATAATCTGCTCCATGAGTTTACCTGGCAAAGAGGTCACACTGACAGGCCTGTACTTCCCGGGATCATCACAATCAGGGTGAGCCGTCTGCCTGCAGACATTAACAGCTGACAGAATGGAGCAACTGTACAGGGGAACCTGGAGAAACTGCAGGATTTTGCCTACAGAAACATCTTGACCTTTACAAGGAGAAGAGCCCAGTCCCGCACCAGAGGAAGAGGAACCCCACACATCAGGGCAGACTGGGACCCTGCTGAGGGAGCAGTGCCCAGGAGGAGGAGGGCCTGGGCACCACGAGGGATGCCATACGAACAATGGTGCTGCTCACCAGGAACCAGGCCAGCTTCCTACAGAGCTGCCTTATGAGGAGCATGGCCACCAAGAAGATCTGAGTTATCAGACTCAGCTCAGATCAGGTGTGACACCACACAGACAAGGGTCTAGAGCCAGCAGGTAAAGATGTACAGGTCTGGGAGTCCCTAGGACAGCCTGGTGTGGAGAAGAACAAGGGCTGCAGCAAGGCTGAGAGTCCCAACAGGACCTAGGTCTTTGTGTCCATGGCTCTGGCTTTTGTCTCTGCCACTGAGGCCTAGGAGGAGACAGCTTATCGGTAAAGCACCAGGGCCTCATTGCCTCCTCGCCCCCACCCATGAACCAGGCAGGGCTCGTACCCTTCTCCTGCACTTGGCCATGCACATCCCCATCTCCTCCTGCCCCAGGAAGAGCCCTGAGCAGTGTGTGAAGGGAAAAGATCTCCCTTCCCAGGGGCTGGGGTCAAGGCCTGGCCCTCGTGCTTGTTGAAACACATCCAGGTTTTCCTACACATCAGGGTCACCTTCACACTGCCTTTGTCTCCTTGTCCTCACTGCCTCCAATGCTCTGCTCTAACGAGCTCCAAGGGAGGCTGTGTCAGGGCTGGCCCTCAGGGGGACACTGCAGGAAACTTGCCTCTGACTTGGACTTGTTGAGAGATGTCTTCAATTGTCTCTCAGTGCCTGAGGTTCGTGGGCTCCTCCCCAAAGCCCCCCGAGGGGCGATTCCAATGCCTTGGGCTGGGCGTGTGGTGCTGAGCTGGGCCTGGCTCGTGGGACAGAGAGAGCTCGTGGCAAGAGGGCCCTGGTGCAGAGAGACAGCTGTGCCCAGGAGCAGCTCCTGTGCACAGCGCAGCAGGGCTGGGGGCTCTGACCGCAGGCACCCAGGCAGAAAGGGATTCCAGGCAGCCTGGTGGGGGTGGGCAGAGGAGAGCTCAGTGCAGGAGAAACCTTCACAGCCCTGCCCATGGTAAGTCTCTGGCTGCAGGACAGTGCAGGGGAGGTTCCTGGAAGGGGCTCCTGGGTCCGGGATGTCTCTGCCTGGCCTGGAGCTGCCAGGATGTCTCTTGCGGCTTCTGCAGTGTGAAGGAGAAATTGCTGCAGGGCAGCCTTGGGCAGAGGAAGGGGAAGGCAGGGGCTGCCTGCAAAAAGAAGGCACTTTCTGCAGTCTGTGCCTGTTTTTCCTGCTCTGATTCTGGGGCAGGCTCTGTGTTGAGTGGTTGGATTTGCACAGGTGGCTGAGCTTCCACTGCCTTGAACTGAGACCTAAGCAGGTTACTGACGAACCTCAGAATATCCCCTCCCTTCTCTCTACTCACAGACTGCACCAGGGTTTTTCTGTGCTGTTCTTTAGGACCTGCAGACAAGGAGATGTAATTTTTTAGCACAACTTCTGAATGCAGCCATCCCACACCTGAGTGCTGCAAGCAGCCAGCAGCTGGGCACCAGGGGATGGACAGAGCAGCCCTCCTGGACGTGACCTCTGGCTGAGGTTTGCCGCCACAGCAACAACATTTACCATTGCAGTGGACCAGGGGTGGCGCATTGGGGGCTGATGGGCAGAGGTGGCTGCTAAGTACGGGACACTCAGCAAGCACAAAGCAGGGCTACAACCAGGGAGAGACACAAAGGTAACCCTGAAAGAAAGACAATGTGAAGGCTTTAATGAGAAAAGAAAAGAGTATTACTCAGGGAAAATTCCCCTAACAGTCTGTATTTTTTCTTCTTTGCAGTGCCCTTGATGAAGGGCAGCAAATGCCCAACAGCAGCTCTGTGAGCGAGTTCCTCCTGCTGGCATTCGCAGACACGCGGGAGCTGCAGCTCCTGCACTTCGGGCTCTTCCTGGGCATCTACCTGGCTGCCCTCCTGGGCAACGGCCTCATCCTCACCGCCGTAGCCTGCGACCACCGCCTCCACACCCCCATGTACTTCTTCCTCCTCAACCTCGCCCTCCTCGACCTGGGCTGCATCTCCACCACTCTGCCCAAAGCCATGGCCAATGCCCTCTGGGACACCAGGGCCATCTCCTATCAGGGATGTGCTGCCCAGGTCTTTTTCTTTCTCTTCTTCATATCAGCAGAATATTATACTCTTACTGTCATGTCCTACGACCGCTACGTTGCCATCTGGAAGCCCCTCCACTACGGGAGCCTCGTGGGCAGCAGAGCTTGTGCCCAGATGGCAGCAGCTGCCTGGGGCAGTGGCTTTCTCAATGCTGTCCTGCACACGGCCACTACATTTTCCCTGCCCCTCTGCCAAGGTAATGTGCTTGATCAGTTCTTCTGTGAGCTTCCTCAGATCCTCAAGCTCTCCTGCTCAGAGTCATTCCTCAGGGAGGTTGGGCTTATTGTTGTTAGTGCCTCCTTAGCATTTGGTTGCTTTGTTTTCATTGTGGTGTCCTATGTGCAGATCCTCAGGGCTGTGCTGAGGATGCCCTCTGAGCAGGGCCGGCACAAAGCCTTTTCCACCTGCCTCCCTCACCTGGCCGTCGTCTCCCTGTTTATCAGTACTGGCATGTTTGCCTACCTGAAGCCCCCCTCCATCTCCTCCCCATCCCTGGACCTGGTTGTGGCAGTTCTGTACTCGGTGGTTCCTGCTGCCATGAACTCCCTCATCTACAGCATGAGAAACAAGGAGCTCAAGGATGCATTGAGGACACTCTTTGGATACATTTCTTCATCATTAATAATGGGCGCAAAGTCCTAACAGAATACTTTTTTTTTTCTCTTTTTTTCTGAATAAGTGTTAAAACAGTCTTACTTTACTTTTAAACTATTTTCTGAACCTTGTGATTTTCATTCAGAAATGATCTACTTAGTATCCTGTGTGTTTATCATTGTATTTTAGTTTTGAACCAAGTATCTCATGTACTTATGGAAGTGGGTTTCCACTTTAGGTAAAGACAAAACAGAGTCGAGCAGAAATTCATTGGTCTCAGCTTCCATCCCTTCCCATCTTTTCTGGAGGTGGGGGAGCAGCCCCAGCACGCAGGAGGGGCTCAGGGCCCAGAGCCCAGCTGCCACATGGAGGAGCAGCCCCGCTGGCCCTCGCGGCTGCCCCTCACTGCCCGCTGGGCTCTGCCTCTCTGCTGCCTTCGGGTCGGGGCTGCTGCTTCCCTGGAGCCATGGCCATGGCCAGCAGCAGGACGTGGCCTTTTCACTGCTGCTCTCTTCTGGCTTCCACATTGTGCTTCTTGTATTTGGATAAGCCCTGAGATCTCATGTATGTTGGTGACAGTCCTCTTATCTCTACATTGGCATCTCTTCAATATCTCTGCACGCCTCTTGCAAAGCTGGTTTCAGGAATACACCCAAGGAGCTGCTTCCTGAACAGACCTCTTGCTTTTCTGGGCCTCACAATGGATCAGAACCCCAGAGGGATCAGTGAAGGACCAAGGGCTGGACTGGGAGCTGCCTTCTTGCTTGCCTATGGCCCAGCAAACAGTAACTGGCCTTGACTGGCCTGGGATTGTCCCCGTGGTGCTGGGTCTGATGGCAAATGGCATCCTGGAGAGGAATCTGGATCTGCTCTGTGCCTGGGCCAGGCCTCTTGTGCTGGCCTGGGGAGCGGGGCTGGCCCTGCGAGGCACAGGCACTCTGTGCTGGGGATGTCCCAGGCAGGAGAGCAGGGCTCCTGCAGCTTCACGGCCCTCCATCTCCTGAGCCGTGGCTGGCCCCAGC
Source organism: Anser brachyrhynchus (assembly GCF_964034855.1). Classification (NCBI taxonomy): domain Eukaryota; kingdom Metazoa; phylum Chordata; class Aves; order Anseriformes; family Anatidae; genus Anser; species Anser brachyrhynchus. The sequence goes on from NW_027663703.1 coordinate 456,067, forward strand.
GCGGGGGCTGCTGGGGAGGCCCAGAGCCGCCTTTGTGCCAGCAGCTGCGGTGCCTTGCGAGGGGCTAGGGCTGTGCTGGCCGTGCCCAGAGCCCTGCAGCAGGCTGCGGTGGGCACTGGCCTGGGGCCAGCCCAGCCTGGGCTGCTGGGCTGGGGAGAGGTCCGGGAGGTGGGGAGAGGTGGGCAGGGGCTGGGCTGGGCTGGGCAGTGCCCGGCAGAGGGCAGCAGCAGCGTCAGGGAGCGGTGGCAGCATGCAGGGGAGGGCTCCCAGCAGGGCTTGGTGCTGCAGAGCCAGGGCTGGGGAAGGGAGCCCCGAGCTGCAGGGGCAGGGGACACGAGGCTGCTCGGGGCCCTTGCTGGCCTGGGCAGAGCAGGAAGGGGGCCCAGGGCATTCGTCCCCTCACCGCAGCCTGCCACGACCTGCACGGCGCTCACTCAGCATCCAGGGCCTGGCTCTGCCCCGTGGTGCGCAGGGAGAGGGCAAAGCCTCTCTGAAAAAGAGGCTGAAACTGAAAAAGGTCCCTCCGCTGCCCCGTGGTGTGATAGGGCCGGGGTGGGACAGGTTACCTTTATTGGATGTAGTTCTCGTATAATTTGCATTGGTGATGGCACAATAAGACAGCTCCTTCACCAGTGATGTACATCCTTCTTCATGTTAGGACACAACTCAACGTCCTTCAGTCTTCTTTATCTCACAGATGAACTGGATTAGGTCTCCTTGATTACTCTGAGGCACAGTGCAGTGCTTTTTGCCTTCTGACACTCCAGCACAATATGTGTGACTTTCCCTTACTCTGCGCATTGACCTGACGGGTCATTTCACATTTTTCACTTTCAAAACCTTACTTGGATGGGGACCATTTCCGAAGTGAGACAAGCTGATGGGTTCTGGCTCAGCCATTTGAAGTGTGCTATACTTGAGTTTTTCAGCCTGCGTTTGCTAGAGATGACCCAGGAAGGGAAACGGGTGTTCAAGTGTCTCGTAGGAATAAGGGGTATCATGGGTAAAGTAGGAATAAGAATATCATGGGTTTCCAACAGCCATTTCAAATCTAGAGCAGTCCCAGGAACCCACTGAAGAAGGGGTTTGTCTTTGAAGGGGTTTCCTGTGCTGGGCTGGGCTTCAGTTTCAAGGAGAAAGACCACTGCTGGCAGTGGAGGTGCCCTGGGAACTCCACCTGGCTCCACCTGATTTTCCCAAAGGACTCCGGTCTCCGGCAGGTCTTTTGTGACATCTGCTGGTCCAGGGAAGTGCCTCAAACACAACGGGGCATCAGGAGGTTTTCCCTGGTTATGCTTATTGTCAGCCAGCAAAGCTCTGCCCCAATACCCTGTAATTTTTTTTAGTACTTAACTATTAAAGCAACTACTCATCAGCTCAAATGATTCAATCCCTTCCGTTAAATGTCTCACATGAATGATAATTTCTATCATGAAGAAATGTTAATTTTCAGGATTTATATTCATCGCAGGAGAAGAAATACTGGTGTTCACCTGTACTTGCATTGCCATCGCTTTGTCTATCATGGTGTACTCCCTCATCTTCCAGGCACAAAACCTGACTTGATTACACAGACCCTTCTGAATGTCCCCTTTCCAGCTGCCTGTCTGCACCTATGCACTTCCCATGGTTCTCCTGCTTTGCCCTCCCCTTACTCTTGGATAATTCAGACTGCTCTCACCAACCCAGTTGCTGCTTTGAGTTTCAGTGAGTTCCAGCTCGCCCATCTCTCAGCAGTCTGTCTAATGGTTTCCTTAGCCAGAAACTCATCATTTATCATTGAATTAGTATGATATAGATTAATATTAACACTACTATTTAAAATTTCCTATTAATCAGCGTAAAATAAATCTTGAACAGTCATCCTTTTGGGAAGGTAAACATCACTGGAGGCAACAAAATAAGGAACATTAACTTTTTTTTTTTTTTAAAATTGCAGCATGATTTCCTGTTGTTTGTTTTAAATAGGAAAACCCCTGCTCTTCCTACCTAAGCAGGGCTTCAAAGGAGTAACCCTAGACCAATATCTATAGGAAAATGATGCTTCAAACTGAAATAGTACAAAATTCAGCCTTTAAAATGAAGAAAGATTTCTCTTAGATGCTCTTTGAAATCTTCCTCCTTAACTATACCATGAAAGCTCTCCAATTAGCTGCACAAGACATGAAGACTTGAAGAACATTGTGGGAGAGATATGGCTGCTTAGGAGATTCTCTGTTTTAATGAGTTCCGTGTCGTATTTTGGTGCTGAGTCAATGAAACTGGGGTACTGAGAGGAGAATGATGCAACTGCTTGAGAAAGTAAAGTCAGAAGGAAAAGTTGAAGTGACTTGGAGTATTAATGGGCCCCACTGAGGGCTGTTCCTTACAAAGCCTCCCCAGGGACTTGTTAGGGCACATAATTGGAGGCCATGATTGCAGACAGGCAAAGCGCTGTGCTGAGAAAAGTCTTGGTTGGTTTTGGTGAAGCAGAAGGGCCACGGCCTGACCCCAGCCGCTGGGAGGGGAGATCCTGCACCCCCACGTTTTGCTCAGGGCTCTTCTTGGGGTCTGTATGATGTGGTGGGCAGTGTGATGCCACGAGAAGAACTTCATTACGACACCTCCCCACCCCTGCACAGGGTATCAAGGAAGCAGTGAGGCCCCATTGCAATGACTATATCTCGTCTCCTCAGAAGCTCTAGCCAAAGGGACAAAAACGTCAGGGCTGTTGGGGCCTTCCATTCTTGCCAGCACCCTCTGCCTTCTCCTCTGCAGGCTTTCCTATGGTGTTCCAGACTTTGCCTTATTTCCTTGAAGTCTGCAAACACCCATCTCTGTCCACCACCTTGATCTCATCCAGGACTTTCCATCATCTCACCCATGTCTTGTCAACCCTCATCAGCTGTTCCTTAAAACACAAAGCCATGGTCTGATTACAGACACTCTTTGGGTGATCTCTGGCACCACAGCACGACCCTTTGAGGGACATTTCTTTCTGCTCGTGGCCAGTGACAACCTTCCAAGGGGCCAGTGCTACACTTCCAAGGTGCACATTGTGGCAGTTTTTCCTCTCCTGCTCTTTCATACTACCAAAGAAAGCTCCATCAGGGTGGAAACCACTCCTGAAGGAGGAGTCCCAACCCATCAGGCTCCTTGCGGCCTGTCAGCCAAGCAGACAGAAGTCACCTCACCAGCATCTTCCAAGGCCTGGGCCTGCTGCTGGCCTTGCAGCTTCTTGGCTAGACACAGCCAAGCCTTGTGCCTCCTGCTGTCCAGTCCTGGACTCAAGCAGAAGGGACAGGACAAGCCCTCTGCGGGCCTTCTTTGTGTCTGGGTCCTCCTGGGGATGGAGGCAGAGGGGATCCCACAGGCAGCATGCCAAGCAGGGGCCTTCTGCTGGCCTAGCAGGGCCACTGGCAGATGTCAGCCCCAAAGTGCACATCCCAGGGAGAAGCCAAGGCTGACCTGCCACCTCCAGACACAAGGCACCTCACAGTCCCTTTGCGTGACACGTTCCTGCTGCTGCCCTATCAGCTGCAGAGACAGAAGTGACCTCCCAGTCACTGCCACAGTCCCATTCCTCCTGCTGGGGCAGGAGATCCTGAGGCAGAGCTCACCTAGGGGAGTCGTAGCTGACCTACTGCGCCCACTCAGTACCTGTTTTTCACTTTCTGGGTTAGAGATGAAGCAAAGTTTTAGTGGGAGTGTTCGGTGTTCTGCTTGTGGTGTCAGGTCTGTGGTTAAGTTATGGACAAGCTCTATGGTTTAGGGTTTTATTTAGGTCTCCCAAGAAGTCTCGGTTTAAAGAGAGCATTTTAATGCTAGTGTTAAGGGAAGGCATTAGGGTTAGCAAGAGAGAAAACTGATTCCTGTCACAGTGATGTAGTAGCATTTAGGTTTAGGGATTAAAATTCCTGGTTCAAGTAATGTAAGGGCCATACATGACTGTTTTAAGTCAGTGTTACCACAGCATCTACATTACATGAACCCTCTTAGGTCTACCAAATCATAAGTTTCTGCTGTCCAAGCTCTTCTTCCCACCCTAAAATCTCACATCTCTCTTGTCCAGGCTGCTCCTGACCTCCCCATACCTTATTGGGATCAGCTTTCTCATGACATTCTTGATCCCAGAGTATCTGTCTCACCTCTGTTGGCAACTCTATTCTTGAGAAAGAAGTGGCGTTGTTGTCAGGAGGGAAAAGGGCACAAAGGTCTTTAGTAGCATCCTCCAAAATGTTCCCTTCAGCTCTGCACCTCCACCAAATTATGCTTGTTGTGGTTTAACCCAGCCGGCAGCTAAACACCACAGAGCCGTTCGCTCACCCTCCCCCCTCCCTCTCTCGGATGGGGGAGAGAAGCGGGAAAGTGAAGCCTGTGAGTTGAGATAAAGACAGTTTATTAAGGCAGGAATATAATAATAACAATAATAATAATACTACTATTACTAATAATAATGCGTGCAAGACAAGTGATGCACAATGCAATTGCTCACCACCCGCTGACCGATGCCCAGCCTATCCCTGAGCAGCCGGCCCCCCCACCCCGGCCAGCCACCCCTATATATTGTTTAGCATGACGTCAGATGGTATGGAATACCCCTTTGGCCAGTTGGGGTCAGCTGTCCTGGGTCTGTCCCCTCCCAGCTCCTGCTGCACCCCCAGCCTGCTCGCTGGCAGGACAGAGCGAGAAGCCGAAAAGTCCTTGGCCTGGTGTAAACACTGCTCTGCAACAATTAAAACATCAGCATGTTATCAGCGCTCTTCTCATCCTAATCCAAAATATAGCACCCTACCAGCTACTATGAGGAAAATTAACTCTGTCCTAACTGGAACCAGGACAGATATCCACCCCTTATTCCATACCATTTATGTCATGCTCAGGTTACACTCTTTCCAATACCTTGTAATTAATCACCATTTTCATCTATGATGTATAGCAATCATGGTAGTGATGACATACAGTATTATATAATAATAAACATGCTACAATTCAACTCATGGGCTATTCTCACCCAGTATCAAATCCCCTTGAGATACACACCGGACCTCCCCATTCTTTTGCATTACCCACCAAGTGCATCCAGGTCCCTGAGCAAAAGCAATCCCACGAATGGGTTTGCCTTTTCCCGAGGCAGGAGTAGCCCAGACTGTTTTACCCAGCATGTTTCTTACGTGCACTACAGGAACTTTATCCCCTTCTACAGTGCGTAACAGGCTTGATTGGGCAGGTCCAGCTCGGTTGGCAGATCCCCTAGTATTGACTAACCAGGTGGCCTTTGACAAATGTGTATCCCAATTTTTGAATGTCCCAGCACCCATTGCTTTCAGTGTAGTCTTCAACAGTCCGTTGTATCGTTCAACTTTTCCAGAGGCTGGTGCATGATAGGGGATGTGATACACCCACTCAATACCATGTTCTTTGGCCCAAGTGTCTATAAGGTTGTTTCGGAAATGAGTCCCGCTGTCTGACTCAATTCTCTCTGGGGTGCCATGTCGCCATAGGACTTGCTTTTCAAGGCCCAGGATAGTGTTCCGGGCGGTGGCATGGGGCACAGGATATGTTTCCAGCCATCCGGTGGTTGCTTCCACCATTGTAAGTACGTGGCGCTTGCCGTTGCGGGTTTGAGGGAGTGTGATGTAATCAATCTGCCAGGCCTGTCCATATTTATATTTCAGCCATCGTCCTCCATACCAAAGAGGCTTGGACCGTTTGGCTTGCTTGATTGCAGCACATGTTTCACAATCATGAATAACCTGTGCTATAGTGTCCATGGTCAGGTCCACCCCTCGATCACGAGCCCATCTGTATGTTGCACCTCTGCCTTGATGGCCTGAGGTGTCATGGGCCCATCGGGCTATAAATAATTCACCTTTATGTTGCCAGTCCTTTATGTTGCCAGTCCAGGTCCACCTGAGCCACTTCAGTCTTAGCAGCCTGATCCACCTGCTGGTTGTTTTGATGTTCTTCAGTAGCCCGATTCTTGAGCACATGAGCATCAAAGGTACATGGCGTACCTTTACAACCAGGTTCTCTACCCGGGCAGCAATATCTTGCCACAATGCCGCAGCCCAGATGGGCTTGCCCCTGCACTGCCAGTTGTTCTGCTTCCATTGCTGTAACCACCCCCACAGGGCATTTGCTACCATCCATGAATCAGTATAGAGATAGAGAACTGGCCACTTTTCTTGTTCAGCAATATCTAAAGCCAGCTGAATGGCTTTCACTTCTGCCAACTGACTCGATTCACCTTCTCCCTCAGCAGCTTCTGCAACTCGTCGTGTAGGACTCCATACAGCAGCTTGCCATCTCCGATGCTTTCCCACAATACGACAGGACCCATCAGTGAACAAGGCATATTTCTTCTCAATTTCTGGTAGCTTGTTGTACAGTGGGGCTTCTTCAGCACGGACCACCTCCTCCTCTGATGATATCCCAAAGTATTTGCCTTCTGGCCAGTCCATAATCACTTCCAAGATTCCTGGGTGACTGGGGTTTCCTATTCGAGCCCGCTGAGTAATCAGTGCAACCCACTTGCTCCATGTGGCATCAGTTGCATGATGTGTAGAGGGGACCCTTCCTTTGAACATCCAGCCTAGTACCAGCAGTCGGGGTGCCAGGAGGAGCTGCGCTTCAGTACCGACCACTTCTGAAGCAGATCGAACTCCTTCGTATGCTGCCAATATCTCCTTTTCAGTTGGAGTGTAGCGGGCCTCAGATCCTCTGTATCCCCGACTCCAAAACCCCAGGGGTCGACCTCGAGTTTCCCCAGGTTCTTTCTGCCAGAGGCTCCAGGTGGGACCATTCTCCTCGGCTGCGGTGTAGAGCACATTCTTTACATCTGGTCCTGTTCGGACTGGCCCAAGGGCTACTGCATGAACTATTTCCTGCTTAATTTGTTCAAAGGCTTGTCGTTGCTCAGGGCCCCATTCAAAAGCATTCTTCTTACGGGTTACTTGGTAGAGCGGGTTTACAATCAGACTGTAATTTGGAATATGCATTCTCCAAAACCCCACGACACCTAGGAAAGTTTGTGTTTCTTTTTTGCTAGTTGGTGGAGTCATAGCTGTTATTTTGTTGATCACATCCATTGGGATTTGACGACGTCCATCTTGCCATTTTATTCCTAAAAACTGGATCTCTCGTGCAGGTCCTTTAACTTTATTCTGTTTTATGGCAAGACTGGCCTTCAGAAGGATTTGGACTATTTTCTTCCCTTTCTCGAAAACTTCCTCTGCAGTGTCACCCCACACAATGATGTCATCGACGTACTGCAGGTGTTCAGGAGCTTCCTCCTGCTCCAGCGCAGACTGGATCAGTCCATGGCAAATGGTAGGGCTATGTTTCCACCCCTGGGGCAGCCGATTCCAAGTATATTGGACTCCCCTCCAAGTGAAAGCAAACTGTTGCCTGCACTGCGCTGCTAGAGGGATGGAGAAAAATGCATTAGCGATATCAATTGTGGCATACCACTTGGCTGCCTTTGATTCCAGTTCATACTGGAGTTCCAGCATGTCCGGCACTGCAGCACTCAGTGGTGGCGTGACTTCGTTCAGGCCACGATAGTCCACTGTTAGTCTCCACTCACCATTAGACTTTCGCACTGGCCATATGGGACTATTAAAAGGTGAATGAGTCTTGCTGATCACTCCTTGGCTCTCCAGTTGACGAATTAGCTTATGGATGGGACTCAGGGAGTCTCGGTTGGTGCGATATTGCCGCCGGTGCACAGTTGTGGTAGCGATCGGCACTTGCTGTTCTTCAACCCTCAGCAACCCCACAACACAAGGGTCCTCTGAGAGACCAGGCAAGGTAGACAACTGTTTAATGTCCTCTGTCTCCAAAGCAGCTATGCCAAAAGCCCAGCGGAACCCTTTTGGGTCCTTGAAATATCCTCTTCTAAGATAGTCTATGCCAAGGATGCACGGAGCATCTGGGCCAGTCACAATACGGTGCTTTTGCCACTCATTCCCGGTTAGACTCACCTCAGCCTCCAATCCAGTTAACTGCTGGGATCCCCCCGTCACACCATAAATACAGATGGGCTCTGGCCCTTTATAGCTTGATGGCATTAGAGTACATTGTGCACCGGTGTCTACCAAAGCCTTATACTTCTGTGCGTCTGACGTGCCAGGCCATCGAATCCACACAGTCCAATAAACTCGATTGTCCCTTTCCTCCCCCTGGCTGGAGGCAGGGCCCCTCTAGTCCTGGTCAGAATCTTCGTTTCTGTGTTTAAAGGACTGCCTGCTGGAAGTTGGAGCCGCAAACTTTTCAGAGAACTCCTTTTTCCCAATTGTTTTCCTTTGCAATTCACGTACCCGTGCCTCTAGGGTCGCAGTAGATTTTCCATCCCATTTTCTCATGACCTCTCCATGGTCACGTAGGTAAAACCACAGGGTGGCGCAGTGTGTGTGCCCACCATATTGTCTTCCTTGCATAGATGAACGTTTACCCCTAATAGCTGAGACACTGGTTTGTACAGGTGGGGAGGAAAATAATCTCTCTTCAAGTTGGTGGATCTTTTCAGAAAGTTTCTCCAAAGTATTCTCTTTTAGCTGGTGGACACTGGTTCGTTCAGGTGAAGGGGAAGATAATCTTTCTTCAAGTTGGTGGATCTTTTCAGAAAGTTTCTCCAAAGCATTCTCTTTTAGCTGGTGGACACTGGTTCGTTCAGGTGGAGGGGAAGATAAATTCTCTTTAAGTTGGTGGACCTCTTCAGAGAGTTTCTCCACAGCTGAGACACAGGCCTGTAGGGAAGAGGAGAGATTTCCTTCGTACTGCCGGAGTATTTTAGTCACTTCATTCACTGTGGGTTCCTGATCCTCTTTCCAGGCTAGTATTGCCAATGAGCTGGCATATGATGATGGTGCACTCTGTACAAACTTCCGCCACATGGGTAGTGTACACCGGACTGCATCTGGATCTGCGGATGTTTGTGCGTCGTCTAGGTCCTTATAAATTACTTCCCGTACGGCCAATTCCCTCAGGTACTGAATTCCCTTCTCCATGGTGGTCCATTTGCCTGGTAGACATACAAGTTCTTCCTTGAAGGGATACCTTTCCTTCACAGCTGAAAGGAGACGCCTCCAGAGGCTGCGAGATCGTGCTCCATCTCCAATTGCTTTGTCAATGCATGCGTCCCTAGCAAGGGATCCCAGCCGCCTGGCTTCCTTGCCCTCTAATTCCACATAATTGGCTCCCGTGTCCCAGCACCGGAGCAGCCAGGTGACAAGCTGCTCACCTATACAGCGACCAAAATCTTTTCGCACATCTCGTAGCTCACGCTGGTATAGAGTCCGGGTAGTTACTGTTGATTTTTCGACATCCCCATCCTCATCTTCAGTCTCCTGCACCTTTGATGGCCCAGCCTCGTCTTCACTATGCCCAGACTTAGCAGAAGACTGTCTGCGTTCTAAACGACCTGAGTCTCTATACCATTTTTTCACCTTGTCTACAGGGGCAACTTGCACTGCTACAGCTCGTTTCTCTGACCCAGCCACAGGGTCTGCCACAGGGGTTGGAATACCCTCTGCGGGGTCAACTTGCACTGCTACAGCTCGTTTCTCTGACCCAGCCACAGGAGTGGGAGCGGCTGCAGGAGCTGGAGCGGCTGCAGGGGCTGGAGCTGGAGCGGCTGCAGGAGCTGGAACTGGAGCGGCTGCAGGAGCTGGAGCTGGAGTGGCTGCAGGAGCTGGAGTGGCTGCAGAAGCTGGAGCAGCTGCAGGAGCTGTTACTAGGTTGATAGTAGCATCAATTGCAGCTCGATAGGCACAAGCCAGACCCCAGCACGCTACAGTGATTTGTGTCACTTTGGAACTGCCAGAGTCATGACACCTTTTTTTCAACATTCTGCCAGCTTTTTAGCATTTTGCAGTTGTTCAGGGGTGAATGTCCAAAACACTGGAGGTGACCACTGCTCTAGAAACCTGCCCATATCCTCCCACACTCCCTGCCACTCGCAACTATCCCGCCTCAAGACAGATCTCCGGATGAGATTCCTAAGTAGTTGTTTAACCCTCAACAAAACCTGAAGCGCATTCAGGAGACATAACAACAAGAGCAGGCTGGTCTGAGTATCCCAAGGATATTCAACATCTCGGAGAACCACCGTAACTAGCTCGGGGGATAAGAGGGTGGTGAAGGAGAGAGGGAGAGTGAACAGGTAGGGAAACATGTCTTCCCCTGTCCCCTTCACAGATTGGCTCCCTAACGAAAACAGGCAATAGGTGTAATTGCTAATAGTTTCCGAGATATGGTTTCCAAAGTATAGAGTCGACGTCAGTGCTGAGTACAAATACCAGGTTAAAGTCGTGACCAGATATTTCATCATTTCATAAGCCATTGTTACACCACACAGTACCATAACAATCTTAAACCAGGGCCCAGAAAAGATAAACAGTGCAACAGAGAGCACATACAGAAAGTAACGCGCTATAAAACTCAATTTGGAAAACAGGCACAGCAGACTGGAGATTAAGGCAATCAACATCGTGACTAGCAACTATTAAGCAGGTCCAATACTTATACCAATTTTAGTTTAACACACTCTGGACAAATTGGTCGATATCTCAACCCTTCGGGCCCCACGTTGGGCGCCAAAAGGACTGTTGTGGTTTAACCCGGCTGGCAGCTAAACACCACACAGCCGTTCGCTCACCCTCCCCCCTCCCTCTCTGGGATGGGGGAGAGAAACGGGAAAGTGAAGCCGGTGAGTTGAGATAAAGACAGTTTATTAAGACAGGAATATAATAATAACAATAATAATAATAATAGTGATAATGATAATAGTATTAATAATAATAATGTGTAAGGAAACAAGTGATGCACAATGCAATTGCTCACCACCCGCTGACCGATGCCCAGCCTATCCCCGAGCAGCCGGCCCCCCCACCCCGGCCAGCCACCCCTATATATTGTTTAGCATGACGTCAGATGGTATGGAATACCCCTTTGGCCAGTTGGGGTCAGCTGTCCTGGGTCTGTCCCCTCCCAGCTCCTGCTGCACCCCCAGCCTGCTCGCTGGCAGGACAGAGCGAGAAGCCGAAAAGTCCTTGGCCTGGTGTAAACACTGCTCTGCAACAATTAAAACATCAGCATGTTATCAGCGCTCTTCTCATCCTAATCCAAAACATAGCACCCTACCAGCTACTAGGAGGAAAATTAACTCTGTCCTAACTGGAACCAGGACATCTACCTTGCCCAGTCTCTGGGAGGAGCCTTCCGTTTGTGGAGTTGTTGAAGGTCAAACAAGAGCAGGTGCAGGTGGTTACCACAATGTTCTACCAGTTGGGGACAGGCTGGACATCAGTAAGTAATGAGGAATTGCACTGTGCATAACTTGCTTTGTACATAACAACAACAACAACAATGATAATAATAATAATAATAAAACAACAACAACAATGATAATAATAATCATCATCATCATCATCATAAAAGCTACTGTTATTATTTCTCTTCCCTTTCGGTCCATTAAACTGCCCTTATCTCAACACATAAGCATTTGGGGGGTTGGTGTGAGCTAACTGCTGTGTGGTGCTGAGCTACTTGCCAGGTTAAAGGACAACATGTTTGACAACTACACTCTAATAGCACAAATCACAGTGAGGAAGTGACCTCACAGTCACTGCCACAGTCACATTCCTCCTGCTGGGGCAGGAGATCCTGAGGTAGAGCTGACCTCTCTCTAGCCCCCTAGGCACCTGTTTTTCACGTTCTGGGTTAGAGATGAAGCAAAGTTTTAGTGGGAGTCTTTGGTGCTCACCTTGTGGTGTCAGTCTGCGGTTAAGGTATGGACAAGCTCTGCGGCTTAGGGTTTTTAGGTCTGCCAAGAAGTCCAGGGTTAAATAAACCATTTTAATGTTAGTGTTAAGGAAAGGGATCAGGGTTAGCAAGCGAGAAAACGGATTCCTTTGAGAGTGTTGTAGTAGCATTTAGGTTTAGGGATTAAAATTCCTGGTTCAAGTAAGGTAAGGGCCATACATGACTGTTTTAAGTCAGTGTTACTGCAGCATCTACATTACATGACCCCTCTTACCTCTACAAAATCATAATTTTCTGCTGGCCAAGCTCTTCTTCCCACCCCAAAATCTCACATCTCTCTTGCCCAGGCTGCTGCTGAACTCCCATATCTTATTGGGATCAGCATTCTGATTACATTCTTGATCCCAGACTATCTGTCTCACCTCTGTTGGCTACTCTAATCTTGAGAAGGAAGTGGCATTGTAGTCAGGAGGGAAAAGGGCACAAAGGTCATCCTGCACAATGTGCCCATCAGCTCTGCACCTCCACAAAACTGTGCTTCCTACCTACAAGTTTTGTTTCCAGAATGGCTTCTATGGTCCAGGGTTTCTTTTCCCAGGCCCTCAGGCATGTTTTTTTTTCGGATGTGCAGGGATGGGATAAGGAAATCCAAGGCATGGATGGAACTGAGCTTGGGAGGGGATGCAAAGAACAAAAGGAAGATATTCTATAGATATATGGCTCAGAAAAGAAAGGGCAAGGAGAGTTTACCCCCTCTGATGGATGAGAAGGGTGAACTGGTAATGACAGACATGGAGAAGGCTGAGGGACTCAGCAACGTCTTCTCCTCAGTCTTCCCTGCCAGTCAGGCTTCCCAAGTCTTTCATTCCCCTGAACCAAGAGATGGAGGTTGCGGAGCAAAGTCCCACCTGCTGTAAGTGAAGAGCAGGTTCGAGACCACCTGATGAAACTCAACAAGTACAAGTCTATGGGGCCTTATGACATGCACCCCATGTCCTGAGGGAACTGGCTGATGTAGTTGCCAAACCTCTCTCCATCCTATTTGAAGAGTCCTGGCAGTCGGGTGAAGTCCCTGGTGACCTGAAAAAGGAAAATATCACTCGCCTTTTGATTAACGGTAGAAAGGATGACCCAAGGAACTCCAGAACTGTGAGCCTCACCTCAATGCCTGGCAAGATCATGGAAAAGATCCTCCTGGAATCACTGTCAGGCACATGCAAGAGAAAGAGGTGATCCAAGAGAGCCAGCATGGCTTCACCAAAGGGTAAGTCACGCCGGACAGGCCTGGTGGCTTTCTACAATGGAGTGACCACATCAGACGACAAGCAAAGACCGACTGATGTCATCTACTTGGACTTCTGTAAGACCTTTGACACGGTCAGAAATGGCATCCTGGTCTCCAAATTGGAGAGAGACGCATTTGATGTGTGGACCATTGAGTGGATAAGGAGTTGGCTTGAAGGTCATACCAGAGAGTGGTCGTCAATGGCTCTATGTCCAAGTGGAGGCTGGTGATGAGTGGTGTCCCTCAGGGGTGTATCCTCGGACTAGTACTGTTTAATATCTTTGTCAACATAGACAGCGGCCCTGAGTGCAGATGACACCAAGCTGAGTGGTGTAGTTGATGCAACAGAGGAAGGGATGGCATCCAAGGGGACCTGGACAGGTTTGAGAAATGGGCTCATGTTAACCTAAGGAGCGTCAAGAAGTCGTTCAGAAAGTTCAAGTGCAAGGTGCTGCACCTGGGCCGGGGAAATCCCAAACATGGGGATAGGCTGGGAGAAGAACTCATTGAGAGCAGCCCTGCAGAGAACCTGGGGGTTCTGCTGCATGAAATGCTCAACATGATCCAGCAGTGTGTGCTTGTAGCCCAGGAGGCCAACTGCATCCTGGGCTGCATCAAGAGGAGTGGGCAGCAGGATGAGGCAGGTGATTGTCCCCCTCTGCTCTGCACTTGTGAGGCCCCACTTGGAGTCCTGCGTCCAGGTCTGGAGCCCCCAGCACAAGAAGGGTGTGGGCTGTCAGAGTGGGTCCAAAGGGAGGCCACAAAGATGATCAGAGGGCTGGAGCACCTCTCCTATGAAGAAAGGCTGAGAATGTTGGGGCTGTTCAGCCTACCAGAAAAGAAAGCTCCAAGGTGATGTCGTTGCAGACTTAAAGAGCCTTATAAAAGGGATGGAGAAGGACTCTACTCAGGTAGATAATGATAGGACAAGGGGGAATGGTTTTAAATTAAAAGGGGAAATTCCTATTAGAGGTTAGCAGGAAATTTTTCACTCAGAGGATGGTGAGGCACTGGAACAGGTTTTCCACAGAGGTATTGGATGCCCCATCCCTGCAGGTCTTCAAGAGCAAGTTAGATGAAGTCCTGAGCAACCACGATCTCCTGGGAGGTGTCACTGCCTATGGTAGGGGGGTTGGAACTAGATGATCTTTGAGGTCCTTTCCAGCCCAGGCCATGCAATGATTCTGTGATTCTATGACTGGTTAAAAATAATTTTAAAACTTGTTATGTAGAAGGATAAGAATAACATTATTTCTATCAATATAAAATGTTGTTAAAATATTAATAAAAATAGACTTAACGAAATCATTATATCATTTTCCCAAATAACCAGGTAGTCCTCTTAGGATTATTTCTAATATTATATTTTGATAATAAGTATAATGACAAAAATGGTATGATAATAATCACAGTAATTAAGTCATTATTGATGATAAAGAAGAATGTATAGAAATAGTTTCCTCACTGCATCTTTAAGCTCCTGGTTCCTCATGCTGTAGATGAGGGGGTTCAGTGCTGGAGGCACCACCGAGTACAGAACTACCACCACCAGATCCATGGATGGGCAAGAGACGGAGCGGGGCTTCAGGTAGGCAAACAAGCCAGTGCTAACAGTCATAGATACCACGGCCAGGTGAGGGAGGCACGTGGAAAAGGCTTTGTGCCTGCCCTTCTCAGAGGGCATCCTCAGCACAGCCCTGAAGATCTGCACATAGGACAGCACAATGAAAACAAAACAACCACATCCTAAAGAAACACTAAACACAAGTGCCCAAACTTCCCTGAGGTAGGCATCTGAGCAGGAGAGCTTGAGGATCTGGGGGATTTCACAGAAGAACTGGTCCACAGCATTGCCTTGGCAGAGGGGCAGGGAAAACGTAGTGGCCGTGTGCAGGACAGCATTGAGAAAGCCACTGCCCCAGGCAGCTGCTGCCATCTGGGCACAAGCTCTGCTGCCCACGAGGCTCCCGTAGTGCAGGGGCTTGCAGATGGCAACGTAGCGGTCGTAGGACATGATGGTGAGAATGGAATATTCTGCTGCTATAAAGAAGAGAAAGAAAAAGACCTGTGCGGCACACCCCTGATAGGAGATGGCCCTGGTGTCCCAGAGGGCATTGGCCATGGCTTTGGGCAGAGTGGTGGAGATGCAGCCCAGGTCGAGGAGGGCGAGGTTGAGGAGGAAGAAGTACATGGGGGTGTGGAGGCGGTGGTCGCAGGCTACGGCAGTGAGGATGAGGCCGTTGCCCAGGAGGGCAGCCAGGTAGATGCCCAGGAAGAGCCCGAAGTGCAGGAGCTGCAGCTCCCGCATGTCTGCGAATGCCAGCAGGAGGAACTCGGTGATGGAGCTGCTGTTGGACATCTGCTGTTTAGAGGCATCAGGTTCTGCTCAAAGCATAGAAAGACATTAATAATGTACAACCCACTTAGCAGAGGAAAACTCCTACCGTTTCTCATTTAAACCTCCCCAATGATTCTCCACATCCAGGCAGGCATATGGCAGGTCCCTTTCCTGAGTTCTACTTGGTCCTGCCTTAGGGTGTCCATGGGAGCAGGAGACTTTGCTGTGGGCAATGGAAGAGTCAGTCCTGTCCTACAGCCAGACATAAAGAGGAATTTGGTGTCATCTCAGCTTTACTTTACTCCTAATACCAAAGACTTTTGCCCCAGTTTGGCTCATATTCAAACCAACTGCTGAGGAGTGCTGTTGGGATTTTTTATTTTCATTTTGTATTTTTTATTCTAGCTGCCCCAAGACACGTGAAGGCTGCTTTTAAGTCAGAAGTCCAGGCATCTCTCCTGCACTCCAAGTAAGACCCTGTGAATCCTCAGAGACAAAGGGACTGTACCCTTACAGCCAAGAGTCCTTTAGAGTTTTAAGGCCCTAAGTCCATCAGTCCTGCAATCAGCTGCCCTCTGCTGGCATTTCTTTGATCTACAGGGCAGTTGCACTCAGAAGTGCACCTCAAAAAAACCTGGATGCTGCTGAGAGCAGAGGAATCCAGGCTCCAAGTGCCCATCTCCAGACCCCTCACCCTGTCCCTGTACTCCCCTTCCCCCAAGCACCCCGAGGGCTCACCCCATGGGCAGGTGAAACCCCCATCCCCAGGCAGCCTGGGAACAAGAGCAGCAGCAGCACGGCCAGGTGGAGAAGCCAGGAGGAATGGCAGCGTGCTGCTGCCAGGGGAGGAAAGGCCAGGGAGGGACAGACGGACACTCAGCACACCCTCCTGTGCTGCAGCTCTGCCTGCAGAGGAGGCAGCTCCTGCTGGGGACAGCGGGGGCTTGAGGGCAGAGGCTGTGCTGGTGGCAGAGGAGAGCAGGGGGTGTCCCAGGGAAGGCGCCTGCCCTGTAGGGGCTGGCAGGGAGGTGCCTGAGCCCTCCCTCGCACAGCATTTCTGGCAGCAGCTCCCACTCACTGCCTGCCCATGTCCCTGCTGCCTGCCCGTGTCCCTGCTGGGAGCCGCTTCTGTGTCCCCACGTCTCCTCCCTGTCCATGCTCACAGACCCATCCCACAAGCTGTGTGCTCAGATTCACTCAGATTCCCCTCCACTGCAGGAATCTGAAAGCACAGAATCCAAGAAAAAGCCTTTCCCAAAAGATAAACCAAGCCTCAGTCTTCCTCTGGAAATTTCCTCTAATAAATGCCATTCTCTACAGCATCTTCTACACTTTGCTGGAGAAACAGAGAGACAAGAATCCCGACAGATGCTATCAGCAATCGGATGTGCCAGCTGTAGAAGACTCCTCTGGCAACCCCACCTGCATGGCCCTGCAGCCAGAGACGTACCTTGTCAAGGGCTGTGCAGACTTCTCCTGCAGGCAGCTCTCAGCATCCTCCCACTGCCAACTGCCTCCAAGCCCTCTCTCCTTCTCTCCTCTCCCCGTGCCAGCTGCGGTCAGAGCCCCCAGCCCTGCTGCGCTGTGCACAGGAGCTGCTCCTGGGCACAGCTGTCTCTCTGCACCAGGGCCCTCTTGCCACGAGCTCTCTCTGTCCCATGAGCCCGGCCCAGCTCAGCACCAGACGCCCAGACCAAGGCATTGGAATACCCCCTCGGGGGGCTTTGGGGAGGAGCCCACGAAGCTCAGGCACTGAGAGACAATTGAAGCCATCTCTCAACAAGTCCAAGTCAGAGGCAAGTTTCCTGCAGTGTCCCCCTGAGGGCCAGCACTGACACAGCCTCCCTTGGAGCTCGTTAGAGCAGAGCATTGGAGGCAGTGAGGACAACTACAGAAAGACAATGTGAAGGTGACCCTGATGTCACTTTTACAAACTGGATGTGTTTCACCAAGCACAAGGACCAGGCCTTGACCCCCAGCCCCTGGGAAGGGAGATCCTTTCCCTTCACACACTGCTCAGGGCTCTTCGTGGGGCAGGAGGAGATGGGGATGTGCATGGCCAAGTGCAGGAGAAGGGTACGAGCCCTGCCTGGTTCATGGGTGGGGGCGAGGAGGCAATGAGGCCCTGGTGCTTTACCGATAAGCTGTCTCCTCCTAGGCCTCAGTGGCAGAGACAACAGCCAGAGCCATGGACACAAAGCCCTGGGTCCTGTTGGGACTCTCATCCTTGTCACAGCCCTTGATCCTCTCCACACCAGGCTGTCCTAGGGACTCCCACACCTGTACCTCTTTTCCTGCTGGTTGTAGACCCTTGTCCGTGTGGTATCTCACAGGATCTGAGCTGAGTCTGGTACCTCAGATCTTCTTGGTGGCCATGCTCCTCGTAAGGCAGCCCTGGTGGAACTTGGCCTGCTTCCTGCTGAGCAGCACCACTGCTCGTATGGCATCCCTCGTGGTGTCCAGGCCCTCCTCCTCCTGGGCCAGCACTGAGATAGCCTTTGTTGGAGCTCGTTAGAGCAGAACACTGGAGGCAGTGAGGACAAGGGACAAAGGAAATGTGAATGTAACCGTGATGTGTAGGAAAACCGGATGTGTTTCACCAAGCAGAAGGGCCCAGATAAAGAAAACCAGGTAAGGGGCAGTGGTGACAGCACCCGAGAAGCGCGGCAGTGATGGAACCAGAGCTGGCCTCAGCATACAACAATGCAACACCACACACCGCCGCTGTTGCTGTGAAGGACTGTGATGACAGATGGAGCCCAAATTCATGGACTGACTGAACTCAACAGACATTTTAGAGGGATGGCTTTTCCACTATTTGAGCAGACCCATCAGTGAGCAGGATATTGTCCTTCTCATCTTCTGGGAGTTTATCAGACAGAGAGGCCTCTTCAACATTAGTCACCTCCTCCTCTGGTGACATTTCCAAGTCCCTGCCCTCTGGACAGTCCATGATCACTTCCAAGACTCCAAGACTGGGGTTTCCTGTCGGAGCCTGCTGTGTAATCAGTGCAACCCGCTCACTCCGTGGAGCATAAGGTGCATGATGTGTAGAAGGGACCCTCCCTTGGAACTTCCAACCCAGTGCCAGCCGTCAGGGTGCCAAGAGGAGCTGTGCTTCAGTATGAACCAATTCCAAAGCAGCCCCAACCCCTTCATATGTTGCCAACATCACTTTTCAGGCAAAGTATAGTGGGCCTTGGATCCTCACTATCCCTGACTCCACAACCCTAGGGGTCAACCTCACATCTCCCCTGGTACTTTCTGCCAGAGCCTCCAGGCAGGGCGATTCTCCTGAGGTGCCGTGTTGAGCACAAGTTTTACATCCTGTCCTGCTCCGACTGGCCCCAGAGCTACAGCAGGAACTATCTTCCATTGAATTTGTTCAAAGGATTGTCATTGTTCTGGGCCTGTAGTGGGTTTACGTGGCAAGGTTTTGGTAGCGGGGGAGCCATAGGGGTGGCTTCTATGAGAAGAATCCAGAAGCTGCCCCATGTCAGATAAGGGCCCCGACACCGGCCAGACCTGAGCCAATAAGTGATGTTGTTTGTGCCTCTGTGAGAGCATATTTAAGAAAGGGGAAAAACTGTTGTGGAATAGCATCTGGGAGAGAGAGAGGAGTGAGAAACAGCCTTGCAGACACCAAGGTCAGTGAAGAAGGAGGGGGAGAGGTGCTCCAGGAGCCGGAGCAGAAGTTCCCTGTGGCCTGTGGTGATGTCCATGATGAAGCAGGCCGACAGCCTATGGTGTACCACAGTGGAGCAGGTATGCTGTGCACCGGTGTCCACTAGAGCCTTATATCTTCTGTGGGTCTTATGTGCCAGGCCATGGAATCCTCAAAGTCCAATAAGCCCGATTGTCCCTACCCTCCCCGTGGCTGGAGGCCAGGTGCCTCTAGTCCTGCTCATAGTATTCATTCATCAGGTTAGATGAGGCCCTGAGCAACCGGATCTAGTGGGTGGTGACCCTGCCTATGACAGGGGGTTTGAAACTTGAAGATCTTTGAGGTCCCTTCCAACACAAACCATTCTATGATTCTATGACTACTCTGTCTGGAGGACTGCCTGATAGAAACTGGAACAGCAATTTTCTCAGAAGAACCCCTTTTTGTGATTGCATTTCCTTGCAATTCATGGACTCGTGCCTCTAGGATGGAGGTAGATTTTCCATCCCATTTTCTCATGTCCTCTCCGTGGCAGAACCACATGTTGGCACATGGTGTGTACCTACTCATTTCTCTTTCTTGAGCAACGTTCTTTTACTTACACCCGGCTGCTTACATATTGGTTTCTACAGGTAGGGAGAAAGATGCATTCTCTTGTTCTTCCTGGACCTCTTGAGAAAGTTTATCCACAGCTCAAATACAGGCCCATGAGGAAGAAGAGAGACTTCCTTCATACTGCCAGAGTTGGCTAGCTGATTCATCCACTCTGGGTTTCTCTTGGCCTTTCCAAGTCATTTCTGCCAATGAGTTGGCATATGAGGATGGTGCACTCTATACAAACTTCCACCACATGGGTCATGTACACTTTACTTCATCAGGATCTTTGGATAGTTGTTCGTTGGCTAGGTTTTTATATATCACCTCCAGCATGACTAATTCCATCGGGCACCAGATACCGAACTCCACTGTTGTCCACTTGCCTGGTTGACATACAAGATCTTCCTTCAGGGGATACCTTTCCTTCACACCTGACAGGAGTATGTTCCTTCTGCCCATTTTCCAATTGTTTGTCAGTCACCCCTTCCCTAGAGGGGGATCCCAGCTGCTTTGCATCCCTGCCCTCTAATTCCAGGCTATTGGCCCCTTTCTCCCAGCAGCCAGGTGGCAATGTGCTCACTTAGATGATGGCTGAAATCTTTCCACAAATCTCCTAGCTCACCCTGGAATAGAGATGCTGTGGTTACTGATGTTGTTATGATCTCTTTCTCTTTGCCCTTCTGCTTCCAGGATGGCCCAGCTTTACCGTAACATTCCACGTCTTCTTCCTCCTTTCTTGTCTGGGTAGGAGTTTCTTTCCTTTTTAAAAACCCTGACTTTCACATTCATTGTTTTCTCTCACATATAGGAGCAATCAATAGTGGCACAGGTTGGTTCTCTGGCCCAGCCCTGAAGCCCATCACAGCCGATGGAGTGGCTGCAGGGCCTGTTGCAGGAGTTGCTGGGGCTGCAGGGCCCATCACAGGACTTGTTCAGGCTGCATGGCCTGTTGCAGGGGTTTGGAGTGGTTGCACGGCCCATTGTAGGAGTTGCTGTGGCTGCAAGGCCATTAAGAGAAGTTGCAGCGGCTGTGGGGCCTGTCACAAGGGTTGGAGTGGCGCTGACTGCAGCTCAGTAAGCACAGGCCAAGTTGCACATTGCAGTGATTTGTGTCTCTTTGGAATTGCCAGGCTGATGACAACCCTTTTTCTAGAATTCTGCACTTGTTCAGGAATGATGTTCCAAAGCACTGGAGGTGCCCACTGATCAAGGTGCCTGCTCGTATCCTCCCACAATCCCTGCAACTCTTAGCTCTCCTGCCTTGGGGCAGATCTCTGGAGGGCATTATTAATAAGTTGGTTAATGTTAAACAAAGCCTGAAACACATTCAGGAGACATCACAATGGGAACATGCTGGTTTGACCATCCCAAGGATATTCAAAGCTTTGAAGAGCTAGTGTAACTAGCCTGGAGGAGAAGGGGGAGGTGAAGTAGAAATGGAGAGTGAAGAAGTGGGGAAAAGTGTCCCCCCATTGCCCTCTCGGTGTCCTTATCTACCAGCTCTGGGGGCTGAGTACCAGGGGAACAAATGGTCCAGCTGATAAAGACTGAGGCAAAGAAGTCATTAAGTAACTCAGCCTTTTCCTCATCACTTCTCACTAGGCTTCCTCCCACATCCAATAAAGGTCGAAGACACTTCTTAATCTTCCTTTTTAATTTTTTATTTATTAGAAAAACTTTTTTACTGTCTTAGAAACTAATAGCCAGACTGAGCGAGACTAGAGCTTTAGCCCTTCTAACTTTGCCTTGCACAGCCTCACAACATTTAGGACACCGCTCCAGACAAAAAGAGAGCATGTGTAACAAGGACACAGAGAAAAGCTGGGACCTAGCAGCCTTCCATCCCCTACCATTCTGTGACTCTGTGCTGCAGTTCCATTCAGCTGGTAACTCCGTTATTATCCAAACTTCGCTGCAGCACCTGATGCTGCTGTCTTGTCAAATATAGCACAATTACGGTGAGTCATCTGCATATAGACATTAACAGCTGACAGAATGGAGCATCTGTTTAGGGGCAAATTGAGAAACTGCATGAATTTGCCTACAGAAACCTCTTGACACTCACAGGACGAGTGAGGTCGTGCAATGGAGAAAGAGGAACCCCACACATGAGGGCAGACTGGGACCCTGCTGAGTGAGCAGTGCCCAGGAGGAGGAGGGCCTGGGCACCACGAGGGATGCCATACGAGCAGTGGTGCTGCTCCCCAGGAACCAGGCCAGCTTCCTACAGAGCTGCCTTATGAGGAGCATGGCCACCAAGAAGATCTGAGTTATCAGACTCAGCTCAGATCCAGTGAGACACCAGAGGGACAAATGTCTACATCCATCAGGGAAAGATGTGCAGCTTTGAGAGTGCCTAGGTTAGCCTGTTGTGGAGAGCAGCAAGGGCTGTGACAAGGCTGTGAGTCCCAACAGGACCCAGGTCTTTGTGTCCATGGCTCTGGCTGTTGTCTCTGCCACTGAGGCCTAGGAGGAGACAGCTTATCGGTAAAGCACCAGGGCCACATTGCCTCCTCGCCCCCACCCATGAACCAGGCAGGGCTCGTACCATTCTCCTGCACTTGCCCATGCACATCCCCATCTCCTCCTGCCCCACGAAGAGCCCTGAGCAGTGTGTGAAGGGAAAGGATCTCCCTTCCCAGGGATGGGGAGTCAAGGCCTGGCCCTTTTCATTCGTGAAACACATCCAGTTTTCCTACACATCAGGGTCACCTTCACATTGCCTTTGTCTCCTTGTCCTCCCTGCCTCCAATGCTCTGCTCTAACGAGCTCCAAGGGAGGCTGTGTCAGTGCTGGCCCTCAGGGGGACACTGCAGGAAACTTGCCTCTGACTTGGACTTGTTGAGAGATGTCTTCAATTGTCTCTCAGTGTCTGAGGTTCGTGGGCTCCTCACCAGAGTCCCCCGAGGGGGTATTCCAATGCCTTGGGCTGGGCATCTGGTGCTGAGCTGGGCCGGGCTCGTGGGACAGAGAGAGCTCGTGGCAAGAGGGCCCTGGTGCAGAGAGACAGCTGTGCCCAGGAGCAGCTCCTGTGCACAGCGCAGCAGGGCTGGGGGCTCTGACCGCAGGTGGCAGGGGGACAGGAGAGAAGGAGAGAGGGCTTGGAGGCAGTTGGCAGTGGGAGGATGCTGAGAGCTGCCTGCAGGAGAAATCTGCACAGCCCTTGACAAGGTACGTCTCTGGCTGCAGGGCCATGCAGCTGCACGTCCTGGAAGGGTCTCCTGCTGGGTCTTGTTTCTGGGAGGGCAGTGGGCAATGCAGTAGGCCTTGGGAGTCCTGATGGGTTGCATTGCGAGGTGAGGAAGTCTGGCAGAAGCCCCTAGGAGTGCCCTAAGCCAGGTGCCCCTGGTCATCCCAGAACACCCTGCCCTGCCTGGCCAGGCCGGGCTCTCTGCCAGCTGCCCCAGAGCTCCTGCAGCCATGGAAAGAAGAGAAGCTCCCAAGCTCCATCTGGCTTGCTGTGGCCCTTCTTCGTCAGCAGCATTCTCCTGTTTCTTCTCAGGGAAACACCTGAATGGGATGACAGTGCAGCTCAGAGAGGGGTGAAACAAGGCAGCTGAGAACAGGACTGGTGGGCAGAATCACTCTTCTCAGTCTTCACTAATGGACACTCCCATAAAATATCAGCAGGACTGTACAGGGAATGTGAGGGCATTCAACCATCCAATACCTATCCTAAGCATTACAGGGCCTACTGGGATAAAATAAAGCAAACAAAATCCCTACAGCTCAGCTCTGCGTTCAGATGATTTGTTTGCAACAATGGACAAGTCGAATGGAGTTGAGTTTCCCCCATGTTCCTGCTTCCCTCCTGCTGCACAGCAGGAAGGACTCCTCTGGAGCCCACAGCAGCCCCTGCTCCCAGTGCCACTCTCAGCCAGCACCAGCCGCAGCTCAAGCAGGAGAGCTGCAGAAAGGTACTCCTGCAAAAAGAAAGGCTCAGGCTGGGGTATCCTCTAAGAGACAGAATAGGTTTTCATCAGAGAAATCTGTTTGAACTTTCTTCTGCCTTTTCCTCTTTAACAGAAAAGCATGTCTAAAGACATCAAATGCCCAACATCAGCTCTGTGAGCTAGTTCCTGCTGCTGGCATTCGCAGGACCAAGTAAAACTCAGGAAAGGGACCTGCCATATGCCTGCCTGGAGGTGGAGAATCATTTGGGGAGGTTTAAATGAGAAATGGTAGGAGTTTTCCTCTGCTAAGTCAGTTCTACATTATGAATGTCTTTCTATTCTTTGAGCAGAACCCGATGCCTCTAAACAGCAGATGTCCAACAGAAGCTCCATCACCGAGTTCCTCCTGCTGGCATTCGCAGACACGCGGGAGCTGCAGCTCCTGCACTTCGGGCTCTTCCTGGGCATCTACCTGGCTGCCCTCCTGGGCAACGGCCTCATCCTCACCGCCGTAGCCTGCGACCACCGCCTCCACACCCCCATGTACTTCTTCCTCCTCAACCTCGCCCTCCTCGACCTGGGCTGCATCTCCACCACTCTCCCCAAAGCCATGGCGAATGCCCTCTGGGACACCAGGGCCATCTCCTATCAAGGGTGTGCTGCCCAACTCTTTTTCGTTGCTTTCTTGGTTGGAGCAGAGTATTCCCTTCTCACTGTCATGTCCTATGACCGCTACGTTGCCATCTGCAAGCCCCTGCACTACGGGAGCCTCGTGGGCAGCAGAGCTTGTGCCCAGATGGCAGCAGCTGCCTGGGGCAGTGGCTTTCTCAACGCTGTCCTGCACACGGCCACTACATTTTCCCTGCCCCTCTGCCAAGGCAATGCTGTGGACCAGTTCTTCTGTGAAATCCCCCAGATCCTCAAGCTCTCCTGCTCAGATGCCTACCTAAAGGATGTTGGGGCACTTGTGTGTAGTGTTTCTTCAGCTTTTGGCTGTTTTGTTTTCATTGTTTTCTCCTATATTCAGATCTTTAAGGCCGTGCTGAGGATGCCCTCTGAGCAGGGCCGACACAAAGCCTTTTCCACGTGCCTCCCTCACCTGGCCGTGGTCTCCCTGTTTATAAGCACTGGCATGTTTGCCTACCTGAAGCCCCCCTCCATCTTTTCTCCATCAATGGATCTTATTGTGGCAGTTCTCTACTCAATTGTTCCTTCATCAGTGAACCCCCTCATCTACAGCATGAGGAACGAGGAGCTCAGGGTTGCAGTAAGGAAACTCTATGGATACTTGCTTCTTTGGAAACAATAATGGTTTTGATTTCCCTGATTATTTCAGACACCGTGAGGAGAATTTTTTGTTATTATATTTCTTTATAAATATTTTCTCCAAGTTGTTTTGATTTAAATAATTTTAACCTTAACCTGTCAACGTGATATTTTTTTGATTTACAGTGACCCAATCATCAAATCTACCTAAAGAAGCGGGCTTACCATGTAGACAAACACAATAAAAAAACCATCAGAAGTATATTGGTCTCAGCTGCTGTCTCCTCCTGTCTCCTCTGGAGCTTGGGGAGCAGCTCCAGCATGCAGGAAGAGCTCAGGGCCCCTGCTGCTTCCCTGGAGCCATGGCCGTGGCCAGCCACAGGACTTGGCCTTTTCACGGCTGCTCTCTTTTGCCTTCCAGTGTGTTCCTCCTGTGCTCTTGTATCTGTGTTAGTCTTGATGTCTCATGTACCTTCGTGACAGTCCTGTTGTCTCTACAGTGACATCCCTGTGGCTGCAGGCACTGTGCAGCCCTGGGTCACAGCCGGCCTCCCTGCTAGCAGTGCAGTAACAAGAGGGGCTGCTCAGGGCAAACCCAGTCCTGGACTCATCTGCATGGGACCGTGCCCCCTGCAGTGGGGCTGATGGCAGATTCCAGCCTGGAGAGGAATCTGGAGCTGGCAGTAGATGTCAGGGGATCTGCAGGGACAATGTGCTCAGTGGGTAGTGATTAGGACCTCTTAAAATGAGTGACCATCCAAGGAAGAGTCTATTAGGGGGAAAAGCGAATCTGAGGTGTCCAGGGGCTAAGGAGGGCTCTGCAACACCAGGGGAGGCCGTGAAGAGCCATCAGGTGAAGGCCCATAAGACTGCAGAGTAATTGGGGAGACCTTATTTAAAGCCCTGAAGAAGACGCAATACTTCTTCATCTCAACAGCCTGCCCCCGAGAAATTGCCTACCCCCCGAGAAATTGCCCCCCTCTCTTGGAAAGATGACCCCTTTATTTATTGCTGAGCACCACGTTACTGAGTTACACCTGGAAAGCAGGGCTAGGCAGTGGGGATGGCAGGAGGAAGACTTGTGTGAAGACTATGCAAAACATGGAAATTCAGGGCTTTAGCAGATCCTTAAAGTCCTGCCTGGGTCCCCAAATGGAAAGCGATGTATGTCTGTGGGTGGAGGAGGAGGAGGCGAGTCCCAGGACAGGGGCAGGGCTGAAGGGCCCTGCGCGAAGCTGGGCTGATGGAGAAGTGTCCACCTTGCGTGTGTGCCTCAGCCTGGGAGAAGGGGCCTGCCCGCGGTGCGGGATGGCTGGGCTGTGCTCAGCCATGCCCCAGGAGCTGACCTTGCTCTCCTCCTCCCCGCCACTCCCCACACGGGGCAGGCCCTCAGGAAACACCCCTGAGCCTGGAGATGCACCAACCTGCTGCGGTGAAGTGCCACTACTGCAGGGGAAGAGTGGAGGGTTGGAGAGACACGTGGGGCCTGCGGGCAAGAGTGGTGTGGCCTGGGGAAGTGAGGGCCTGGGAAAAGTTACCCTGGATCCATAGGAGCCATTCTGGAAAGAAAACTTGTAGGCAGGAACAGCACATTTCTGGAGGTGCAGAGCTGCTGGGCACATTGTGCAGGGTGCTCTGATGGACTTTTGTGTCCTTTTCCATCGTGTCTTCAGTGCCACTTTTCTCAGAAATAGAGTAGGCAGCAGAGGTGTGATGGATACGCTGAGCTCATGAAAGCCATCATTAACGTGCCCCTAAGAAGATGACTGATATGGAGAGGTCAGGAGAAGCATGGACAGGAGAGATGTGAGATTTGGGGAGGGAATAGGGGCTTGGCCAGCAGAAATTAAGGATTTTGTAGAGGTCAGAAGGTTCAGGTTATGCTGATGCTGCTCTAACTGAGACTTAAAACAGTCACATGAGGCCCTTCACCGGCTTCAACCAGTAAACTTAATTCCTAAATTTAAATGCTACTCCACACCCTGACAGGAATCCACTACTCTTATGCGTGACCTCAAAGTATGCACTGAAGCCAAAACTCAGCCCGTAGCCTCTTTCCCTTACCCTTACTCTATTGCTTTCCTTGATCCCTCCCATTAAACCTCGCTTGAAGTTGCTCTATTTAACCCTAGACTTCAAGGGTTAAACAACAAACAAACAAACAAAAGAAATAACCAAAACCCTAAACCACAAAGCCTGCCCATCCCCTAATCACAGACCTGACACCCCAAGCAGAACACCAAACCCTCTCACTAAATATTTGCTTAAGCTCTCACCCAGAAAGGTTCGCCATAGTCCCTAATGCCATACATGAACAACTGACATCCAAACCCTGTCCTCCTGTACATTAACCTCCTCAGCTTCAGCCCCTCTCCTAAAACTTAATTTAAGGTGCTTGGCCCCTTGCGTCAGGGCAGAAATTGTGAGACTTCTCTGCATACACATGGCATTCAGAGATGAGTGTGAGAGGCCATGGATCTGATCAGCTTGTGGGCCACAAGGAGGAGATGGGTGGGAATGCTCTGACGAGCTCAGCTCTGCCTCAGGATCTCCTGCCCCAGCAGGAGGAATGGGACTGGGGCAGTGACTGGGAGGTCACTTCTGTCTCTGCAGCTGATAGGGCAGCAGCAGGAACGTGTCACGCAAAGGGACTGTGAGGTCCCTTGTGTCTGGAGGTGGCAGGTCAGCCTTGACTTCTCCCTGGGATCTGCACTTTGCGGCTGACATCTGCCAGTGGCCCTGCTAGGCCAGCAGAAGGCCCATGCTTGGCATGCTACCTGTGGGATCCCCTCTGCCTCCATCCCCAGGAGGACCCAGACACAAAGAAGGCCCGCACAGGGGTTGTCCTGTCCCTTCTGCTTGAGTCCAGGACTGGACAGCAGGAGGCACAAGGCTTGGCTGTGTCTAGCCAAGAAGCTGCAAGGCCAGCAGCAGGCCCAGGCCTTGGGAGATGCTGCTGAGATGACTTCTGTCTGGTTGGCTGACAGGCTGCAAGGAGCCTGATGGGTTGGGATGCCTGCTTCAGGAGTGGTTTCCACCCTGATGGAGCTTTTCTTGGTGGTAGGAAAGAGCAGGAGAGAAAAAACTGCCACAAAGTGCACCTTGGAAGGTTGGCACTGGCCATGAAGAGGAAGAACTGTCCCTCAAAGGGTCTTGCAGTGGTGACAGAGGTCACCTAATGAGAGTCTATGATCAGACCCGGGCATTGTGCTTCAAGGAACAGCTGATGAGAGTTGACGAGACATGGGTGAGATGATGGAAAGTCCTGGATGAGAGCAAGGTGTTGGACAGAGATGGGTGTCTGCAGACTTCAAGGAAATAGGGCAAAGTGTGGGACAGCATAGGAAAGCCTGCAGAGGAGAAGGCAGAGGGTGCTGGCAAGAATGGAAGGCCCCAACAGCCCTGAAGTTTTTGTCCCTCTGGCTAGAGCTTCTGAGGAGACGAGATAGAGTCATTGCAATGGAGCCTCACTGCTTCCTTGATACCCTGTGCAGGGGTGGGGAGGTGTCCTAATGAAGTTCTTCTCGTGGCATCACACTGCCCACCACATCATACAGACCCCAAGAAGAGCCCTGAGCCAGACGGGGGGGTGCAGGATCTCCCCTCCCAGTGGCTGGGGTCAGGCCTTGGCCCTTCTGCTTCACCCAAACCAACCAAGACTTTTCTCAGCACAGCGCTTTGCCTGTCTGCAATCATGGCCTCCAATTATGTGCCCTAACAAGTCCCTGGGGAGGCTTTGTTAGGAACAGCCCTCAGTGGGGTCCATTAATACTCCAAGTCACTTCAACTTTTCCTTCTGACTTTACTTTCTCAAGCAGTTGCATCATTCTCCTCTCAGTACCTGAGCTTCATAGACCGAGCACCAAAATACACCATGGAACTCATTAAAATGCTGAATGTCCTTTGCAGACATATCTCTCCCATAATTTTCTTCAAGTCTTCAAGACTTGTGCAGCTAATTGGAGAGCTTTCATGGTGTAGTTAAGGAGGAAGATTTCAAAGGGCATCTAAAAGAAATCTTTCCTCATTTTAAAGGCTGAATTTTGTTGCATTTCAGTTTGGAGCATCATTTTCCTAAAGATACTGGTCTAGGGTTACTCCTTTGAAGCCCTGCTTAGGTAGGAAGAGCAGGGTTTTTCCTATTTAAAAGCAAACAACAGAAAACCATGCTGCAATTTAAAGAAAAAAAAAAAAAGTTCAAGTTCCTCATTTTGTCGCCTCTAATGATGTTATCCTTCCCATAAGAATGACTGTACAGGATATATTTTACACTGTTTAATAGTAAATTTAAAATCATAGTGTTAATATTAATCCATATCATGGTAATTCAATGAGAAACGATGAGTTTCTTGCTAAGGAAACCATTAGACAGACTGCTGAGAGATGGGCGAGCTGGAACTCATTGAGACTCAAAGCAGCAACTGGGTTGGTGAGAGCGGTCTGAATGATCAAAGAGTAAGGGGAGGGCAAACCAGGAGAACCATGGGAAGCGCATGGGGCAAGACAGGCAGCTGGAAAGGGGATATTCAGCATGTTCTGTGTAATCAAGATGGGTTTTTTGCCTGGAAGATGAGGGAGCACACCATGATAGACAAAGCAATGACAATGCAAGTACAGGTGAACACCAGTATTCCTTCTCCTGCGATTAATATAGAAAATGGAAATTCACATTTCTTCATGATAGAAATTACACTTCACGTGAGACATTTAAAGGAAGGGATTGAATCATTTGAGCTGATGAGTAGGTGCTTTATTAGTTAAGTACTAAAAAAATTACTGGGTATTCAGGCAGGACATTGCTGTCTGACCATAAGCAACCAGGGAAAACTTCCTGTGGCCCCGTTGTGTTTAAGGCACTTCCCTGGACCGGCAGATGTCAGAAAAGACCTGCAGGAGACCGGAGCCCTTTGGGAAAATCAGGTGGAGCCAGGTGGAGTTCCCAGGGCACCTCCACTGTCAGCAGTGGTCTTTGTCCCTGTAACTGCAGCCCAGCCCAGCACAGGAAACCCCTTCAAAGACAAATCCCTTCTCCAGTGGGTTCCTGGGATTGACCTAGATTTGAAATGGCCTTTGGAAATCTGAGATACTTTCCCTTATTCCTACGAGACACTTGAACATGCATTTACCTTCCTGGGTCATCTTTACAAAATCAAGATGAAAAACTCAAGTATAGCATGCTTCAAATGGCTGAGGCAGGACCCATCAGCTTGCCCCACTTTTGAAATGGTCCCCGTCCAACTAGGGTTTTGAAAGTGAAAAATGTGACATGACCCGTCAGGTCAATGCACAGAGTAAGGGAAAGTCACACATATTGTGCTGGAGTGTCAGAAGGCAAAAAGCACTGCACTGTGCCTCAGAGTAATCAAGGAGACCTAATCCAGTTCATCTGTGAGATAAAGCAGAGTGAAGGACGTTGAGTGGTGTCCTAACATGAAGAAGGATGTACATCACTGCTGAAGGAACTGTTTTTTTGTGCCATCCCCAATGCAAATTACACAAGAACTACATCCAATAAAGGTAATCTATCCCACCCTGGCCCTGTCACACCACTGGGCAGTGGAGGGACCTTTTCAAGTTTCAGCCTCTTTTTCAGAGAGGCTTTGCCCTCTCCTTGAACACCACGGGGCACAGCCTGGCCCTGGATGCTCCACAACCGCCGTGCAGGTCGTGGCAGGCTGCGGTGAGGGGACGAATGCCCTGGGCCCCCTTCGTGCTCTGCCCAGGCCAGCAAGGGCCCCGAGCGGCCTCGTGTCCCCTGCCCCTGCAGCTCTGGGCTCCCTTCCCCAGCCCTGGCTCTGCAGCACCAAGCCCTGCTGGGAGCCCTCCCCTGCATGCTGCCACCGCTCCCTGACGCTGCTGGTGCCCTCTGCCGGGCACTGCCCAGCCCAGCCCAGACCCTGCCCACCTCTCCCCACCTCCCGGACCTTGCCTGGTCACCCAGTCTTGGCCCTTTCCTACTGTTCACTGAAGGCCTCTGAGACCTTTGTGCTGTGGCCTCGCTGTGTGTCCTGGCATTGCAGAGCTCCCATCAGCCCGTGCATCCTTTGGCTTAGCTTTACTGTGAAGACCCACTCGCTGCCCACCCAACACAAGGCACACACAAGGCACACACAAGGCATCCCAGGAAAACCCTTAGGGTATCCTGGTGGCTCCCGATACCTCCCTGATACCACCAGCCCCGTCGTGTTTCAAACCCAGGAAGCTGCTTCTTGACCAGTCAGGGCCTCCAGGGGCACTGGGCATCCACCAGTGACGACTCAGTCCAGCCCTGACTCCCTCACCCAGCACCCTGTGCCCCCATGCCCCTGTGTCCAGGTGGCACCCAAGCACATGAGTGAGGCCTTGAGCCTGGCACTCCCTGGGCGCCTTCTGCACTCCAGTTTGGGAAGAAGAGCCCTGAGCACTGAGCAACTTCACTTTTATTAACAAGATGCCACAATGGAGGCCAGATGTCATTTAGGAATAAACACATTCAGAGAAAGCCTCTGGGTCACACAGAGGGTTGGTCATTTGGAAAAGAGGAATGAAAGCAAATATTTATCTGCAAACAGAATTTTAAAGAATACGTACCTAAAGGTCAAGAATTGCCTGAGATTAACTTGAATAAAACTAGAAAAGGGAGATAGCCAATTCATTGCTAAGTAAATATTACCACTAGAATCATTTTCTTCAGTGTGGCTTTCATGTCCTGGTTCCTCCTGCTGTAGATAAGAGGGTTCACTGCTGGAGGTACTGCCAAGTACAGAAATGAAACCACCAGGTCCAGGGACGGGGAAGAGATGGAGGGGGGCTTCAGGTAGCAAAACATGGCAGTGGTGACAAACAGGGAGCACTTTTTATTTTTATTTTTATTTTTATTTTTATTTTTATTTTTATTTTTATTTTTATATTTTTATTTTTATTTTTATTTTTATTTTTATTTTTATTTTTATTTTTATTTATCTTTAACTTTATCTTTATCTTTATCTTTATCTTTATCTTTATTTATTGTTTTTATTATTTTTATATTTTTATTTTTTATTTTTTAAAATTTTATTCTTTTTTGTTGTTTTTTGTTTGTTTTCTTATGAGACTGACTTTACCTCAACTTATGAGTTCTTGGACTTTTTCTGTTTTCGATTCACATGGTGGCAGTGAGCTAACGGCTCTGTGGTTTTCCCTGCCTGCCAGGTGCAACCAACAGCAGATGAGTCCTTTCCGAGCCTTCAGTCCCTACAAGACCGTGCTGTGACCCTGTTTTCAGCACACTGAGCTAATGGAGAAACACAAAAGACAAATATCCTCTTTGTTGTCTATTCCTTGGAAATGTTCTTGACCACATTTTATTAAGAAGACATCAGCCTTCAGGCAGAGCCCTGAGGAGATTCTTTACGAGTACTGAAATGTTTCTCTGGAGGCCGGCTGTGCCACTGCCGTGCCCACTGCCTGTCCCTGCCTGCAGTCCCAGCACAGCCCCACAGCAGCACTGGCACCAAGCTACAGGAGCAGCCGGGCCTGACCCCACCAGCAGGGCTCAGCACCAGAGGGGGGCAGTGGCAAGAGAGCAGCTCGGCATGCCCCAAGCGCTGGTGCTCCCTGGCCGTGCTGCTGGGATGGGACTCTTTTCCTCTGCAGCCCTGCACATGGCACTGCCCCTGCAGAGCCAGAGCAGCTCTCACAGGAAGGACGTCACACAAGCAAGGCAGTGCAGGCTCCTTTCTTTTATTTAAATTCGTAGACAGCCGGGCTCCTCATATACAGAATCTCTGAGCTATACTCAACAAGACACATACAGACAGAAATAGAAAAGGGAAAAATAACGACGTTTTATTGGGCAACATGAGCCAAACTATAACTAAGAAAATCCTGTAACACTAATTAACAACAACAACCAAAAAAAAATTACAGATGATTCATTGTTTCTGTAATAATTGACATAATGTGTTACATGCAACATGAGAGGGGCAACGCACTGATCATTACACACACCTAGTCATCAGTTTCACCAGGGCATGCTTGAGCTCCTGGTTCCTCATGCTGTAGATGAGGGGGTTCACTGCTGGAGGCACCACTGAGTACAGAACTGCCACCAGTGGGTCCAGGGATGGGGAGGAGATGCAGGGGGGCTTCAGGTAGGCAAACATGGCAGTGCTGACAAACAGGGAGACCACAGCCAGGTGAGAGAGGCACATTGAAAAGAGTTTGTGCCGGCCCTGCTCAGAGGGCATCCTCAGCACTGCCCTGAAGATCTGCACATAGGACAGATCAATGTAAATAAAACAAAGAAACACTAAGGAAAGAGTAAAGACAAGTGCCCCAACTTCCCTGAGGTAGGCATCCGAGCAGGAGAGCTTGAGGATCTGGGGGATTTCACAGAAGAACTGGTTCACAGCATTGCCTTGGCAGAGGGGCAGGGAAAATGTAGTGGCCGTGTGCAGGACAGCATTGAGAAAGCCACTGCCCCAGGCAGCTGCTGCCATCTGGGCACAAGCTCTGCTGCCCACGAGGCTCCCGTAGTGCAGGGGCTTGCAGATGGCAACGTAGCGGTCGTAGGACATGATGATGAGAACATAAAATTCTGCTCCAAACAAGAAGACAAACAAAAGACCTGTGCAGCACAGCCTTGATAGGAGATGGCCCTGGTGTCCCAGAGGGCATTGGCCATGGCTTTGGGCAGAGTGGTGGAGATGCAGCCCAGGTCGAGGAGGGCGAGGTTGAGGAGGAAGAAGTACATGGGGGTGTGGAGGCGGTGGTCGCAGGCTACGGCGGTGAGGATGAGGCCGTTGCCCAGGAGGGCAGCCAGGTAGATGCCCAGGAAGAGCCCGAAGTGCAGGAGCTGCAGCTCCCGCGTGTCTGCGAATGGCAGCAGGAGGAACTCAGTGATGGAGCTGCTGTTGGGCATTTGCTAACTCTGGACTCAGCTGTCTGTTGGAGAGGATAAGGCAGAAAAAAGTTAGAACAGACTTCTCAGAGGAAAACCTGTTGCAATCTTACAGCACCCCTAGCAAGAGCCTCTCTCTTTGCAGGAGAACCTTTCTGCATCTCCCCTGCTTGAGCTGCGGCTCGTGCTGGCTGAGGGCGGCCCTGGGAGCAGGGGATGCTGTGGGCTCCAGAGGAGTCCTTCCTGCTGTGCAGCAGGAGGGAAGCAGGAACATGGGGGAAACTCTGAAGACTGAGCAGAGGAACTCCGCCCACCAGCCTGTTCGCAGCTGCCCTGTGTCACCCCTCTGAGAGCTGCCGCAAGCTGCTGCTATGCACCCACCTCTTCTTTCCTCCTGCCCGTGCTCACAGACCCCATCCCATGCGGCTGTGCTCAGCGCGTCCCTGCAGCACTCTGCCATCAACAGGGCCCTGCCAAGGGGCACCTCCATGGCTGCAGGAGCTCAGGGGCAGCTGGCAGAGAGCCCGGCCTGGCCAGGCAGGGCAGGGTGTTCTGGGCTGACCGGGGGCACCTGGCTTAGGGCACTCCGAGGGGCTTCTGCCAGACTTCCTCACCTCGCAGTGCCATCCAGCAGGACTCCCAAAGCCTACTGCATTGCCCACTGCCCTCCCAGAAGCAAGACCCAGCAGGAGACCCTTCCAGGACGTGCAGCTGCATGGCCCTGCAGCCAGAGACGTACCTTGTCAAGGGCTGTGCAGATTTCTCCTGCAGGCAGCTCTCAGCATCCTCCCACTGCCAACTGCCTCCAAGCCCTCTCTCCTTCTCTCCTCTCCCCGTGCCACCTGCGGTCAGAGCCCCCAGCCCTGCTGCGCTGTGCACAGGAGCTGCTCCTGGGCAGAGCTGTCTCTCTGCAGCGCTGCCTGCTTACCACGAGCTCCCCTTGGGCCCAGGAGCCCAGCCCAGCTCAGCACCAGACGCCCAGCCCAAGGCATTGGAATCCCCCCTCGGGGAGCTCTGCTGAGGAGCCCACGAACCTCAGGCACTGAGAGACAATTGAAGCCATCTCTCAACAAGTCCAAGTCAGAGGCAAGTTTCCTGCAGTGTCCCCCTGAGGGCCAGCACTGGCACAGCCTCCCTTGGAGCTCGTTGGAGCAGAGCATTGGAGGCAGGGAGGACAAGGAGACAAAGGCAATGTGAAGGTGACCCTGATGTGTAGGAAAACTGGATGTGTTTCACCAAGCACAAGGACCAGGCCTTGAACCCCAGCCCCTGCGAAGGGAGATCCTTTCCCTTCCCACACTGCTCAGGGCTCCTCGTGGGGCAGGAGGAGATGGGGATGTGCATGGGCAAGTGCAGGAGAATGGTACGAGCCCTGCCTGGTTCATGGCTGGGGGCCAGGAGGCAATGAGGCCCTGGTGCTTTACCGATAAGCTGTCTCCTCGTAGGCCTCAGTGGCAGAGACAACAGCCAGAGCCATGGACACAAAGACCTAGGTCCTGTTGGGACTCTCAGCCTTGCCACAGCCTTTGCTCCTCTCCACACCAGAGTGTCCTAGGGACTCCTACACCTGCACATCTTTCCTTGCTGGCTCCAAGCCCTTGTCCATGTGGTGTCACACTGGATCTGAGCTGAGTCTGATAACCCACATCTTCTTGGTGGCCATGCTCCTCGTAAGGCAGCTCTGTAGGAAGCTGGCCTGGTTCCTGGTGAGCAGCACCACTGCTCGTATGGCATCCCTCGTGGTGCCCAGGCCCTCCTCCTCCTGGGCACTGCTCACTCGGCAGGGTCCCAGTCTGCCCTGATGTGTGGGGTTCCTCTTCCTCCTGTGCGGGACTGGGCTCTTCTCCTTGTAAATATCAAGGGGTTCCTGTAGGCAAAACCCTGAAATTTCTCTAGGTTCCCCTGGACTGATGCTCTTTTCTGTCAGCTGTTAACATCTGCAGGCAAACAGTTCAAACTTCCTGTGATTGTGCTATCTCTGAGAAGCAGCATCAGGAGCTGTAGGAATGTTTGCATAATACAGGAGGAACCAGCTGAATGGAATTGCAGCACAGAGTCACAGAAGGGCAGGGGATGGAGGGCTGCCAGGTTCCACCTCTTCTGTGCTTCCTTCTCATGCATGCTGTCACATTGTCTGGTGGTGTGCCCTGAACGTTATGGGGCTGTGCAGGTCAAAATTAGAAGGTCCAAAGCCCTGCTGGAGCTCAATCCATTTATTATCGTCAAAGAAAATAAACACTGTTTATATAAACACTTTAATAAAGGAGGATTAAGAAGACTCATCATCCTTTAATGGATGTGGGAGGAAACCTGGTGACAAGAGAGGAGGTAAAGGCTGAGACACTTAATGCCTTCTTTGCCCTATTCTGTAGCAGCAAGGCCAGTTGATCCCCTGGACTTTTCTTCTTCCTCATGGCCAGTGCCAACCTTCCAAGGTGAACTTTGTGGCAGTTTTTTCTCTCCTGCTCTTTCCTACTACCAAAGAAAGCTCCATCAGGGTGGAAACCACTCCTGAAGGAGGCATCCCAACCCACCAGACTCCTTGCGGCCTGTCAGCCAAGCAGACAGAAGTCACCTCAGCAGCATCTTCCAAGGCCTGGGCCTGCTGCTGGCCTTGCAGCTTCTTGGCTAGACACAGCCAAGACTTGTGCCTCTGCTGTCCAGTCCTGGCCTCAAGCAGAAGGGACAGGACAACCCCTCTGCGGGCCTTCTTTGTGTCTGGGTCCTCCTGGGGATGGAGGCAGAGGGGATCCCACAGGCAGCATGCCAAGCAGGGGCCTTCTGCTGGCCTAGCAGGGCCACTGGCAGATGGCAGCCCCAAAGTGCCCATCCCAGGGAGAAGCCAAGGCTGACCTGCCACCTCCAGACACAAGGCACCTCACAGTCCCTTTGCGTGACACGTTCCTGCTGCTGCCCTATCAGCTGCAGAGACAGAAGTGACCTCCCAGTCACTGCCACAGTCACATTCCTCCTGCTGGGGCAGGAGATCCTGAGCTAGAGCTGACCTCTCTCTAGTCCCCTGGGGACTAAATTTTACCTTTCTGGCTTCGAGATTAAGCAAAGATTTAGTGGGATTTTTTGGTGTTCTGCTTGTGGAGTCAGGTCTCTGGTTAGGGTATGGGCATGCACTATGGTTAAGGGTTTTGTTTAGGTTTGTCAGGAAGTCCTGGGTCAAATAGAACATTTTAATGTTAGTGTTAAGGGCAGTGATTAGCGTGAGCAAGAAAGTAAAGGTAAGGGAAAGGGCTATGGGCTGAGTTTTCCTAAAAGTGATACTTTGAGTTCTGCATTACAGTAGTGGATTCCTGTCAGGGTGTTGGACTAATGTTTATGTTGAGGGATTACTGTTACTGTTGAAAATACTGTAAGGGACAGAGAAGACTGTTTGAAGTCAGTGTTACAGCAGCATCAACATTACATGAACCCTCTAACCTCTACAGAGGTAAGCTTCCAAACTCCTCTTCCCTTCCTCTTACCTCCCCCAGATCTCACATCTCTCCTGGCGAGGCTACTCCTGACCTCCCCATATCAGTCATCTAACTGGGATCAGCTTTCTGATGGCTTTCATTATACCAGAGTACCTGTCTCACCTCTGTTGGCTACTCTATTCCGTAGTATTAGAGTGCTCTATACTCTATACACTCTGTTGGCTATTCTAGTCTGTTACTATGAAAGCCTCCCGAGGGAATTGTTAGGGCAGATAACTGGAGGCAATGATTACAGACAAGCAAAGGCACTGTACTGAGAAAAGTCTTGGTTTGTTTTGGTGAAGCAGAAGGGCCAAGGCCTGACCCCAGCCACTGGAGGAGAGATCCTGCAACCCCATGTCTCACTCAGGACTCTTCCTGGGGTCTGTGGGGTAGGGGACGATGCCCATAATATCATGTGAAGGACAATGGTATGACACCTCCCAGTGTTTGCACATGGTTGAAAGGAGAATATGTGGTCCCAGTGCCATGAGTATAACATGTCTCCTCATAAGCCATGGCTGCGGAGGCAAAGATGTCAGTGCTGCTGCAGCCTTCCATTCTTGTCAGAGCCCTCTGCCTTCTCCTCTCCAGGCTTTCCTGTGCTGTCCCACACCTCTCTGAAGGCTGCAGACAGCCACTTCTCTTCCCCACCTGGCTCTCACTCTGGTATTGCCAGGATTTCACTGGTGCCTCTCCACTCTCGCCAGCTGTTCCTTCAAACACAAGGGCATGGGCTGATCCAAACTCCCTTTGGGTGACCTCTGGACCCACAGCACCAGTGCCAGTGCCTCACCTCCAAGGCAAGAATTTCATCTGACTATCTACTCTAAATCTACCCTCTTCAAGTTTAAAACCATTCCCCTTGTCCTATCATAGAATCATAGAAATCATAGAAACACAAAGTTGGAAAGAATCATTTAGTCCAACCATCCTATCACTAATACTACCCACTAAGCTACTAAATCAGATATCGTAGCACCTTGTCCTGGTGCTTCTTGAACACTGCGAGGGGCGGTGACTCCACCACCTCCCTGGGCAGACCATTCCAGTGCCTGACTACTCTTTGAAAGAAAAAGTCTTTCGTGACAGCTAATCTAAACCTCCCCATGCGCAACCTGTGGCCATTTCCATGAGTACTATCGTTAGTTATCTGAGAGACGAGGCTGACCCTCGCCTCACCACAACATCTCTTCAGGAAGTTGTAGAGTGCAATAAAGTCTCCCCTGAGCCTCTTCTTCTCCACACTAAACAATCCCAGCCACTCTTCATAAGACTTGTGCTCCAGACCCCTCACCAGTTTGGTTGCCCTTCTCTGGACACACTCCAGGGCCTCGATGTCCTTCTTGTAGTGAGGGGCCCAAAACTGAACACGGTACTCGAGGTGCGGCCTCACCAGAGCAGAGTACAGGGCGACGATCACCTCCCTGCTCCTGCTGGCTGCACTTTTTCTACTATTGGCCAGGATGCTGTTGGCCTTCTTGGCCACCTGGGCACACGGCTGGCTCATGTTCAGCCGAGCATCAATCAACATTCCCAGGTGCCTTTCCTTTTCACAGTCTTCTAGCCACTCTGCCCCAAGCCTATAGCGTTGCATGGAGTTATTGCGGCCAAATTGCAGGACCCTGCACTTGGCCTTGTTGAACTTCATCCCATTCACCTCAGCCCAGCAATCCAGCCTATCCAGATCCCTCTGAAGGGCCACCTACAGATCCTTGTGCAGATCGACACTACCTCCCAACTTGGTGGCATCTGCAAACTTACTGAGGGTACACTCAATCCCCTCATCTAGGTCCTCAATAAAGACATTAAACAAGATAGGCCCCAGTACCGACACCTGGGGGACACCACTTGTAACAGGATGCCAGCTGGACTAGCCAAAAATCTTGGTTAAAATCTCTGAGGAGAGCCTTTATGGGCTTCACATGGACAATCATGGCAGTGTCATAGATAATCATAAAATCATGGGATCATAGACTCATAGAATGGTTTGGGTTGGAAGGGACCTTACAGATCGTCGTATTCCAACCACCCTGTCATGGGCAGGGACACCTCCTCCTAGACCTGGTTGCTCAAAACTCGTTCCAACCTGTCCTTGAACACTTTCAGGGATGGGACATTCACAGCTTTTCCAGGCAACCTGTTCCAGTGCCTCACCATCCTCAGAGTAAAGAATTTCTTCCATATATCTCATTTAAACCTACCCTCTTTTAGTTTAAGGTCATTACTCCTTGTCCTATCACCACACTCCCTGACAAAGACTGTCTCCCCAGCTTTCCTGCAGGTCTTCTTTAAGTACTGCAAGGTTGTTCTAAGGTTTCTCCAGTGCTTTGTCTTCTCCATGCTGAGCAGTACCAGCTCGCTCAGCGTGCCTTCACAGCAGACGTGCTCCAGCCCCTTGGCCATCTCTGTAACCCTCCTCTGGACTCGTTCGAATAATTCCATGTACTCAAACTGCTGCGTTAAGCCACGGCAGTCTTTTTGGCATGCAGAGTGGGGCACGAAGGGTTGAGATAATGACAGATCTTACCAGAGAGTGCTAAAATTAAATTGTTATAAGCATTAGACCAGTTTAGTAGTTGCTGATCACAATGTCGACGTTTTGGAGCTCAGGTCTGTTGTGCTTGCTTTCAGAAATGTATTGTATAGCACATTACTTACTACATGTGTTCCCATTGTGCTGTTTATCATTTCTGGGGCTGGTTTAAAGTTATTTTGCTATGCTGTGTAACACTGGCTTATGATTCTATAAAATGTCTGTTCGTGTGACAAATGTATCATTTGTACTGAGCATTGCCATCGCCTCCGTACCTCAGGAACCATCACTCAGAAACTTAAGAATTACACTCTTGACCTTTTTGCTTTAGGGAGCCAATCTAGGGGGAGAAAAGGGAGGTACACTTCTCCACTTATTCAGTCCCCCTTTCTCCTTCACCTCCCCCTTCTCCTCCAGGCTAATTACACTAGCTCTACAAATCTCTGAATATCCTTGGGATGCTCCTATTGTGATGTCTCCTGAATGCGTTTCAACTTTTGGTTAATGACAAAAAACTATTGAAGAATGCCCTCCAGAGACCCGCCCCAAGGCAGGAGAGTTAGGAGAGGCAGGGAGAGTGGGAGGATAAGGGCAGGCACCTAGAGCAGTGCGCACCTCCAGGGCTTTGGAACTTTCCCCCTGAGCACGTGCAGAATCCTTAAAAACTGTAGAAGTGCTTGAAAAGGAGGTGTTATCACCTTGGCAATTCCAAAGGGACACAAATCACTGGAATGTGCTGGGACTTGGTCTGTGCTTACTGAGCCTCAGTCAGTGCCACTCCAACCCCTGTGACAGGCCCTGCAGCTACTCCAACACCTCTGACATGTCCTGCAGCCGCTCCAGCCCCTGGGACAGGCCCCAGGTCTAGTCTGGGGACTAGACCAGACCCCCCAGGTCTGGTCTTGCTAGGCCACAGCACCAACCTGTGCCAGTATCCGTTGCCTCTATATGCAGGAGAAAACAATGGGTGTGAAAATCAGGCTCCTTAGAATGGAAAAGAACTACTACCCAGAAAAGAAAGGAGGAAGAAGAATGTTGATCTATGAAACCTTGACATAGACTTCCCCACGAGGGGGTACTTCAAAGATCCAAAAGGTTACAGGTGGGGTTTTGGGATAGCTGCCTTGGAGACAGAGGATATTAAAGAGTTGTCTACCTTGCCCAGTCTCTGGGAGGAGACTTCCGTTTGTGGAACTGTTGAAGGTCAAAGAAGAGCAGGTGCAGGTGGTTACCACAATGTTCTACCATTTGGGGATGGGCTGGACATCAGTAAGTAATGAGCAATTGCACTGTGCTTAGCTTGCTTTCTACATAACAACAATAATAATAACAATAACAACAAGAGTAATAATAATCATTGTCATAATCATCATCATCATCATCATAAAAGCTACTGTTATTATTATTTCTCTTCCCTTTCGGTCCGTTAAACTGCCCTTATCTCAACACATAAGCATTTGGGGGGTTGGTGTGAGCCAACTGCTGTGTGGTGCTGAGCTACTTGCCAGATTAAAGGACTACATGTTTGACAACCACACTCTAATAGCACAAATCGCACTTGTAAAATTCATCTCTCCTGTGTACAGAGAAGGGCAGTCGGTGATGACTTCAGTCTGCTTCAAGCACCACACCCCCTGAGATGGGCCTAAATTTAAACCAACTCCTGTGACAGGCCCTAGAGCCACTCCCAAACCTGCGATAGACTCTGCAGCCACTCCAACTCCTCTGAAAGGCCCTGCAGCCAGAACAACTCCTGTGATGGGCCCTGCAGCCACTCCAGCCCCTGAAATGGGCCCCATGGCTGGGCCAGAGAACCAGCCTGTGCCACTATTGGTTGCCTCTTTATGCAAGAGAAAACAATGGGTGTGGAAGTCAGTTTTTCTTTAGAAAGTGAAGAAACTCCTACCCAGTCATGAAAGGAGGGAGAAGATAAGGCAGGTTTCACCAAAGAAGGGCCACCATGGAAGCAGGAGGACAAAGAAGAAGAAATCACCTAAACATCAGAAACCACGTGATCCCTTTCCCAGGGTAAGCTATGAGATAAGGGAAAAGATTTCAGCCATCATCTTGGTGAGCACATTGTCACCTGGCTGCCCCAGTGCTGGGAGAACAGGGCCAATAGCCTGGAATTAGAGGGCAGGGAAGCCAAGCAGCTGGGATCCCCCTCTAGAGAAGGAGTGATTGACAAAGCCATTGGAAAAGGGCACAAGAAATTTAATCCTGTCAGGCGTCAAGGAAAGGTCTCCCTTCAAGAAAGATCTTGTATGTCAACCAGGAAAGTGGACCAACATGGAGAGGGGTATCCGGTACCTGAGGGAATTAGCCGTGCTGAAGGTGGTTGATAGTGACCTAGACAACAAACAGCTGGCCAAAGTTCCAGATGAAGTCGAGTGCCCATGACCCATGTGGCAGAAGTTTGTACAGAGCGCACCATCACCGTATGCCAGCTCATTGGCAGTTATGACCTGGAAAGACCAAGAGGAACCCACATGGATGAGTCGGATGTAGTCGGATGTAGCCAACTACAGCATTACAATGAAAGTCTCTCTTCTTCCCTATGGGCCTGCATCTCGTGTTGAGAGAAATTTTCTCACGAGATGCTAGAACTACAAGAGATACGTCTTCCTCCCCACCTGCATGAACCAATAGCTCAGCTATCAGGTGTAAGTATCCCTCTGCTCAAGAAAGTTGATATAGTGCGTGCATACTATGTGCCACCGTGTGGTTTTAACTGTGTGACCATGGAAAGGCCATGGGAAAACGGGATGCAAAAATCTGTCCTACCTCCACCCTAGAGGCATGGATCCATGAAGCGCAAGGAAAAGCATTCACAAAAAGCGGTTCTTCTGAGAAAATTACTGCTCCAGTTTCTAGGAGACAGTCCTCCAAACAGAGTAATGAATACTATGAGCAGGACTAGAGGGGCCCAGCCTCCATCCAGGGGGAGGAAGGGGACAATCGGGTGTATTGGACTCTGAGGAGTATTGGCCTGGCACATCAAACCCAAGAGTTAACTGTACTGGAGGCTGAAGTGAGCCTAACTGGGAAGGAGTGGCAAAAGCAACCCATTGGGACTGGCCTGGAGGCTCTGTGCAACCTTGGCATAGACTAAATCAGGAGAGGTTACTTCAAAGATCCAAACGTTTACTGGATGGACTTTGGGCATGACTCCCTTGGAGACGGAGGACATCAAACAGTTGTCTACCTTGCCCACTCTCTCACAGGACCCTTCTGCTGTGCAGGTGCTGATGGCCAATGGGCAGCAGGTGCCAATCGCTACCACAACAGCGCACCTGAGGCAGTATTGCACTCACAGAGACTCCCTGATTCCCATGCATGAGCTGGTTCATTGACTGCAGAGCCAAGGAGTGATTAGCAACACTTGCTCACCCTTTAGTAGTCCCATACGGACAGTGCAAAATTCTAATGGTGAGTGGAAGAGAACGGTGGGCTTCTGTGCCTGAATGAAGTTACACCACCACTGAGTGCTGCTGTGCTGGGCATGCTAGAACTTCATTCAGTACGAACCGCAGTCAAAGGCAGCCAAGCGCTATGCCACAATTAATACTGCTAATGCATTTTTCTCCATCCCTTTGGCAGCAGTGTGAAGGTCACACTTTGCTTTCAGTTGGAGGGGCGTCCTGTCCACCTGGAATGGACTGCGCCAGGGGTAGAAACACAGCCCTACCATTTGCCATGGGCTGATCCAGACTGCCCTGGAAGAGGGGGAAGCTCCTGAACATCTCCAGTACATTGATGTCATCATCACATGGGGCAACACAGCTCAAGAAGTATTTGAGAAAAGAAAGAAAATAGTCCTAATCCTTCTGAAAGCTTGTATTGCCCTAAACCAAAGTAAGGTCAAGGGACCTGCACATGAGATCCTAATGCAGGCTGGTCAGGTTCAGGGGGACCCCTGCTTGGGGAAAGGTTGGGCATCAGTCAGTGGGTGATGAGCAATTGCATTGTGCGTCACTTGCTTTATACATATAATAATAATAAAAATAAAAATTATTATTATTTATTAGTAGTATTGTTACTGTTATTACTATCTCTTCAATTTCTGTCCATTTAAACTATCTTTATTTCAACCCATTATCTTTTGGGGGTGGGTGTCAACTAACATCTGAGTGGAGCTGAGGTGCCTGACGGGTTAAAGCACAACATGTTTGACAACCACAGTCCAACAGCACAAATCACACGTAAAAATCAGTCTCTGAAATCAATAAAGATGAGTAGTTGGCGATAACTTTGGTCTGCTTCAGACACCACAGCCCAGCAGAGACCCTGCTGCCTTCGGGAGCTGTCAGCCCTGAGGCCTTGGGGAAACCTCGAGGGAGCCCACTGGCACAGAGCAAGCGATGCCATGGTCGGGTGCTGTGCTGCTGAGCTGGCCTGGGCTCCTGGGCCCAAGGGGAGCTCGTGGCAAGCGGGCAGCGCTGCAGAGAGACAGCTGTGCCCAGGAGCAGCTCCTGTGCACAGCGCAGCAGGGCTGGGGGCTCTGACCGCAGGTGCCACGGGGAGAGGAGAGAAGGAGAGAGGGCTTGGAGGCAGTGAGGAGCGCAGCAACAGAGGGCAGCGTGTGGCAGGACAGATCTGCAGGCCCTTGGCACCGTGAGTCTCTGGCAGCAGAACATGTAAATGGGATTTCCAAAGAGTTTTTCTGAAGCCAACACAGCTCATGGTGGGTTACATCTTAGAGGATAGATCTCTCTGTTTCTCCAATATGAGGTAGACGCTGCCATTCCTCCTGGCTTCTCCTCCTGGCCGTGCTGCTGCTGCTCTTGTTCCCAGGCTGCCTGGGGATGGGGGTTTCACCTGCCCATGGAGTGAGCCCTCGGGGTGCTTGGGGGAAGGGGAGTACGGGGACAGGGTGAGGGGTCTGGAGATGGGCACTTGGGGCCTGGATTCCTCTGCTCCCAGCAGTGTCCAGGTTCTGTAGGCACTGGAACAGCTACCGCAGGGAAGTGTTCACAGTGCTGAGGCTGTCAGAATTCAAGAAACATTTGGGCAACCCCCTGAGGTGTATGGACTGATTTTTGGGTGTTCTTGTACAGATTCAGGGGTGGGATTTGATGATCCTTGTGGAACCCTTCCAAGTCAGGATATTCTATGATTCTACAACTCTAGGAACATAGGAGGAGAACTATCCTGGAGCTCAAAGACCTGCCAACACAGGGCAGCTGAGACCAGGACTGATGGACTGACTGCCTCTCCTCTCTGAAGGGCACTCTGCTCTAACAAGGCAGGATCTGTGACTGTGAGGACCTACAGG
Source organism: Anser brachyrhynchus (assembly GCF_964034855.1). Classification (NCBI taxonomy): domain Eukaryota; kingdom Metazoa; phylum Chordata; class Aves; order Anseriformes; family Anatidae; genus Anser; species Anser brachyrhynchus. The sequence continues at coordinate 500,993 of NW_027663703.1, forward strand.
GTTTCACTTGGAGTGCAGCAGAACGCCCAGGATTTATGCCTTAGAAACACTCTGAAAAACTGCTGCTCAGGTGTGGTGGGGCAGCTGAACAAAGAGGACAAATCAAACAAACAAATAAATAAATAAATCTCCACACGTCTGCTCTTCGATGAACTAGGAGCAAAACTGGGGAAACCTCTTCTATATCAGGAGTGAAGTGAATCTGAGACTACACCATGTTCCTACCATGTTGTTACCTTGAGCTGTAGTGCACGACTGATTCTTCCATTGCCCACGGAAGAGTACTCTTCTTGCAGAGAAACTAAGAAGCAGTTGGAAATCATTAAAGGGAACTTCAAAATAACTGCCTGCAATTGGACAATCTTTTTGATGTTTTTTAATGAGAAAACTAAATTTTCCTCTGGTAAGTCTGTTGTACATTATTACTATTCTTTCTCTTTGTGCAGGACCACATCCCAAAAAAAGCAGATGTCCAACATCAGCTCTGTGAGCGAGTTCCTCCTGCTGGCATTCGCAGACACGCGGGAGCTGCAGCTCCTGCACTTCGGGCTCTTCCTGGGCATCTACCTGGCTGCCCTCCTGGGCAACGGCCTCATCCTCACCGCCGTAGCCTGCGACCACCGCCTCCACACCCCCATGTACTTCTTCCTCCTCAACCTCGCCCTCCTCGACCTGGGATCCATCTCCACCACTCTGCCCAAAGCCATGGCCAATGCCCTCTGGGACACCAGGACCATCTCCTATCAGGGATGTGCTGCACAGGTCTTTTTCTTTCTCTTCTTTATATCAGCAGAATATTTTACTCTTACTGTCATGTCCTACGACCGCTACGCTGCCATCTGCAAGCCCCTGCACTACGGGAGCCTCGTGGGCAGCAGAGCTTGTGCCCAGATGGCAGCAGCTGCCTGGGGCAGTGGCTTTCTCAATGCTGTCCTGCACACGGCCACTACCTTTTCCCTGCCCCTCTGCCAAGGCAATGCTGTGGACCAGTTCTTCTGTGAGATCCCCCAGATCCTCAAGCTCTCCTGCTCGGATGCCTACCTCAGGGAAGTTGGGGCACTTGTCTTTACTCTTTCCTTAGTGTTTCTTTCTTTTATTTACATTGATCTGTCCTATGTGCAGATTTTCAGGGCTGTGCTGAGGATGCCCTCTGAGCAGGGCCGGCACAAACTCTTTTCAATGTGCCTCCCCCACCTGGCTGTGGTCTCCTTGTTTGTCAGCACTGCCATGTTTGCCTACCTGAAGCCCCCCTCCATCTCTTCCCCATCCCTGGACCTGGTGTTTGCATTTTTGTACTCGGTGGTGCCTCCAGCAGTGAACCCCCTCATCTACAGCATGAGGAACCAGGAACTGAGAAATGCACTAAGGAAATTACTTTCATAGATACTCCTGAAGCATCAGTAATATCCTCCCCATCCTAACACTACTGAGAGAATTTCTCACAAAATGTTTTCTGAAATTGTTTTGTCTTATTTTTAAAATGTGTGATTATAATATTTTATTTTAAGAAAATTTCTTCTTATCCTCCTACCTGGTAATTTTTATTTTCACCCAGTCATCTAGTCTACTTTGAGAATCAAAATTCCTGTGTAGATGAAGACAATAAAGAAGCTATGAGATATTCAAAGCTCTCAGATCCCATCTCATTCTCTCAACAGAGAAGGGGCTCAGGGCCAAAAGCCCTGCTGTCACATTCAGGAACATCCCTGGTAGTCCTTGGGGCTGCCCATCCCTGCTCAGAGGGGCAATCTGAGGCTTCATGGAGAGGAACCTGGAGCTGCTCTGTGCCTGGGCCAGGCCTCTTGTGCTGGCCTGGGGAGCGGGGCTGGCCCTGCGGGGCACAGGCACTCTGTGCTGGGGATGTCCCAGGCAGGAGAGCAGGGCTCCTGCAGCTTCCCGGCCCTCCATCTCCTGAGCCGTGGCTGGCCCCAGCGCGGGGGCTGCTGGGGAGGCCCAGAGCCGCCTTTGTGCCAGCAGCTGCGGTGCCTTGCGAGGGGCTGGGGCTGTGCTGGCCGTGCCCAGAGCCCTGCAGCAGGCTGCGGTGGGCACTGCCCTGGGGCCAGCCCAGCCTGGGCTGCTGGGCTGGGGAGAGGTCCGGGAGGTGGGGAGAGGTGGGCAGGGGCTGGTCTGGGCTGGGCAGTGCCCGGCAGAGGGCACCAGCAGCGTCAGGGAGCGGTGGCAGCATGCAGGGGAGGGCTCCCAGCAGGGCTTGGTGCTGCAGAGCCAGGGCTGGGGAAGGGAGCCCCGAGCTGCAGGGGCAGGGGACACGAGGCTGCTCGGGGCCCTTGCTGGCCTGGGCAGAGCAGGAAGGGGGCCCAGGGCATTCGTCCCCTCACCGCAGCCTGCCACGACCTGCACGGCACTCACGGAGCATCCAGGGCCAGGCTCTGCCCCGTGGTGCGCAGAGAGAGGGCAAAGCCTCTCTGAAAAAGAGGCTGAAACTGAAAAAGGTCCCTCCGCTGCCCTGTGGTGTGACAGGGCCAGGGTGGGACAGGTTACCTTTATTGGATGTAGTTCTTGTGTAATTTGCATTGGTGATGGCACAAAAAGACAGCTCCTTCACCAGTGATGTACATCCTTCTTCATGTTAGGACACAACTCAACGTCCTTCACTCTGCTTTATCTCACAGATGAACTGGATTAGGTCTCCTTGATTACTCTGAGGCACAGTGCAGTGCTTTTTGCCTTCTGACACTCCAGCACAATATGTGTGACTTTCCCTTACTCTGCGCATTGACCTGACGGGTCATTTCACATTTTTCGATTTCAAAACCCTAGTTGGACAGGGACCATTTCCCCAACGTGGGGCAAGCTGATGGGTTCTGCCTCAGCAATTTGAAGCGTGCTATGCTTGAGTTTTTCAGCCTGTGTTTGCTAAAGATGACCCAGGAAGGGAAACGGATGTTCAAGTGTCTCATAGGAATAAGGAAGAGTATGATGGGATTCCAATGGCCATTTCAAATCTAGGTCTATCCCAGGAACCCACAGAAGAAGGGGTTTGTCTTTGAAGGGGTTTCCTGTGCTGGGCTGGGCTGCAGTTACAGGGACAAAGACCACTGCTGGCAGTGGAGGTGCCCTGGGAACTCCACCTGGCTCCACCGGATTTTCCCAAAGGGCTCCGGTCTCCTGCAGGTCTTTTCTGACATCTGCTGGTCCAGGGAAGTGCCTCAAACACAAGGCGGCGTCAGGACGTTTTCCATGGTTATGCTTATGGTCAGACAGCAAAGCTCTGCCCCAATACCCTGTAACTTTTTTTAGCACTTAACTAATATAGCAACCACTCATCAGCTCAAATGATTCAACTCCTTCCGTTAATTGTTTCATATGAAGTATAATTTCTATGATGAAGAAATGTGAATTTCCATGACTATATTAATCGCAGGAGAGGAAATACTGGTGTTCACCTGTACTTACACTGTCATTGCTTTGTCTATCATGGTGTGCTCCCTCATCTTCAAGGCAGAAAAAGCGTCTTCATTACACAGACCCTGCTGAATGTCCCCTTTCCAGCTGCCTCTCTGGACCTATGCACTTCCCATGGTTCTCCTGCTTTGCCCTCCCCTTACTCTTGGATCATTCAGACCGCTCTCACCAACCCAGTTGCTGCTTTGAGTTTCAGTGAGTTCCAGCTCGCCCATCTCTCAGCAGTCTGTCTAATGGTTTCCTTAGCAAGAAACCCATTCTTTCTCATTGAATTAGTATGATATGGATTAAATTAACACTATGATTTTAAATTTCCTATTAATCAGTGTAAAACAGATCATGTACAGTCATCCTTATGGGAAGGTAAACTTCACTGGAGGCAACATAATGAGGAACTTGAACTTTGCTTTTTTTTTTTTTTTTTTAATTGCAGCATGATTTCCTGTTGTTTGTTTTTAAATAGGAAAAACCCTGCTCTTCCTACCTAAGGAGGGCTTCAAAGGAGAAACCCTAGACTAGTATCTATAGGAAAAATGATGCTCTAAACTGAAACACAACAAAATTCAGCCTTTAAAATGAGGAAAATTTTTCATTAGATGCTCTTTGAAATCTTCCTCCTTAACTGCACTATGAAAGCTCTCCAATTAGCTGAACAAGTCTTGAAGACCTGAAGAAAACTGTGGGAGAGATATGGCTGCTTAGGACATTCTGCATTTTGATGAGCTCCATGTTGTATTTTGGTGCTCAGTCTATGAAGCTCAGGTACTGAGAGGAGAATGATGTAACCGCTTGAGAAGGTAAAGTCAGGAGGAAAAGTTGAAGTGACTTGGAGTATTCATGGCCCCACTGAGGGCTGTTCCTAACAAAGCCTCCCCAGGGACTTGTTAGGGCAGATAACTGGAGGCCATGATTGCAGACAGGCAAAGCGCTGTGCTGAGAAAAGTCTTGGTTGGTTTTGGTGAAGCAGAAGGGCCAAGGCCTGACCCCAGCCACTGGGAGGGGAGATCCTGCACCCCCCCGTCTGGCTCAGGGTTCTTCTTGGGGTCTGTATGATGTGGTGGGCAGTGTGATGCCACGAGAAGAACTTCATTAGGACACCTCCCCACCCCTGCACAGGGTATCAAGGAAGCAGTGAGGCCCCATTGCAATGACTCTATCTCGTCTCCTCAGAAGCTCTAGCCAGAGGGACAAAAACGTCAGGGCTGTTGGGGCCTTCCATTCCTGCCATCACCCTCTGCCTTGACATCTGCAGGCTTTCCTCTGCTGTTCCACACTTTGCCCTATTTCCTTGAAGTCTGCAGACACCCATGTCTGTCCACCACCTTGCTCTCATCCAGGACTTTCCATCATTTCACCAGTGTCTCATCAACCCTCATCAGGTGTTCCTTGAAACACAAAGCCATGGTCTGATTACAGACACTCTTTCGGTGACCTCTGTCACCACAGCACAGCGCTTTGAGGGACATTTCTTCCGCCTCGTGGCCAGTGACACCCCTCCAAGGTACACTTTGCGACAGTTTTTCTCTCCTGCTCTTTCCTACTACCAAAGAAAGCTCCATCAGGGTGGAAACCACTCCTGAAGCAGGCATCCCAACCCATCAGGCTCCTTGCGGCCTGTCAGCCACGCAGACAGAAGTCACCTCAGCAGCATCTCCCAAGGCCTGGGCCTGCTGCTGGCCTTGCAGCTTCTTGGCTAGACACAGCCAAGCCTTGTGCCTCCTGCTGTCCAGTCCTGGCCTCAAGCAGAAGGGACAGGGCAAGCCCTCTGCGGGCCTTCTTTGTGTCTGGGTCCTCCTGGGGATGGAGGCAGAGGGGATCCCACAGGCAGCATGCCAAGCAGGGGCCTTCTGCTGGCCTAGCAGGGCCACTGGCAGATGTCAGCCCCAAAGTGCACATCCCAGGGAGAAGCCAAGGGTGACCTGCCACCTGCAGACACAAGGGACCTCACAGTCCCTTTGCGTGACACGTTCCTGCTGCTGCCCTATCAGCTGCAGAGACAGAAGTGACCTCCCAGTCACTGCCCCAGTCCCATTCCTCCTGCTGGGGCAGGACATCCTGAGGCAGAGCTGAGCTCAGCAGAGCATTCCCACCCATCTCCTCCTTGTGGCCCACAAGCTGATCAGATCCATGGCCCCTCACATCCATCTCTGAATGCCATGGGACTGCACGGCAACCTCACAGTTCCTGCCCTGCCGCAAGGGGCCAAGCACCTAAAGTTAAGGGTCAGGTGAGAGGCTGAAAGTGAGGAGGTTAATGCACAGGAACGAGGGCTTTGTCTGGTTACTTTTTACATTTGCGTTTAGGGACCAGGGCTCACCTTTCTGGGTTAGAGTTTAAGCAAATATTTTGTGGGTAGGTTTGATGTTCTGCTTGGGGTGTCATGTCTGTGGTTAGGGGATGGGCAGGCTTTGAGGTTTAGGGTTTTGTTTAGGTTTTTGGTTGTTGTTTAACCCTTGAAGTCTAGGGTTAAATAGAGCAATTACAAGCTAGTGCTAAGGGCAGGGATCAAGGTAAGCAAGAGAGTAAATGTAAGGGAAAGAGGCTATGGGCTGAGTTTTGGCTTCAGTGCATACTTTGAGCTCAGGCATAAGAGTAGTGGATTCCTGTCGGGGTGTGGGGTAGCAGTTCGATTTATGAATTAAGGTTACTGACTGAACCTGGGGAAGGGCCTCACATGACTCTTTTAAGTCACGGTTACAGCAGCATCAGCATAACCTGAACCCTCTTACCTCTACAAATTCCTTAATTTCTGCTGGCCAAGCCCCTATTCCCTCCTCCAAATCTCACATCTCTCCTGTCCATGCTTCTCCTGACCTCCCCATATCAGTCATCTCATTGGGATCAGCTTTCTGATGGCTTTCATGATCTCAGAGTTAAGGTTTAGGAGAGGGTTTAAGGTGAGGAGGTTAATGCACAGGAACAGGGGCTTTGGGTTAGAGATTAAGCAACTGTTTAGTGGGAGGGTTTGGTGTTCTGCTGGGGGTGTCAGGTCTGTGGTTAGGCTATGGTAAACTTTGCGCTTTAGGGTTTTCTTTAGCACTGGTAAGAAGTTCTCTAGGATTAAAAAGAGCATTTTAATGCTAGTGTAAAGGGAAGGGATCAGGGTGAACAAGAGAGCAAGTGTAAAGGTAAGGGGCTGAGCTTTGGCTTCACGGGATTCTTTGAGGTCAGGCAGTAGAGTAGTGAATTCCTGTCAGGGTGTGGAGCAGCATTTAGGTTTAGGGATTGTCCTGGTTCCAGTTAGGACAGAGTTAATTTTCCTCCTAGTAGCTGGTAGGGCGCTATGTTTTGGATTAGGATGAGAAGAGCGCTGATAACATGCTGATGTTTTAATTGTTGCAGAGCAGTGTTTACACCAGGCCAAGGACTTTTCGGCTTCTTGCTCTGTCCTGCCAGCGAGCAGGCTGGGGGTGCAGCAGGAGCTGGGAGGGGACAGACCCAGGACAGCTGACCCAAACTGGCCAAAGGGGTATTCCATACCATCTGGCGTCATGCTAAACAATATCTAGGGGTGGCTGGCCGGGGTGGGGGGCCGGCTGCTCGGGGATAGGCTGGGCATCGGTCAGCGGGTGGTGAGCAATTGCATTGTGCATCACTTGTTTCGTACACATTATTATTATTACTATAATTATTATTATTATCCCTTATTTCCTGTGCTAATAAACCCTTTCTATTTATCTCAACCCACAAGTTTTCATTTCTCTCTAATTCTCCCCCCATCCTAGAGAGGGAGGGGGAAGGTTGAGCGAACCTCTACAATAATTCTGTAGAGGTAAGAGGCTTCAGGTAATGTTGATGCTGCTTTAACACTGAATTGAAACATCGATACAAGGCCGTTACCCAATTTTAAAGAGTAACCTAAATCCCTAAACCTCAGTGCTGCTCCAACACCCCGACAGGAATCCGCTAGTCTAATGCTTGAACTCAAAGCACTCTGTGAAGCGAAACTCAGCCCGTAGCCCCGTCACAAAACCACAGAATCGCGGAATCGAAGGGGTTGGAAGGGACCTCGGAAGACCACCGGCCCCAACCCCCCTGCCTACAGCAGGCGGCCCAGGCGGGCGTCCAGACCGGTCTTGAACATCTCCAGAGAAGGAGACCCCGCAAGCGGAGCAGAGGGGCAGCGTCACCTCCCTGCACCCACTGGCCACGTGCCTTCGGACGCCCGCCAGGATTCCCTTGGCCCTCTTGGCCACCAGGCCTTCTCCTCTCCTCTCCTCTCCTCTCCTCTCCTCTCCTCTCCTCTCCTCTCCTCTCCTCTCCTCTCCTCTCCTCTCCTCTCCTCTCCTCTCCTCTCCTCTCCTCTCCCCTCCCCTCCCCTCCCCTCCCCTCCCCTCCCCTCCCCTCCCCTCCCCTCCCCTCCCCTCCCCTCCCCTCCCCTCCCCTCCCCTCCCCTCCCCTCCCCTCCCCTCCCCTCCCCTCCCCTCCCCTCCCCTCCCCTCCCCTCCCCTCCCCTCCCCTCCCCTCCCCTCCCCTCCCCTCCCCTCCCCTCCCCTCCCCTCCCCTCCCCTCCCCTCCCCTCCCCTCCCCTCCCCTCCCCTCCCCTCCCCTCCCCTCCCCTCCCCTCCCCTCCCCTCCCCTCCCCTCCCCTCCCCTCCCCTCCCCTCCCCTCCCCTCCCCTCCCCTCCCCTCCCCTCCCCTCCCCTCCCCTCCCCTCCCCTCCCCTCCCCTCCCCTCCCCTCCCCTCCCCTCCCCTCCCCTCCCCTCCCCTCCCCTCCCCTCCCCTCCCCTCCCCTCCCCTCCCCTCCCCTCCCCTCCCCTCCCCTCCCCTCCCCTCCCCTCCCCTCCCCTCCCCTCCCCTCCCCTCCCCTCCCCTCCCCTCCCCTCCCCTCCCCTCCCCTCCCCTCCCCTCCCCTCCCCTCCCCTCCCCTCCCCTCCCCTCCCCTCCCCTCCCCTCCCCTCCCCTCCCCTCCCCTCCCCTCCCCTCCCCTCCCCTCCCCTCCCCTCCCCTCCCCTCCCCTCCCCTCCCCTCCCCTCCCCTCCCCTCCCCTCCCCTCCCCTCCCCTCCCCTCCCCTCCCCTCCCCTCCCCTCCCCTCCCCTCCCCTCCCCTCCCCTCCCCTCCCCTCCCCTCCCCTCCCCTCCCCTCCCCTCCCCTCCCCTCCCCTCCCCTCCCCTCCCCTCCCCTCCCCTCCCCTCCCCTCCCCTCCCCTCCCCTCCCCTCCCCTCTCCTCTCTTCTCTTCTCTTTTCTCTTCTCCTCTCTTCTCTTTTTGTTTATTTCATCCCCATAGAGCCCCATAGCGACCCCACAGGCACCCCATAGGGACCCCACAGCGACCCCACAGACCCCCAAGATCCGTCCCCCCCCACCCCACCCAATTTTGGGTCATCTCAACCCAAACCCAGCCCCCGCTATTTACTGCGCCTGTTATTTATTAATTAGGAAATTAAATTATTGTCATCGTTTTTGGGGCTGTTTGGGGTATTTTCTCCGGTTTCCCCCCCGACCCCATAATAAAGTGGGAAAAATCCCCAAAATTTTCCTCGGATGGGGTCTTCGGGGAAGAATTGTCTCATTTGTTGTCGTCTGACCCAAAAGTACCTTTTTTTAGCTTAAAAAGTGGGGGGGCAGGAGATGAGATCGGATCCCGCAATTTTGGTAAAAAGACAAAACAGAGACTTGTGGGGTTTTGTTGGGTTTTATTGGGAACTGGTAAAATACCCCAAAATGAGAAATGTTGAAAAATAGGAAATATGGCAAAGTGATTAAATACCCCGAAATGAGAAATATTTGAAAACAACAAATATCTGAAAATGAGAAAACATCCCTAAATATCAAATATTTAAAAATAACAAATCTCTCAAAATGATTAAATATCCCAAAATGAAAAACAGTTGAAAATAACAAATATCTGAAAATTAGAAAATATCCCAAAATTACAAATATTTGAAAAAAACAAATATCTGAAAATGATCAAATATCCCCAAATGAGAAATATTTGAAAATAACAAACATCTCAAAGTGATAAAATACCCCAAAATTACAAATATTTAAAAATAACAATTTTCTCGAACGATAAAATATCCCAAAATTACAAATATTTAAAAATAACAAATATCTGAGAATGATAAAATATCCCAAAATGACAAATATTTAAAAATAGCAAATATCTGAGAATGATAAAATATCCCAAAATGACAAATATTTAAGAATAACAAATATTTCAAATTGACAAACATCTCAAAACGATAAATATCTCAAAATACTTCCAAACGACAGGTATTTCCCCAAAAAAGGCTTCGTTTCTTCGTCCACCAGCCGTTGTGCTTACAGCCAGCACCGCCAAGACCCCAAAACCTACAGAATTTTTAAAAAAAAGGCGTTAGTGTACTGAAATTTAGGAATTTTGCCCCTTTTCTACTGATTTTGGGGGGTCAAAGGGGAATTTTGCCCTTTTTCTACTCATTTTTGGGGGTCAAAGGGGAATTTTACCCTTTTTCTACTTATTTTTGGGGGTCAAAGGGAAATTTTGCCCTTTTCTACTCATTTTTGGGGGCTGAAGGAGAAATTTGCCCTTTTTCTACTCAGTTTTGGGAGCTGAAGGGGAATTTTGCCCTTTTTCTACTCATTTTTGGGGGTCAAAGT